>NC_047658.1:25279706-25640331 GCF_011762505.2 Arvicanthis niloticus | reverse complement strand
TATCACTTACTATCCACATCTACACATACTTTTTCCATGGATGACATGGTCCAGAATGCTCTGAACCATTTCTTAAGTAAGTTCCCATTTGAAGCAAAAAGAAAATTATAACTTTAAATGTGAAGCATATCATAACCTTTCAACAACCCACTCTGTTACTAAAATCTTTTAACTTCTGTGGATATCATATCATTAATATTTGTCTTTGTGGTTGAACAACCCACAGGTTTTAAAAACCTGAAGACTTGTTCTGATTCTACAGTAAGTAAACATTAAGCAGCATGTGATTATCTCCCAAGGCAAAATATTTGGTTCCTCTCAGCCATTTTATTTGGAATCACTGAAGTGGGATAAATGCTTTCTGGTCTTCCTGTGCTACACCAGTCATCATTGACATTATTCCTTCAGAATTAAGTATTAAGGACAACTTAGTTACTTTAGATGTGTGATGGCTCAGGAACAAGAGTGCTGCCTGGTATTATACTGTTCAGTAATTTGTTCTAGTTCCTGGATAATCCCAACAAAACTAAGCAAAGAAAGAAAATTTTTAAAAAAATGGGTTTGCTGTTAAATTGGATTACCAAGGAGTGGTAATTTTTCTTACTTCAATGACAAGCTATGACAAATTTCAAATCCACATATTTGGATGAATTTTATTCTTCTGAGAAAACTATGACATTGCCACAAAACTATTGCTAGCCAAAATATAATCTTACTTTTAAATGCTACTCTATTATCTCAGATAAAATTATGCAAAGAGAAGATGATCTTGAAAATTACAGCTCCTGTTTATTTGTGATTACTTAATGCATAAAGTCAGGAAAGCTGGGGCTTGGCAGGCCTGTGGATATGGACTGAAACCGTCTTCCTTGCAAGGTCAAATGCTGCAGCAACCTCCGTGTCTTGTCTGTTGAGAATAAATATAAAACTGAATGACAACCAGATATAAGTGGAAAATTCTACACCATTTTACATTGTGTAAAATGTAAAAAAATATATGATTCTATATATGTATTCTTAAATAATTAATTGATTGTTTATAAAGCTAAAACTCAGTACCAACTTGAGGGATAGTAAACAATATATTGTTAATGAGATTTTTTGTTTCTGCCCTCTCTTCCCTCTTTGAGATTTCTTTCTTCTAACACACACACACACACACACACACACACACACACACACACACCGCCATACACACACATAAAATTCCATAAATTCCATATGAGAGCCCATAGATGGTATTTGTCCCTATGAGTCTAGGTTACTTGATTTAATATAATGATTTTAAGTTTCATCCTCTTTCCCATAAATGTCAAGGTTTACTTTTTGTTTGGTGTGTGTGTGTGTGTGTGTGTGTGTGTGTGTGTGTGTGTGTGTTTGAGACAAGATATCTGTGTCAAGATATCTCTGTGTAGCCCTGGCACTCCTTGAACCTGCAAAGTAGATCAAGGTGTCCTCCAATTTAAGAGACTCTCCTACCTTTGTTTCCCAAATACTGGGATTAAAGGTGTTGTTATTCCTCACAGTATTCTAGCTTGTTTTCTGTTGCTGGAATAAAGTACTTGGACCAAAAGTTGGTTGGGAAATAGTTCAATTCAAATTACAAGTAACATTCCACCATTGACAAAATGAAGGGCAGGAGCTCAGAACTGAATCCAAGAAGGAACCCAGGTTTTCTAGTTAGCATCCAAGTTCATGCTTAGTTACCTCTAATAAAAAGCTCAAGACCTCCTTCCCAAGGAATTGTGCAGAGTAGCCTGGGCCCTCCCACATCAGTTGACAATTCCTCAAACATATGCCAAAAGGCCTTTCTGAGCTGAGAAATCCCAGAGTTCATATACTCTTCTCAGATGACTCTAGGCTGTGTCAAGATATCACTTAAGGCTGAGACATTTCAATATGAACACATTTTCTTTCTGTTCTTCACTTATGAGCAACCAGGCTCATCCATTTCCAGGCTCTTTGAAACAATGTAGCACTAAACACAGATGGGCAACTCTCTCTGTGGAACGCTGACTTAGAGTCCTTTGAGCACAAATGGAAAATTGGTATAGCTGGGCCAGATTGCATCTTTATTCTTAGTTCTTCAATCACCACCCTACTACTCTCCATGGATCAGTTTGTATTCCCACTGATCATCAATACTCTTTATGTTTTTTACAGATCTCAAAAAAAAATCTACATTGTCTCTTTAATTCTAAAATACACAGAAAGCTAATACATAAGCATAAAAGCATATGTGAGCATAAAAGTAACAGCAGATGACATAAGAACAAGAACTGTACTCACCAAAAAAAACAGAAAAGGGAAGAATTATGAAGCCAGTTAAATCTCAGACTCTTTTAGAGTCAATAGTTTAGACTAATTGCACTTTCAGGAAATTTTTCTATTTTTTTGTTTTTATAAAAGACAATAGCATTTACACAGAATCAGGTTCAGTTATATTCTCCACTGTTATGTATTTACCAATTGAGGCCGAGCCCTTGTCCATTGCCTTTTTCTGTTCTCCTCACCTGGTGGGTGGTGGTGTGTAACTCTGCCTTTTGTGTGAATGTTCTACATCATTCTTGTTTACATTGTCCCTTGAATTTGTTTAATCCACTTTCTCTCAGTTCCTGTTGTCTTTTCAAACACTTGATTTTTTTTTTTCTAAAACCATTTAGACTTTCCATACCGAACCTTTGACCCAGTCTGACTTCTTCATCACTATGGACTTTGAGAAGTCAGTTTCAGCCCGTGCTGTGATACCAGTGTTATTCCAATTTAACCTAGTTAACATTGGAAGGTTTCTGGTTGTTCTCAAAGTTGACTTACCTAGTAAGCTTTTGTCATCTTTAAGGGATCATTTATTAACTGTACTTTGAGATGTTGAGTTTCCTGTGAAGGGACAGATGCATAATCCATAACTGCCTGCACTGGAATTGTACTAGACAGATTCCCCAGGTTCTCTGTAAATAGAATGTTAAGTCACAGATATGTGAGCACAGCTCATACATTAACATTGGCTGCACATTTTCAAAATTTTTGTAAAACTATTGCCTTCCATCCACACAATTAATGTTTCTTTCTAGATATTTGGTTTTCTAATGCAATCATATCTGAACATACATTGGTACTTATATGCACATGCTAAAGATATTCCTGTGACACAAGATAAAGAGATGACAGTGACCTGTGACCGCTGAGCTGTCACTTGTGTTCACTTGGGGACCAGAGTCTCCACTGGCTATCTTCCTGACAGGGTGTTTACAGCAGAGAAAGCTTGCAGAGATGGGACAAAATGCAAAGCTTCCATGGGACTACTGCTGTGTTTGTTCGGAAAGCATTTAAGTGTGACCCAGACACATCTCACAGATGACTCCAGACTAGAACCATCACACTTAGACAAGAATGAATGCTACTAAGGAATTCATGGCCATCTGTAAGCATAGAGAGAAGATACACAATCTTTAACCTTCCATTCAAAAGACAATGTCAAATTTACTCTCCCTTACACGGTCATAATTTTTTTCTTGTCTACCAAATATCTTCACACTTTGCCCCACTTACTGACACTCAAGCAAATTCTCTTCAATTCTCTCCTTATGACAGAACTGGCACAAAAAGCCAGTAAAAATGTAACTTCACCGACTTTTCACATTTTTCATTGCAACCAGGTTAAGCAGGCACAGATTCATTGGATACTTGTATTCATTGCTGTGGAGGATGACGACAACTGCTGCCTTCATTGCTAAAGAGACGCTCCAAGCCACAGTACCACCATTTAGTAAATCAAGGGTTTGTATTTAGAAGTACCCTTTGCGTGCTATCTTTAGTAAATCAAGCCTTCTAATTCATGTTTTGTGGGAATAAAGTCTTTGTGTAAAACATCTTATTAGTGCTCTGTGCAATCTTAGCCTGCTCATCACACATTCTGTATGGCATTTGAATCTATGAGATTGATGCATAAGAGCTATATGTGAAGTATCTGATCACTATAGAATTTAGTCTTGAACTGTTTCACATACTCATTTCAATTTTTGATCTGCAAGATGTTTTGTTCATTTGCAACTTATTTTGAATTTGTTTTTTTTTTGTTCTAATTATATGGTGTTAGTTATCATCTGACACAGAAGAATTAGGGCCAAAATAAAAAAAAATTCTTTATTCTGTGCCTTAGTTGATAAGCACACAATTTAAAATAAGGTTGAGAGTTGACCTTAGTTGCCTTTTTGCTGGAACACATTCCTAGCTGGTCTGCTCCTGTGAAGACACCATATCCTGATCCTTCCTAAAGGAACCACTGTACTCAGAGCAGAGGTAAGAACCCAACCCCACAACCCTATGCTCTAGAGCTGCAGATGGGAGCCTAGGGCACTCAGGACCTATCATCCACTCAAACCCTGCCCTTCTGAATACTACTTCCCTTCCTCCCCTTGCTTGGTCCTTTTTGCTGGAACACATCAAAACAATCATCCATCATGATCAAGTAGGCTTTATCCTAGGAATACAGGGATGCTTCAATATTAAGAAATCCATCATCATAATCTAATATATGAACAAACTCAAAGAAAAAAGGCAAATGATCATTTCACTAGATTCTGAGAAACTATTTGACAAAATTCAACACTTCTTCACTGTAAAAGTCTTGGGAAGATCAGGAATTCAAGACCCATACCTAAACATAGTAAAAGCAATATACAGCAAGCCAGTAGCCAACATCTAACTAAATGGAGAAAAATTGAAGCAATCCCACTAAAATCAGGGACTAGACAAGTCTGCCCACTCTCTCCCTACCTATTCAATATAGTACTGGAAGTCCTAGTCATGGCAATTAGGCAACAAAAGGAGATCAAAGGGATACAAATAGGAAAGGAAGAACTCAAAATATCACTATTTGCAAATGATATGATAGTTTACTTATGTGACCCCAAAACCTCCACCATAGAACTCCTAAACCTGACAAATAATTTCAGCAAAGTGGCTGGATATAAAATCAACTCAAACAAATCAGTAGCCTTCCTATACTCAAAGGAAAAACAGGCTGAGAAAGAAATTAGTGAAATGACACCCTTCACAATAGTCACAAATAATATAAAATACCTTGGTGTAAATCTAACCAAACAAGTGAAACATCTGTATGACAAGAACTTCAAGTGCCTGAAAAAAGAAATTGAAGAAGATCTCAGAAGAAGAAGAGGTCTCCCATGCTCATAGATTGCCAGGATTAATATAGTAAAGATGGCCATCTTGCCAAAAGCAATCTACAGACTTAATGCAATCCTCATTAAAATCCCAACTCAATTCTTAGATAGAATTGAAGGAGAAATAGTTAGAAAGAGAAATTCTCAAATTCATTTGGAATAACAAAAAACTCAGGACAGCAAAAACTCTTTTCAACAATAAAAGAACTTCTGTGGGATCACTAATCCTGACCTAAAGCTGTGCTACAGAGGAATAGTGATAAAAACTGCATGGTATTTGTATAGAGACATGTAGGAAGATCAATGGAATAAAATTGAAGACCCAGAAATGAATCCACACACCTATGGTCACTTGATCTTTGACAAAGGAACTAAAACTGTCCAGTGGAAAAAGAACAGCATTTTCAACAAATGGTGCTGGATCAACTGGAGGTCAGCATGTAGAAGAATGCAAATCAATCCATTTTTATCTCCTTGTACTAAGCTCAAGTTCTAGTGGATAAAGGACCTTCACATAAAACCAGATAAACTGAAACTAATAGAAGAGAAGGTGGGGAATAGCCTCAAATATTTGAGCACGGGGGAAAAATGCCTGAAAAGAACACCAATGGCCTTTGGTCTAAGATCAAAAACTTGACAAATGGAACCACATAAAATTGCAAAGTATCTGTAAGGCAAAAGACTCTCAAAGACAAAAAAGACAAAACAGAAACAAACAGAATGGGAAAAGCTCTTTACCAATCTTACATCCAATAGAGGGCTAATATCCAATATATGCAAAGAACTCAAAAAATTAGACTCCAGACAATCAAATAACCTTATTAAAAATTGGGGAACAAAGCTAAACAAAGAATTCTTGACTGAGGAATCTCGAATGCCTGAGACGCACCTAAAGAAATGTTCAACATCCTTAGTTATCAGAGAAATGCAAATCGAAACAACCCTGAGATTTCAGCTCACACTAGTCATAATGGCTAAGATCAAACTCAGGTGAAAGCAATTGCTGGGAGGAAGTGGAGAAAGAAGAACACTTCTCCATTGTTGGTGGGATTGCAAGCTAATACAACCACTCTGGAAATCAGTCTGGTGGGTCCTCAGAAAATTGGACATAGCATTACCTGAGGATCCAGCTATACGGCTCCTGGGCATATACCCAGAAGATGCTCCAACATATAACAAGGACATATGCTCCACTATGTTCATAGCAGCCTTATTTATAATAGCCAGAAGCTGTAAAGAACTCAGATGTCCTTCAACAGAGGAATGGATACAGAAGATGTGGTACCTTTACACAATGTAGTATTACTCAGCTATTAAAAGAGTGAATTCATGAAATTCTTGGGCAAATTGATGAAACTAGAAAATATCATTCTGAGTGAGGTAATCCAATCCCAAAATAACACATATGCTATGCACTCACTGATTAGCCTTAAATTAGCCCAAAAGTTCACAATAACCAAGATACAACTCACAGACCACATGAAGCTCATGAACAAGTGTGGTTGCTTCAGTTCTTCTTAGAAGGAGTAACAAAATATACATTGTAGCAAATACGGAGACAAAATGTGGGAGAGAAACTGAAGGAGGGTCCGTCTAGAGACTGCTCTACCTGGGTATCCATCCCATGTGCAGTCTGTGTAGTCACTAAAGGCAGAAGCTGATGTGGATGCCAGGAAGTGCATGCTGACAGGAACCTGTTATAGCTGTCTCCTTAGAGGTCTGCCCGGGCCTGACATATACAGAGGTGGATGCTCTCAACTAATCATTGAATTGAATGGAGGAGTTAGAGAGAAGACTGAAGGGTTTGAAGGGGCTTGCGGCCCCATAGGGAGAGCAACAATATCAACCAATCAGAGCTCCCAGGGATATACCACCAGCCTGGGATCACATATGGAGGCACTCATGGCTCCAGCTGTATATGAAGGGGTTTATGTCCTTGTTGGGCATAGGTGGGAGTGTAAGTCCTTGGTCCCATGAAGGCTGAATGCCCCAATGTGGGGGATTCCAGAGCAGGGTGGTGGTAATGGTGGGTGGATTTGGGCACACCCTCATAGATGCAGGAGGATGGAGGATGAAATAGGGGGCTTGCGGGAGGATAGGAAAAGGAAATAACATGTGAAATATAAATAAAATAGACTTGGAGATAGACTAGTGGAATATATATCTTTTTTTTCTGATGAAATTAAAATGCCATGTTTCTTCCTAGCTATTCTCATAAACCCTAGTGGTCACTTCTAAAAACAAAGAGAAAGTCTATTTTCTGTTTCTACCTTCTGTCCACACTTGAAAGTGGGTTTTTAATAGGAGTTGACATTTGTCTACTTGAGGTCTTTCCCCATGATCATAGGTACTCTCTAGGCATGAATTGCTCTGGGGGTCCTTGTCATTATGTTGATTTAAGGCTAGTCCTGTATTATTACTTAAAAATGATAAAAACGTCATGATAAAAATGAATCTTGCTTTTTCGCTCCTGTTGCCTTGTAAAACATATAAAAAAGCATAATGTTTCCAGTTGATGGAGTTTATTCTCTTCTTTAATAAAACTATGACCACCTACAGTGATTACTGGCACTTTTGAGCAGAGAGCCTTCTACTACATGGCATGATAGAAGGGGTCTCTGCAGCTGAGAAAAAGTCAGTTCCTTGGCACAGATCTAAAAAAAAGCATAGGAGGCACAGATGCAGATACTCTTGAAAATCTCATGATACTAGAAGTCTTTGTCATCTGAACACTGCACCTCTAGAAATAAATGTCTAACTTGTCTCTACCCTTCTCAACTTTGATTGTGACCTGTTAACAAAGCTGAAAAATATCTCTATGCAGCTTAGCTCAAATACAGCATATATGTCTATTATTAATATAAAGCTTATATACCGATTGAAATAAACAACTGTCTTCTGTCTGTCATAAGAGTAAATAGGAATATAAAAATTCTACCTTGTTTTTATACTGATATCTTAACATTAGTTCTTTAAAGAAAGGAAATACTTTTCAGTTCAGCCACAATTATTTCTTTCTTGTTTTAAAAGTGAGGTAATTTGCATATCTCTTAGGAAACATAATGAATGTATTGGGAATTATCAAAATGAATGCAAATTAACTTTGGCTTTCTTGAAAAGAAAATTGAGAAGAAAGTATTTGCTAAGATTGATTACACAATAACAGCATGTTCTTGTTTGTTTCTCAGCTTATAAACATCATATCTACGACACACATTTTTACTACCATTGTTTGGCCTTCTATGTACGTATATGACAAAAATTACTATCAAAAACAAAAACATGGAATTAGAAGAGAAAGATAAGCATTTTCTTGCCCATCCTTCTAAAAATAAGCCACCTCAGGGAAACAAACAGACAAACATACAACAAAAACGTGGTCAGTCCTTCACTATTTAAGCAAGTTGAGAAATTTTATAGAAAATAAACACACACAAACACACACACACATGCACACATGAATACATACATGTAAGCACATACTCATGGCTGACAATAACAAGAGACAACACAGAATATGCACAATACATTGAAAATTTCAATGTTTTGGCTTCAGCCAACAAAGTCCACATGCTCAGCCATGAGAGAGAAAGAGAGAGAGAGAGAGAGAGAGAGAGAGAGAGAGAGAGAGAGAGAGGAGAGAGAGAAAGAAAGAGAATATAAAAATCTCAAGCATGAATAATAAACACAAAATGAAATTCAGCAAAAGGGTAGATTTGGGAAGGAAAATGGCTATAGACAGAAAAGATAAATAAAAGAAAGAGATGGGGTGACAAAGAGAGGAAGGGAGAGCAGATGAGAACTTAAGGTTACAGGCTCACAGAAAGTTAGTAACATTTTGCAATAACAATCGAACAGGTGATTCAAGAAATGAACATTAAAAATCAGGAAAAATATGTGTTTTAACACTTTTTTCATTGCCCCACTGAGCAAAAGCAATGAAATAAATGACTGAAGAACTCACAGAACAAAACTAAGAGCAAACTATGAAAAACAGAATTATTCTGAGCAGGAAGTTTCAGAATGGGTTGCAGTGCAGAAAGTGAGGCTGAGACAACAGCAGAGGGTGGTCACAAATGCTACTTAGAGGTAACATTAGCCAAGTACTGAACATTTAAATGAAAGCATGTGGATATCAAATACCCATAAGTTCATGTGTACAGGCACATTCATGTGAGCGCGTGTAGTTTGTCTGTCTGCATTTTAACTCTTCAAATAAAGTTCTAATTTTCCACTGCCACTAATTATACACAATACTTAAGAGCACACAATCAGGTTCTCATGAAGGCATTCAATATGATGCTGATTATAACACAAATAGCTTCGCATCTAAATCTAAACAGACCAAGAAGTAGTGGAGGCATCTCTAGAATTTACTTCTAGGAAAAGGATTCTGATCTGACTTAGTAGTCATTTGTCACACTGAAGTGATTAGCCAAATCTTATTAACAAGGTAAGAAGGAAAGGGAGAAAAAAGAATAAAAATGAACTTCTAACTTATCCAATGAGCTCTTGAGATTAAATAGTTAATTTATACAACTTAGTTCCAGCACATTTTTGCTTCATAATGTGTGTTTATGGAACTCAATCAATCTTATATGCCAACTCAGTCAAATCATATAGCCACGAATAAAAGAATTGCAAGATTGTATATTTTCAATTACCTAGTGATGAACTTGTTGATAAAAAATTTAAAAACCAGTTATTGATGAATTTCTTGTCTTTTGCAATTAAACATAAAACTGACTTTTGAAAATTACAAAAGTTTAGTATACTTCCTAATTGATAAATTTAATATGAATATATGGTATGTGGACTTTTGAAAATTACAAAAGTTTAGTATATTTCCTAATGGATAAATTTAATATGAATATATATATTTAAAAAGTTATATATATGCTTATTAATGTTCCCTTCGCCTTGTTGCCTATTCTTCTAAAATTAAGCCACCTCAGGGAAACAAACAGACAAACATACAACAAAAGCTTGGGCAGTCCTTCTGTGTGTGCAGTATATGCACACACATACACAATCCTGTGTCACAGAAGAAGGTAGAAGACACAGCTCAGACAAAGCATTAGAAAATCTAGAATAGTTAAGTACATAGGCTTTTTCTTCAAGGGAATGAAATGACTGATCCTTGTTCACCAGGAAGGCTAAAATGAATGTTGTCTAACAACCTGATGATATTTTGCTTTTCTGTGAGGCCAGCCTTCATCTGAAACCCCAAATCCTGAGCTCTGTTTATGCCCTAATCCTGACTTTTGTGTTTCAGTGAACAGAACCAAACCTTATGAAAGAGGTCCCATATACTTTGTTCTTTCAATTTACGGAACCCATCCTTAATATAGAACTTTCCTCCTCAGGCCCTTACTCTGAACAGTTTCTCTGAACAACATTCCACCCCTATGGTAAAGGTCAGAGGTGCTTTGCTAAAGAGATGTAGTCTACAACAGAGTTTCTAAGTAGCCATGTTGTGATCATTGTCACATGAAAACCTTTTTCTAAAGTTTAACTGGGCTTAGATGTATAAGAAAACTAAAGCACTTGGTCAAATACTAGAAGTTTTTTTGATCATGATGCTTGTAAAGACCCCAAAATATGAACATACACACACACACACACACACACACACACACACACAGGCTCACACACAAGGTCAGAAACACAAGTCAGGGTCCAAGAATTGCGAAAGACCCCAGATTCAAATGTAGTGTTATGGAAAATAGTGTTTATTCTGCAGAAATTACTAGTGTTCAGGGATCAACCATTCTTTATAATGACAACAATGATGGGCTTGCAGGCTCCTTTTATACAGGTCTAGAGGAATTTTCCAGAAGGGTTAGGTAACTTCTAATATGATTGGTAGGGATAAAGTAGTGAAATTAGTACAATTTTGATTGGCTGCTATGTTAGTTCTATTATAGTTGCTGAGACCTTGAAGAATTTTGGAACAGCTCAGTTCTGGCCTTGTTATCTCCTCCAGCTAGGTGTTCCAGGAGCTAACCCAGCCACAGATTTATCCTCCGTAAGTCAGGGCCATGACTGACTAAAGGCCCATTGTCAGTGGCTTCCTCTGAGGAACCCAGTATACTTCCTGGAAACTGAAAAAATTTTCCCAAGGTTTTGGGAATACACACACACACACACACACACACACACACACACGCGCGCACATGCATACAAAAGTGATATGTGTACATATATGAGATACCCACACACACACATATGTGTGTGTGCATGTGTGTGTTTGTACATATATGTATATATATAATACCATATATGTATATATATATCATAATTGCACACATAAAAGCAAACAAACATGTACACAGCAAACAAAACATGAAAGGAAAAAATGAAGCATAATTGGAAATTAGAGTGAGAAAAAAAAGGAAAAATGAGGGAAAACACTTCAGAAAATGAGAACAAAAAAATTAAATCCATAATGTTCTGTTACTTTGTGACATTTTATGCTCATGTTCTTTATATGTGGGGAGGTTAAGTTTCAAGAATCATCAGCTTTGTCAGAGGCAATGGCAAGTCCACCAGACACAGACTAGATGCAAGAAATCCCAGTGGTCTGTTCCAGACTCTGTATTCACAGAGAAGGAAGTGATCTCTCTCTCTGTCTGGCTTTATTTTTCTAAACACTACACTCTGTAACTAGAGTACATAATTTGTTCACCAAGCACCCATTTCCTCTCCTTGTATGCTTATATAAGCAGGAAACAGCAAACCTGGGACTCTTCCATAGTGCAGCTGCCCATGCCTTACCCAGGGATTTCTGGAGCTTCCATATTCTTTCAGTCACATCCATGGACCTGTAAGTAACACCAATTAAGCCATCACTTTTCTGAAAGCTGGGGAGAGTCCTTTAATTGATGTGTCACTGACCTTCCTAAAAGGGATGGACGGCATTTCTTTCCCTCCCCTGCCACACAGTGTCATCTTATATGAACAAACTGGCAAGTAACATGATCACATTTTTCACAGAGGACACAAGCTGTATGAAACTCTTAGAGAAATATCTATTATTTAAAAAAGTTTCCACATATCAAAAAGTTATCATATTCTTTTTGTGTGAACCAACACAAAATGCTTTATTCTTATGAGGAAGGAAGCAGTTCAGGATTTAGAAACTATTCTAAAAGAGAAACTGAGCAATGTGAAGAAACTATGACCATGCTCTGTCTTACATTCTGTTGTGTATTAATACTAGTCATTTAAAATCTGGTTTTTCTCATTCTCTGTCAGTCAATATGAAGAAACACATGGGCAAGAGAAAGATGAATGGCAGTTTTATTAGCGTCTCTGGAAGGGATGTCTAATAACATCCTCATGTTGATTATCTCCTAAGTTATTTATCTATCCAACTACAGGAGTTTCATGTACTATCCAATGTTAAGTCCAAATAGTGCCTGCCGAGCCCTATTACCTCCTGCTGCATGTGACAGTTATAAGAGCCTATATTCTAAAGCTGATTCATTTCAGTTAGGAACTCATAAGAACAATTAGATTATTCAGGAGACATAGAGGAAAGAACATGAGTCTTTTCAAGTTACTGTGGATAGAATAGAACAGTCAAGCCTGTTCCAAAGCACCACACATAACAGTCTCTGTGAGGATATGCATACGTAGCTAGTGTCTTTTGAAAGAGGCTCAAGAGACATACAGTACTGTAGAGTCAGAAGACAAGCATTATGTTACAAGTCTTCTTGTACTTCTTGTACAAGTACTAAAACAATGTTTAAAACTGTATTAGTAAGTGTTGGCAGAGTATAATGCAATGTGTTTCTTTCTTTGATCATTAATGTAAGTAACCCAGGACAAATGGCTTTGCTTGGCTGCTGTTTCCTTTATAGTCCCTTCGATGAGTCTCTTTGCTCATAGGCCATCTGAGGGTGTCAGGTCAGGGAGACGATTCAGACTTGGTTTCCACTAACTTTCCTGCTGTTATGCTTCTTTCTGGATATTTGTATTAGTGTTTGCATATACATAAAGTTGATGATTTAGCATATCAAGGGTTTTACAGTTTTTCTTAGAGAAGAACTGATTATTTTTACATAGCCAGTGACAGGTCATAAACAAGATTGGCTCTTGAGGTCTCTCATGATTGAATGGAGTTCACACATATGATTCCTGCATGATGAAGTCCTTAAGATCCAGTGCTTTCCTTTCTGAACTTCATTGCAGAAATATACCTCTTAAACAAAGCAAGTGGTGTCCTTAACCCAAGCATATTCCCTCCATGTCTGTGCTAATTCAATGGACACTTAAATGATGTGTGCCTCTCCTTTACTCCTTCAGAAAAACCTGATGCAAGTGTTTCAGAAATGTGCTCACAGACACTAAAGACTATGAAGTCACTTAATTTTAATCAAAGCTATTTAATTATATAAGTTTAAATTCTAATGGTATCACATTATTTAAACAAAAATTACAATTTTTAGCCCATTATTGTTTACAACTTTGAAAGTGTTCACACAACACTAATCTATATAATTCTACAATAAAATTCTTTGCATCACCAATACATCAAGCAACATATGTAAATAGAATAAGAAGAATGCATACTTTAAAAAGACATAGGGGTAAAATGTTCTATTTTATTACCTTTGTGTCAAATGTGGTTCACATGACTACACCATATTGTCTGGCATCATTCTAGGTTAGCTATTGCACAGACAATAAAAGCAGTATCTTGTATAGAATAGATATTTTAGTTAGAAAGGAAGCTAGCAAATAAATAAGTAAATTCACAAGAATAATTTGAGCATTTTCTTGATAAAAAGTAAGTAAAACTTATAAGTGTGTTTAACATATTATGTAAAGCATATGGTAATACTAGTGATGACCAGATAGAGCTCCACCTGAGTGGAAAGACATGCTAAGATGTTCTGCCTAAGCAACAAAAGCAGCTATTCTAAGCAATTTCACAAATATTTAAAACATGTGATTAGGTTATATCTTACTTAACATATACCACACACAGAGATACAATAGACATACACACAAATGCACACATATCATCATCAACATCGCAAAAACAACAATAGCAACAGCAAAGCACCTTAAAATCCTCACCTCTCCCCCTCTATGCTTTTGAGACTGAGCTGATCTTCACAAGTTGCTCTTTATTTTGAAAATTAAGGGGCCACAATGCTCTAACATATTTATAATATCAGTGAGAGAAAATCCTTCAAATTTAAGTTATAAAATCATAAAAATATTATTTTGATATCAGGTATATAAATATTTCAGGATGTTTATATTTGAGACTTTATATTTTTACACTTAGAAAAGTATAGTTATTTAAGATACAAACATAAGTAGGAAGAAGAATGTAGCCAATACATTATAAATTATTGACAAAATATTGATTTAAAAATAGAAGGTTAAAAAATAATATCTGAAAGTATGAGAAAGTAAATCACTTAGAGTACCCCAGTGTCCTAATGATTGCAGTTTTTTAAGGTTCTGCTTCATTATAGTATTCAATTTTCACACTCAACAAACTATAACAAATGAAAGGTAAAGTAAATTTATCTATTTTATATGTATTATTAAAATAAAATATTAAATCTATTTATAAACCATAAGTACGTTTTAAACCCACTTTCAGTGCACAAAAAAAACCCCAAAACAAAAAACAAACCAAACCAAAACAAAAAAAAAACAAAAAAACAAAAAAAGCAGCTAGTTTAATTAATATCATGGCCTAGGTGGCCTGGGTCTGTGGAGCTGTTCATGACTTCCATCTCCAGACACAAAGAAGCATCCAGGAGATGCATTTGAGATACTGAAGACATCTCAATGAATACATGCTCAGTGCATCACTAGCAAGAACTTTGGCTTTGAACAGACCCCACAGTAGGACTTAATGGGAGAGAGTTTCTGCCTCTCTTTCAGCTCTTGCATGCTCACAGAGTTTAACAGATCTGGTAGGTAGATTTTAAAGGAAGCACAGAAAATATACTGCTCTGTACATTTTAAGTAAAATTCTTTTTTTTCCTGGGTGCAGTTAAACTAATCTTCTCCAGCATGTCTGTTAATTGATTCTTATTCTCTTCAAATGTTTAATATAGCCATGTGTTGAGCATGAAGCTCAGGAAAAAAATGGCATTTTTTCATTATATATCTTCTTAAATAAAAAAGAATTTATAATATATTGAATTAAGTTTTCAGCTTCAAGTCAATAAAATGGATAGCATACTGTTTTTTTTTTTTAATGAGAAATTCTTTGTGACAATGCTGCCAAAAGTTTTGAAACTTAACTGACTCCAATTCATATACTAAAGCATACAATATTGGGAGAAATGTTCTTTAAATTAAATGCTACACTTATTTTAAATATTAATTCTTTTAAGAATACACAGTAAGTGTTGAGAGTTGGAGAGATGTCTCAACAGTTAAGGGTACTTGCTTGCCCTTGCAGAGGACCAGAGTTCTGGTCCACAAGTTCATTTGCATTGCTTACACCTATTATTCCAGCTCTAGGGTAACAAATGCTCTTGACTGACCTCTGTGCATACTGGCCACATAGAGAGGCATGGAAGTATCTTTACAATATTGAATGTATTAGCATGCTTTATATCTACATGTCTATATTTTCGTGTAAGTTACAAAAACTTCATTAAACTTAAGTTGTGCTAGAATATTTTCATAGATCTTTTTCTTCCAAATACTTAGTGAAAATGTCTCAAAATAATATAGAAAGAAAACCAAACCCTTGGATTATCTTAATATTTAACAAGTATTTTAATTTTTACTTAACAGCTAACATGGGTACTCATTTTTTCTGACACTTCTGATGCTTCAGATATATAATGTAGATACACTGCTAAATTATCTAGGTCACTTAAGATGAGAGGATGGAGTCTACACATCACACAACAAAATGTTCAAAAATAAAACATGCTCAGGTGATGTCATCCCTTCTACTATATCTTTAGGCTTCAGGAAAACGCTGAAATTATTTACACCATATCTTCTTGGCAATGAAAGGTTGCTCTGACCATCACCCATTCCTGAAAGCTACTAATATTGCATAATTGTAAATCACTCAATTCATCTTATTGGGGTTGTCTATAGGACTCTGGAAAGATTCAAGTCCCAAAGCTTATTAGAGGAGACCAAAAATCCCAAGTCACACAGTTACGACTTAGATTGTCCAGGAATTTAGGGACAGGACAGCTCATTAGAGTTGAGTGGGTCCCCATTGGCAACTGTTTAATGTCAATTCACTACATGCCATCTGGCAGGATTTTAAAGCAACTTTTCACTCAAATCCCATATTTGATTTTTCAAAAATGATGGTTCCAAATAATTTCCAGCAGGAATTTATGAAAAGAAGATTGAAAAAAGAAAATGTACACAAACTTTTTTTCAGTTAATTTGTGATCTGAAACATAGCTTCCTTTCACCACAACCTCGTGTTCTAAAAGACATTTGGCAATAATATTAGCAGGGAATCCCTCACCACCTTTATCACAGCACATCTTGCAGGCAGGATGAATTGTAGGTCTTAATTTTTTTGGATGGGTTTTGTTTTCCAGTCCTATCACTGGAAGCCTGTCTTGTTATAGAATATGGCAGTTTCAGACTCCATACCACCTATCTCAGTGCACTAGGGTCACCCTAATAGATTACAGGGAGTTTCCACTGCAGCAGAACTTGTAGAAGTAGCCAACCAATGACTGATTTGGAAAAAAATTATTCCTATTGATTTTTTTATACAACAATATCAGTGCCTAGTCTAATTATTATCATAAAGGCCTTATCAAGCAAATGATGGAAACAAATACAGAGCCCACAGCCAAACATTAGGTGCAAGACAGGGAACTCCATGGAAGATGAGGAGGAAGGTTTATAGTGACCAGAGGAGTCGAGAACAATATGGTAAGAAGAGAAGATTTTTTGTTCATGATGGCTGTAGGCTGACTGTCAAAGAAAGCTAAAGCGTAGAGTTGAAAAAGAAAAGTAAAACATAAGTTCAAAATTATAATACATAGACATAAAGCAAAGCAAGCAAACAAATGATTAAATGAAAAGTGAAAACATCCCCCCCACTTTTCTACACTAAAATGGGCTACATGTAATCAAACCAGATATAAAAGAATTGTGATAAGAAAGGAGAGGTAGACAGTTGTGACTGAGTAATATTGATGACTGGGAGCAATATCACAAAGGCACCCATCTTAGCAGAGACCAGAGTTGATAAGGAGAGCCCTGTCCAATACCATCACCACAGGGTGATGAACAGGGCACCTGCCTTAAGGCACCACTCCTTATAATGTCAGAGGCTGCACCATATTTGTGGCACCATGGCTGTGGTATATAGATGTCAGAAAAATATTCCATGAAAGTAATTTTTTTAAATAATAGGCTAATAACAACAAAATCATCCATAAAAAGAGGATACACTTATCCAGAATGGAAATAAGCCCATTATGAAGTCACTGGACAAAAGATGAAAAAAAAAACCCAAGTGTTATGACTAAGATTAGAGGTACAACATGTTTTGGAGGCAGAAAAGCAGCTTCTCATGTGCAATATTGAGGGCAGAGGCTATGCAGAGTCACTGGACTCTTTGGAAATTGTTGGTACTTCTGCTATTCTGTGTTAATTTAGCACTACAATAATTCTATCTGTCTGTCTGTCTATCTATCTATCTATCTATCTATCTATCATCTATCTACCTATGATTATATAATTATATATGAGTAAGAAGAGTAAAAATATTTTTGTAACATTATACAAGTAATGGAATCAATCATTACAACAATACAGCCATTCAAGGTACCTATTTATCTTATTTACCCATTATCTTGTATATATAATATATACATGTATATAACATTGTATATAACATATATATGCATGCATATATCTATTATATATGATAGATATAAAACTTTATGTATGTATATGTAATATATAAAAATTTATTTGTATAAATGCTGTATAGAATTTAAAATTTCACCTTTACTCACTGTAATTATATTTATAAATATATTCATTACCTCATTAAATTTCTGTGTATCAATAGCATTTTCAAAAGGATACATATGTAGCTTGTCAGTTCATAAGCTCATTTTTTATTTATAGCACCACCACAGTGCCCATCATGTTATTTGATGTTTACTTACAGTTGTTCTAGTTTCTTAATGCATGTTACTGTCATAATAATTTGATTAATATCTTCACTCACTCATGCTATTCCCAGCACTCCTGATTGATGGCACTGCCTGCTTAGGCTCTGAGAGTAAACCTGAAGCACCATAGCACCCAGTTTTAGTGAGCTGCTTCTCAGTGTTTGCATATTGTTACCTTAGCAATTGCTATTTGTAAAGCCAACTGGAAGAAGGTTTTGTCTTGCTGGAAAAAAAAAGGTAGACTTAAGAAAATTAAGAAACTTGCTGAAATTCAAATCCCAATTGGAGTAGAAGTGAAATTCAAACTCATGGATGAAGCTGACTTCATACCCATTCCTGCTTAAAGGGACAAAGCACCAGGTGACAGAGGGATCTCCTAGAGGCAAGGCATCTTGTATGAGGTCTGTGGTAACATGTGACTCCTGTTTATGGCACTTTATTCCTCATAGCTTAGCAAGAGATTTGCTTAAGCAAGAAGACTCAAGTCAATAGCAAACAACTTCAGAGTTTCCTTTTGTTACTAACTGGGTAATGCAAAATTGTTTATAAAATGAAGTTCCTTATGCAGAAATGCATTGCCAATCAAATAATTGTTAAAGAATAATTTAAAAACTGAATAATATCACTGAAGAAAAAAGCAACATGAAGTCACAGTGCCAATTAATGTTACTTCTATTTTGATGTCTATTATCTATCAATCAACTGTCTGTCTTCTATTAATCTCTTTATCTACTATAAATTTAATCAGTATTATCTATCATTTACACATCATCTGTCTATCTATCTATCTATCTATCTATCTATCTATCTATCTATCATACACACACACACACACACACACACACACACACACGCCACATTGCTTTATACTTAAGGTCATTTGGCAAGGGGAAAAGAAACAGCAAAATGGGCTGTTCCTTGCTTCAGAGTTAAATACAACCCTAAGTATCACATTCTGTGGATTCATGACTAAATAAATGGATCAAGAATATAGCAAAGTCAAAATCAATTTTATAGATTCATTTATCACTCAGAGGACCAATTTCTAAGCTTATATATCAATTCCAACATTCCACTCCAAGTTCTAAGTGTTTCATAGAAGAAGACCAAGATTTACATAGTTGTGTAGTTGAGATGACCGAAGATATTTTCTTTTGCTGTAAATCTGTCATATTCTTCTTAGAACATATGCAGTAAGTGTGCCATCCAGGAGAGTGAATATCTTATCTTAGTAGCTTCTGCAATAATAGTGTCCTTATTCTACACTTTACCAAAATATAAAAGTGTAAAACATTATGCAATTAACAAGATTTTATTATACTCCCTTGAGACAATGTTAGAAATTATGAGTTCAAATTCTGAAAATTAGAAAAAGAATTATTTTATAGATTTCAACTAAATAAAGGATGGGAAATAGGTCTCTAAATATTTTAGCTTAGTTTAATACAAAGACACATAAAAATATTCTCATTAAGAATTTATGACTTCTATTTCTTAATATAAAGTACAAATTAAAAGTATAAATTAACATAATGAATAACCAACTGAACACTAGCCAGATTTATCTAGTTGAAAGTTTCAGATGAACCTGCATCAAATTCAAGTTGATATTCTGCATTTCTCTCCATTCTTGTGGAACAGAAAGAGATTTGGAACTTATTCAGTGACCACCAGACACTGTGACTTAAATTGAGCAGCTAGACCATTTAGGCAATGTGTTATTGTACTTTACACAAATATAATCAGATTCAAATTAAATAAGTATCAAGAGTAGGAACAAAGATGTATAATGTTTGTTTGCAATCGAGTACTTTAGAAGAAAGAAAGCCAATTTTTCTGTTTTAAGCATATGCTTCATTAACAATAAGAAAGAAATGGATTGAAGCTAGTCCTTTAACAACAGATAAATGAAAAATATAGTATAAATGAAAACAGATGCATATGCAAAAAAGAGAACAAGAAAAGCTAAATGTAAAGGGATGAGGATGGACTGAATGCAAGTAATTGATATGCGTTAGGAAAGAAGATATAAAGAAAATTACTTTTCTAGTTTCAATTCTGTTAATTTTTTTCTTATAGATGGTACATATGTGTATTAGTATATTCAACACTGGAAGGAAAAATCCAATGTGAGCCTTTATAGCTTCCATTTGGATGATAATTCTTTCTCTTCATTAATTTTGGTAGATTTGGGGTATAGTCAGTTTTAGTGTGTGATTATTTTTATTTATTTTTAGAGTTTTTAAAAACTAATGTAAAATTTTAAATGAGAAACTCAGATAGTAGAGATATAAGAACAGATCAGAATTGTGGTATGACGTTCCATAGTGCTGGCCACATAACTGAAAATAGTGAAGGCGATGCTGGTTCTTAGCAGATGTGAGTACTAGGAGCCTCTGACACAAGTGCCCTGAGAACTATTGACTCCTATTTATAAAAGAAGTGTGAGAAATTTTCAATGGAGGTTGCTATAGACATGATGAGCAACTAGGAAAGAGCATCAAAGACTTACGAGGACTATGACAAGAAGTCTACTTATTTCCAACATAAACAGATTAAGTCTGAACTTCCTTCCAATAACTGGAATAGCATAAATAGCATCAATCTGTTGTTCCAAATGCCTATCTAAATCCTCTTGTATATTTAACACATTAGTAACATTTTTTTTTTTTTTTGCTAAATGATTAACGAAAGTAGCTGTCTTAACTTCTTGTGTCAAAGCAATTGCAAAAGCAGTGGTGCTAGTAATTAATGTAATTAAAGCTGTTATACCAACAATAATCAGGCCTCTTGCTTCTGTTCAAAGCCTGATTCATTTCTTCCAGTACTTGTAAGATATTGTTAGAATACCAAGGCTCTGTGATACTCAGGGTAGTAAAACCAAAGTGGGTTGATAGACCTCCATGATGGAGATGCCAGATTTCAAAACACTAACACAATTAGAAGGTGTACAATCAATGCAACTTAAATTAAATACTGTAGAAAAAAACAAAAGTAATTTTAACTTGACAATTAAAAGAGCCTTAACACATGTGCTAACACCTGTTTGAAATCCAGATCCTGCCCCAAATTTATCTCTTGCTAACATAACATCATAGAGAACTGCAGCTAATTTCCAAATATGTCTCTAAAAATGTCCAGAACCAGACTTCTAAATAAAGACTGTTATTTCCAATGTTGGATTGATTTCTAGACCTCTCTGGATGTTTTAACTTTACATAGTGGCTTACGAATTTCAAGAATGCATCTCTGCTGATTGTTGATGTGGTAGATCTGCTGATAAAAGTACCCATGGCCTGAAGTCAGTATTTCTATTTTGTTCAAGCTTCAAGAATGGCATACATAGCTTGATTATGCTAGCCCTTTTTGTCCTGTGAATACTTTTATTCCTGCCCATCATGTTAAAGCTTGTCTTTAACAGCATCAACACGTTGGCAGCCAAAGTACATGGCTTGAACCTGAAAATGGACCCCCAGACAGAGTAATTAAATTACCAGGTTGGCAAGCCAAGGACAGGTAAGATTTTCACAGAGCCTTACAAACCTAAGACAGAAGATCATTGCTTTTGAAAATGCATATTCTATGATGGGTAAGGAAGGCATTCTTGTAAGAATGTCCTAAGACAGGCTCAGTCTTGTTAATAAAATAAAAAAGGGGGTGAGGAGGAGAGCCTTTGGGGCTGCTTGGCAAGAATCTGACATGGGCCAAGGACAAGGAAATGGGCTGCTTGGCAGGAATATGACATTGGCCAAGGACAAGGAAGTAAGCTTCAGGCAGGAATCTGACATCAGGCTCGAATAAAGAAGTAATTTCGGGTAGGAATCTGACATTAGGCTCATTAGGCTAGAACAAGGAAGTAATTTCAGGTATGACTCTAAATCTTAATCTAGAACAAAGAAGTAATTTCAGGCAGGAATCTAAATAATAGGCTAGAACAAAGAAGTATTTTCAGACAGGAATCTAAATTTTAGGCTAGAACAAGGAAGTAGGCTTCAGACAAAAATGACTTTGGGCTAGGACAGGAAATTTTGCTCAGATATTTTG
This sequence comes from Arvicanthis niloticus, assembly GCF_011762505.2. Lineage (NCBI taxonomy): Eukaryota > Metazoa > Chordata > Mammalia > Rodentia > Muridae > Arvicanthis > Arvicanthis niloticus. The sequence goes on along the minus strand of NC_047658.1, from coordinate 25,617,947 downwards.
TTCATCCTGACAAGTTTTTAGAAACAGTAATTATGGGAGTGTTCATGGAATTTTGTTTATTCCCTTGCTTGTTCCTTGTTTATTTGCCTCTATTTTGTTGCTAGTTCCTCAACCTAGAACTGAACTTAATACATGCATGTAATTAAAATGGTATAAAAGCAAAAAGAAAAGGGAGGATGGGATAGTGGATTTTAGGGAGGGAAAATGGGGAAAGGGGATGATATCTGAAATGTAAATGAATAAAATATCCAATAAAAACAGATTAAGTCCTAATTTAATAGTAGCACTTAAGGAAGAGAAGCCATAGAACCACAGACCTCAGACATTTCCTGGTAAAAGTTAACAAAATAAATGATTGAAGCATATTGATGGTTCTGGTTTGGAGATGGAATGCCTGTAGGTCTGACAGCAGTCCTAAAGGCAGATACACAGTACAGAAGAGAAGGAAGATCACCAGTCCTGGAGTTAATAGAGTTGAAAAAAACCATATGGACTTAGGATATTTTGAATTTTTATTTGTAGGATAATATTATTGTTTGATGATGGATGTCATGTTGAAGAGTCAAACCTAAGAGGCACTTGAGTTTTGACACTGAATAAAAAAGAGACTTCTAGAACCTTGGAATAGATGGTGCTTTTTGTTGACTAAAAGCATGAAGTAACTATTATAATTTACTAAAGGTGACCCAGATTTCTAGAAGAGAAATTGAGAACAAGTCTCTTCATAGTAACTTTATTAAGAAAATTATAGTATCACATTTATAGGCAGGCATGATGGGACTCTGAGGAGAGTGAGGCTCCCTCAGTTCTCTTCTTACCTGAGGAAATAGGAGATGTTTTTTCTAATGACTGCAGGAGCAGAAAGGTGGCTTCTTTGTGGTGACCTATCCTATGTGGTAGAAGCCAGGACAGTACCACAACGACTCTATATAATGCAAGGTCACCTTGTATCTGAGTGGTAGAAAGCCAGGGAAAGCTACATCCACAGGGGGTTTCAACTATTTTTAAAAGCCCTTCAAGTTCACAGAATGTGCTGCTTACCAGTTTTCTGAGGAGAGCCACAGAGAGAGATCCTCTGATTTGTCAGAAAAGAACAGGTCACAAGAGGATTATGGCCTAACAGAATAGATTCAGGTTATTCCAGCAGGAAGGGAACATGAACTAGAGGCTTCAAGGAAAGAAAGGGAATAGTTTTGAAATCAGAAAAAGATGTTTCAATTTGCAGTGTCTCAGAAAATGCAAAATTTATTCACTTTTCTGCCACTGCATTTCACATGTCGAGAATGCTGTTACAAAGGTTATTAGATCAAACAGTCACTTTACTGAGTATTCAAGATATTTGTTTATAAATGTTAATATTTGATTAACAAAGTGTTTCTTTGAACAAGAACCCCTGTAGTACGGTGTGACATATGAGCAGTTCAGGATACTACAGGATTTCTGCTCTTCTTGCCTCCACATCTGCATGCTAAGATTGAGGGATAGAGGTCAGGACTTTGTCCATGTTAAACAAGTAATCTACCAACTGAGTGACAGCACCAATACTCCTTACTGCATTTATAAGAGCAATATGCTTCAACTAAGAAAACTGGGACATCATGGATACATAGTTATGCTGAGTCTTCTAAGGATCTGTGCCCATGAATAAGAAAAAGAGAGAAGCAGAGAGATGAAGGCACCATGAATGAAGGACTGGGTTTAGTTTTATATAAGAGATTAAAATAAATCTGTGCATCAAGTGGATCTGATATTATGCATTGGTTAATGTGCCATCTAATACAGTCAAGCAGAGTATGATATTACACACAGTTTAATCTCTCATAATAAAATCATGACCCTAAGCACGTGTTCTTTAGCCTTCCAGTTATGGTGATATCCAATCTCTAAAGGGAAGTGAGAAATTGTGGTTAATAAGGCATAATGATTGTCTTAGGCTGGGGATTTCTGTGAAAACTTTCTCAAATACTATAATATGGTCTTACAAATGGAAAGAATCATCTTTTTAACAGTGAAAAATAAATGATTACCAAGCAGCCTTCTGAGTTTCAGACTGAGCAACCTTTTAACAACCCTTCTGTTTATAGTTTGAGCTACTTTCCTGAGCTCTGTAATATGGTAAAAGGCCAGAGATTGAAGTGGTGGCCCAGATAGCTTTGCCCGCAGCAGAGAGAGGAGCTGTGTCTGAGACACCTCAGGTTCTGAAGTAATCAGTAAGGCTGTATTTAAGAAAGGGTGAATATCAGTGACTTTATGGCCCAGCAAACCTACCCACATATATCACAAATCCAAGTCAATGTTCAGTTAGAATGTAATAGGCATTAGATATGTGAAACCAACCTATAAACAAAACAGAATTACAGACGTTTCTGTAAATCTACCTTCGTACTAGAAAAAAGTAGTAACAAAGTTTACTGATTTGTTCATAATTCTTTCCTTGTTATTAAAGAGATTGTTCTAGTAGTTAGGCAATCTAATTTCTGGTGTTAAGTATACTTACCATGACATGAGTTATAGTATTTTGGATAACATGGGTGTATAGTATACATGTCCATATGTATGTCCCATGTGTTGGCACACTTGTGCAAATGTATAGGGATGCCTGGTTATCTTCCTTGATTGTGCTTTATTGTAGGTCACTGAATTGGCCAGGTTAGCCAGCTGGTGGCTTCAAAATTTCTATCTTTGGCTCTGGCAGAGGATTACAGGCCAGCTGTCATGCCTAAGACACAGTTTTTAATTTACAAGAAAAGCTTAATTATTTCTATGTTCTTATTTTCTTTCTATCACAGTGTACTCTTCATATTTTTCTCTGCACACACTGTGTCAGTAAATGATTCTCATCAATAAGCACTTAGTTTCGTTTACAATATCATGCAGGAACTACATTTCTCATGTGGAATTCAGTCATTTTTCTGGAGTTTTGCTTTGCAACTTGAAATTCCAAAGTTCAAAATGGAAGACAATAGACAACCTTCAAATAATTTATTCAATTATTTGTTCTCATATGTTCTTGTCTGTAGTGTGTTGGCCTGAGGCTGCTTGTATTTTAATGCCAATATTTGTAACTCAAGAACTGGTTGCCCCAGAGACAAGAGTCAGCACATAGACCCAAGTGATGCTATGTGACCTTGTCCTCAAGTTGTTTCTAATAGGTAAATAAAGATGCTGAGGCCTGTAGATGGGCATGTGAGACATAGGGGGTTTAAAAAATTCCTAAGATGTAGGTCATTAGAGAACCATGAGGCAGATAGAAGAAGGTGAATGGAGGAAAATATGCCATAGGTTAGGTGACATGGCCCTGAGGGATGGCAAACTGAGGTTAAGAGCAGCCCAGATGAAACATAGTAAGTAACTCCAAGTTTTGAATAGGAAAATAGATTCTAATAGCATAGGGAATAGATATCTGGCCAGTACTTACTTGTACTGTTTAAGGCTTATTGCAAATAATAAACACTGTGTATCTTTTATTTGGGAATCGAATGATCAAGGCAGGGTAGAAATCCTAGCTTGAGATTAAAGCTTTGTTCAACACTTGTCAGTTTTTGTTGTCTTAGCTTGGTATATCTTTCCCCATTAGTCATGTGATTGTGGTGGAATTTTTAAGCTAATAAACAAGAAAATGTGCATAAATATATTCTGCATTCTGAGTTATTAGAAAGGTTTAAAATGGCAAGCTTCTGCAGCTATGAGGGACTCTTCAGTTGGTTTTGTGTGTTAGAAATAGAGTCTCTTATAGGCCAGGAGGACTCTAAAATTACCATGTAGAATCCAGCCTTGATCTCCTAATCCTCCTGCCCTGCCTTCCAAGTGCTTGGCTTTTAGATGTGTACCACTGTACCTATCATTATTAGTTAAGTAAAAATGTGACCTCGAATGCTGAAAAAATCAATGATATTTGGAAATTAAAAATTATCAGAATTATAGGCAAAGAAAACAAGGATTATAGCAGGGAGTCAAGGCAAACACACAAGCAGGTATAGGTCTCACTTGAAGAACAATGATAACTTCGGAAGTTTGTACTGGTGATGGTACATCATCTCCAGCTTCTCTGGAAACCTTTGCCAATGCTTTCTTTTGGCATTTCTAGGGGTGTTCACCTCTGTCAGAAATCCTTGATATATAAAAAAATCAGGTTTGGAAAACAAACTTCCAGGGCCAAGCTCCTATAGAGCAGGGCCTCTATTTTCTGCTCCAGTGGTTTTGATCCTGCAGTGTCACACCTACTATAGATTCCACTTTCTTTGGCAGTGTCTATTTAATATTGCATAATGAATTTAATTAGCTTAGTTTGTCAATCTGCTTGGATTCACTGGTACTGAATGCATCTGATCTCTTAATAGAAGGACTGTGCTAGACTCCTGTGTTTTTTGACTCTGTGTTCTGAAAAGTTTCCTTTCACCATTTATAAGTTCTTCAGGCATGTGAGGGATTTATTCCAACTGGGAAAAGCCTGGGTGACAGTGTATGTATGTCTAGTATTGCTATTTCCACAAGACTTTCATTAGAAGAAACACAACAGAGGAAGAAATAGCACCAGATAAATTATGGCTGTAATGGTGGGAGGAAGGGACATCCAGAGATATGAATACACAGGGGATAATTTTTTTAAATTGCTTAAATCCTTTCAAAATATTTTAGAAGGTTATGTAAGTTATAGGAAGATGACCCAAGAGTTAATAGCTCTTACTGACTTCAAATGACCCAAGTTCAGTTGGCAGTACTCATATTGAACAGCACATAACCACCCTTACTGCTAGCTTCATGAGATCTGACAATATCTTCTGCTCTCTGTGGGTACCTGCACATATGTGCTTGGTTTTGCAATATATTAAAATGTGTAACTGCAGATGAATTAAACATATGACAGAAGAAATATAATTTACCTGTTTCCAGGTGCTGTGTCTGCATGGGGCAGCATTGTAACATTCAAAAGTGGGTTCCTTCTCCAAAGATGTAATCAGTATCCTCAAGGTCTTTCAACCCTGCTACATTTGAAAAAGTTAGTTTCCTTGCAGTCACTGGTAGTCTAGGATAAAAACTCCCACTGTCCCTCAATCCTCTCTGATGAATTTAAACCTATTACCAGTCACACTTATGGTGCTCTACCTGAAGTCATCATTCCATACAGTCCCTTGGAACATTTTTCTTGTTTTCCCCAATGAATTCTCAATACTTACTCTTATAAAGTTAATGAAACATCAGCTTCTTGTTTTGGTAATTTTTTTTAATTATTTCTATCCAATATAATGATTTGTGCATTATACTTTATAATATATATATATAAATGACTCTACCATAGCACAAAGCACACAAAGTCTATTTCAATAAATTGTTTCATATAACACTGGATGAGTTATTGTATTAATGTGGTTATGTATTTATGAACCATGCACAAACTAGAATAGAATAGAATAGAATAGAATAGAATAGAATAGAATAGAATAGAATAGAAGTAAGGGCAAGTAGAGAGTGAAGATTTAAACATATACCATACAAACTGTTAGCTCCTTTCAAAGATGGAAAACCATTATGAGCAAGGAGGTAAGAAGACACTGCAATTTCACCAATTTAATAAATAGCTGAGCTGAGACATTAAATTTCATTCAATTTTAATTCAGAATTCACATTCTTAACATGAATTAATGTGAATCCTGCTCTATTTTCACTTTATTTCCAAAATTATACTACCCACTTTTTAAGGGCACTATCAAATGTGAGTTCTGAAAAATCTTCACTACAAGCCTATAGATGGTCATTGGGCTGAGCTAGACAGGCAATTCAGCCAGAATCATTTTTAAAGGTCTTATCAGGAGTTGAAATCAATTTCTAGCAGCCACATCAGATGGTTCACTACTGAAAAAACTCACCAGCCTATGACTGGATATAGTCTAAGAGCAGAGTCAGAGTTATAGCACTGTGAAAGGAAAGAAGGAAGGAAGGAAGGAAAGAAGAAAGGAAGGAAGGAAGGAAGGAAGGAAGGAAGGAAGGAAGGAAGGAAGGAAAAAAAGGGATGGAGGGAGGGAGGGAAGGAGGAAGAAAGGAGGGAGAGCAAGAAGGGGAAAGAGAAGAGAGAAGAGAGAAGAGAGAAGAGAGAGAGAGAGAGAGAGAGAGAGAGAGAGAGAGAGAGAGAGAGAGAGAGAGAGAGAACATTGAGACCAATTCCAAAGGCTGAAATGATGAGCCAATAGTACAGCCCTGCTCTGGAATGGAAGCCATGAAGCCTCACAATGATCTTACACATTCACTATTGAAAATATTTTCCATCACTTATGAGCCACCATAAGTTAAAAATCCATGCTAGAGTTAGAACCAGATAAACAATTTTTACATATTCTCTCATAAACCTATGTCCATTATCTCTTTTCTCTCTTTCCTTAATATTTAAAAATTTAGAATTTCTTGTTTTTTGTCTACATGTTATACTTACCTACATGTACATTTGTTCATGTACATACATAATTTAGTTGGGCTCTACATGTGGGACAGATTATGTGGGTTTTTTTTCTTTCTGAGATTGTGTGATGTCACTTAATATTATATAGTCTAATTCCATCCATTTTATGCAGACTTTGTGTTGGCTATTACATTTTTCTTTATGGTTCCATAATTTTCTAACACACATAGTCAGTTTAATGAAAGAGTGAAGAAATGTGGATGCATTTTATTGTATTTTCTTTATTTTTTAATTTTCCCTTTAATGTATTGATAATGTTACTCTTGTATGTAAATTTTGTTGTCTTTAATCATACATAGATTTATAAACTTCATGGATGTCCTGTTGCAACTGGCTGCTAAAGGTCCTTATCTCAGTGCTTGGGATGGGAACACAAAATCAGGTCCCAGAAGTGATGGTAACTATTTATGGTATTTCAGTTCTGTGTGGAACTTGCAGATATTTTGGATTTCAGCAGTGCCAATTTCCATTTTAAAACAACACAGACTTCATTTAGAGCCCTACAATTTTATTTTTTAGTTTTATTCTAGTAACATCTATACCAACAGCTGTGAAGGGATATATCAGAGTGTGTATGCATCTCATTTATGATTAGAAATGTTGAGCTGTTTTATAGTACTCACTGAGTGGCACCTTTGGGAAGATACTACTCAGCTTCCTTTCACTTTTCTTTTTTGTAAACTTTGGCCAATTGCTGTGTTGGCTAAGGAGCCTAAATAGCCCCTCACATTTTGGATATTAACCTTTATCTGGCATATGGTTGGTAAGTGTTTTCTCTTATTTGATTTCTCAAAGTACTTCAGATGTTGCAATTTATAAGTAAGAACAATATAGGTCTGCATTTAAGCACCATATAACAAAAGGTAGCTTTTTGGGAAATGGCTTTACTTTAAAGGATCATGTTTGAAAAGGTAAACTGCTATATTTTAAAATCTAAGACAGAATTAATTTGCGATGAGTCCTTTAAATCACATAAGAAATAGAAAGAGTTACTTTCATAGTATGCCATTTTTCTTTGCATTCATTACATCGTACAGTACCTGGATAATTGATAAATAGTAGATAGATAGATAGATAGATAGATAGATAGATAGATAGATAGACAGATAGATGGATAGTTATGATAGATAAATAGATGGCATATAACAGATAGATGATAGATACATAGATAGACTGACTGTCTTTATTTTTGTGTATGTTACTCATATGTAGAAAATTATTGAAAATATTATCTAAATGAATCTAGTAAAGTATTCATAAAATATTTCTAGATTAGAGTGTTATTATTATGAATTAAATTAATTATTTATATACATCATCAATATTCTTACCAAATCACACAATATCAGTGTTTTAGCTTCTGAGAACAATGGTGACATGGCATTTAAAAATATCCAAGTTTTAAAAATAATATTCAGGAATATTAAATTGCCTTTAATATTATGGGAAACATACCCATTTCAGACCCAGCTTTTGGAAATATTAATAACTCATGCATATAATAGTCAGTGATACAAGATCTAGATCCATATAGTCAGGTTTCTCAGGGTGTGCTTCATAGAATATTAAAGAGGTACCAAGAATAAGTCAAGTTCAGCAGTTATTAAGCTATGTCATTTGATGGTATACATTGAATATAACCTGTCAAAGATTCTCTTAAGTTCTCAGGTTTTGAAATGTATTATAAAAATTATTTCCCAATGTAGCTGTTTTACCACCCTTCTGACTCTTGTTGGTGTATGCACATTTCCACATGCAGTAGATGTGCTTGAGGTTGTAAATCCAGGACTTGAAAATAGTCATGAAATTCTTTGGATGAGGCCTGTAAAATCTGCTCCTTTCAGAATCACAAGCTCTGAAAATTTTCTGTTTCCATCTATGAATCTAAACTGTCTTTTAATAATTTCTTTTATTTTCTTAAAGATACACTCATGAAAATTTGGCACAATCTATGAATAACCAAGGAGAAAGAATTGGCTAGGATTTCTACATATATTTTCCCTACCCAGTGGTATGTATTCTGTAGAACTTGCAAGTCAGAACCCTACCCTACCAAAAAAATTCAATAATGAAATGGTCTAACATCTAACTGCTGTGAGTGTCACACTCAGATAGCTTGCACCACACACAGGAGGGAGAAATACGACAGCTGGGGAATATTCAAAGAAAATATCTTCAGTTACAATTTCTTAAAGTACTTCTGTCCAGAACAAAACTGTGATGGGGAGACAGAGGCTTAAAGCAATGCTCATAAGGTATTGTCTTATTTGTTTCATTGGAAACAGATTATTTTTATTCTATATATTTATACCAAATAAATTAAAGTCACTAAAGTTTAAAAATCTCAAACAAATTGAAATGAACAAATGAAGCATCTTAGAAAAGAAGCATATTTATAAATCAATCTTAAGTGGCTATTCATCTGTGCTTTAAAAAATTGAGATGACAAGCCTTCTTGCCTGCTAATCCTCTGTCTTTCACCTTTCTTCCTTACGTTTCTTCACCTCTCTGCTTTTTCAGGAAATTACCTCAATTTCCTGAAAGATCTCCTGTGAGACTTCCACCAGTATGACTATGACAGCTTTTGGTCCCATCCATTCTTTCAGAGATGAAAGATTGCTAGATCATGATATGGATCAAAGTTTCAACTAACAGATAAGGTGAAGACAACATTATGGTAAATACCATCATTATCCCTCAGTCTTTTTCATTCTTTAATCATTTATTTTTTGGGGAGGACATTTAAATTTTGTCAGAATAACAATCTCCTAGTGATTTCATTTCTGTTCTCCAGAAACTGAACAAATTATATTTCATAGCTAAGAGTCTCAAGTTTCAAGACCAATCAATGATTTAGAATGAGGATGTTATTCTAGGTTGTTAAAGCAATGTCAATATAATGATTTTTATCCTTAAAAATAGATCTTCTGTCAGTCCTTAAAAAGTACTGGTCGGAGGGGACATGGTAGTTTCATCTAAGAAAGAAGAAAAATTGTCTCATAAAGGAAGCTCGGGTAGTTCTAAAATGAACTTTCCTGACATCTAATATCCAGGAAAGCATATCCAAAGGAGCAATATTGTTGTTGCAATCTATACAGGAAAATGCCTATCCTGAAATGATCACACTGGTTTTCTCATGATGCTTTTACATCCTTCAACATTAAATAATACAATAGAGTTTGATTTCCTTTCTGTCACCAGAGGGGACCAATGTCTGTGGGGAGAAAACAGAAGGCAGCTATCATCCTTGCAGCCATCTTGAGCTATATACCCTGACAAGAGATTTCATTACAATACCCTACAACAACTGAGCACACTCTGATAACATCTTGGTTTAGATACCCAGGATCTTCCCTTGGGTGTGTGAGACTTAAGCTGTGATTTAGAGCTGAGCAGAGACTGAGACTTAAGGGTGTGACTTAGAGATCAGATTTAGAGACAAGGCCTAAGGGCATGACTTAAAGGCATGACTTAGAGGTGTGGCTTACAAGTGAGACATATAAAAGGTGAGAGGCAGACAGAAGAAAGCAACAGATTATTAGGCACTCAGGAGTACAACTTGGAACTAGGAATTAGGTTAGAGAGTACAACTTGGAGTAGGAATTAGGCATTGAGGAAGAAGACACTTGGACTAGAGAACTCAGAGGAAATTATTATTAGACATTAGGCACTTAGCACTTGGAAGAAGTAACTTGGAACTTGGAGGCACTAGGGACTAGGAACTAAGGACCTGGAACTAGGGACTTGGAGAGAAGGAGACTGAAGAACAAACGGGATTGAATCACACTCTGTCTGGTCTCCATTCTTCACATCCGTCCTCACGCTCTATCTTGCTGAACCCCGACCCACAGACCAGAGCTGCTTTTGGCAGTGCGGGTCCCAACATTGACAGAACGGTCCAAGACATTTTGGACCCCAAACGTGGGGCAGCTCGGACCGCAACAAATGTCAACAATTTAAAACATATTTCTTAAATCTAAAAAACAAAGCAACAAAAGGAAAATATAGAATGTCATTTAAAATATGAAGATATTTGACAAACAGGCTATGTTGTAAAATTTTAGTATAGAACACCTTAATTGTAGCTAACTCAGCCAAACTGAAATAGAGAATCCACAAAAGATCTTCGGTCTAAATTAGTATGTGACAATAAAACACACACACACACACACACACACACACACAAGCACACATGAATACATACATGTAAACACATACTCATGGCTGACAATAACAAGAGACAACACAGAATATGCACAATACATTGAAAACTTCAATGTTTTGGCTTCAGCCAACAAAGTCCACATGCTCAGCAGAGAGAGAGAGAGAGAGAGAGAGAGAGAGAGAGAGAGAGAGACCCAGAGACAGAGAGAGAGAGGACTCTTTTAGCGTAATAAAAAAGGGTGGTCTATGAAAATGATGAAAGATCATTGTAAGAAACTAAGGAAGTATGACTACTCAATTCTAAGATGAAAACCTGGGCCAATGTGATATAATTGGTCACCTGAAGGCTACTAAAACTTTGATGGTATAAAAAAATGGGTTTTTACTGTTCACTTTTTCTCCTGAGCAATAACATTCAAACAATGTGACACATTAATTTCAAGTGATTTTAATTTAAAGGTTACCCTACATGCACAAGCACACACAAGTACACTAGAAGCCCTTAGTCCAAATTGGAAAAATTACATAGAAATAAATACACAGCTGAGAGGGTGACATTTATATGTACATATATTCACTTTCTGAAGTTTAAAATGGCCCATTAGAAATGTTTCTTTTCTGAATATCTCTGTGTTTCGGGGGAGTAAACAGACTCGTAGAGGAGCAGATATGATGAGAAACTCTAGCTAGTGGTAATTATCATTATGTCTAAAGATAAAACTACCCTCAGCTTAGTTGATGGTAATTTCATCCACAATTTTTTATAATAGTTTCTGGAAAGTGCATTAAAAACTCTAGCTAGTGGTAATTATCATTATGTCTAAAGATAAAACTACCCTCAGCTTAGTTGATGGTAATTTCATCCACAATTTTTTATAATAGTTTCTAGAAAGTGCATTAAATTGTCTTATATAAAATTATATAGCTTAAATCATTCTACTAGACAAATTTTCATGTTTTGAGACTTTAACAACTGAGTTATCTCTATTATTCTATCAGATGAACTTAATCCATATGTATTTTAAATTATTTTCAAGTCATTCTTTGACAGTAAAATAAATATGTTAGATGTACATTCACTAGGGATTGATAAAAATTCATGTGCAGAACACTCTCTATATAAAACATTATTATAAGAAATTGAAAATATAAAATGCAGTGTACCAAAATTAACCAGACATAAGTCTTTCCATCTTGGTCAACGTGTATAGTATTAGAGTGGCCAATTTGGAGCTGTAGAAATTCATAATGGACCTTATTCATCAAATTTACAAATCAAAATTATATCACATAATTTTGTGCATCTATCCACCAAGATAAATGAAAAATCTACAAGGATTTGGAGCTAGAAAGATAATTAACTTTATATATTTTTGCCTGTCTCATATTTATTACTGACATTTAGTCCTTTCTCATCCCCTAATATTTACCATTTCTTATTCCCCTTTCTACATATTATACCATCTTTATATTTACATGGTTATATATATATATATATATATATATATATATATATATATATATATATGTATATATGACATACCTATTACACATATATGGTTTATATACATATATACATATACATACATTTGTATGTGACATATATATACAAATATATGTATATTATACTAGGATCCACACCCACATATGAGAAAGAACATGTATCTTCTTCCTTTCCTTTCTCTCTCTCTTTCTTTTTTTTTCTTCCTTTTTCTCCTTTTCTTCTGGGATCATGACCTCACTTACATTGTAAGTCAAAAAATCTACAAAAAATTTTAGTAACACTTAGAAAAGTTTAGTAATTCAGGAAACACTGAAGACAAGGACAACAGGTAAGAAAGAGAAGGAGGGAACAGGGTGAGTAGAACAAGAACCAAATACAAGTTATTTCATCATTTCGTTACTCAACTGAACAGATTAAAATCCTTATTCTATGAATACACTCTTAGCATTCCATCTCTATGTATTTGGACCGGGAGATCCTGGTGTATCTGCGTGTGCTTGGTTGTATTTGTGTGCATGTAGGAGATGCTCACTAATCCAGTAAATTCCTCCTTCTGTGTTCTGCAACACTACACACTTTGGTGTCAATGAAGAGCAATATACATGCTTAAAAATTCATTATTTGTTCATTTTAATTATCTTTAATGATTTTGAAACAATTTTTCCTCTTACAAACAAAATTGGATGCCATGATTTAAAATATGAGATTATAAGAGAAGAATCATAATAACTTACAATATATAAAACACAGAAGAGCAACCATTTAAAAATAATTGATGCAAGGGCTGGAGATATGGCTCAACAATCAATGGAGGTACTGCTCATGCAGAAGACTGAGTTTCATTTTTTAGTGCCCACATGGTGCCGCACAGTTACCTGTAATTCCAGGTATGCAGGATCTCACACATCTATCTAGACTGTATGAACAGCAAACAAACATATAGTATAAATACATGTAGGGAACAAACTCATGTGCACAAAAATTAATAACAAAGTAATTCTTAAAACAACTGATGAAGCCTTGTGTACTATGCAAATTAAAAATCTACTATTAGCAGGTCAGTTATTTAATCAAACATACAATAAAAATAAGTTTCTCTTTCTTTCTTTCTTTCTTTCTTTCTTTCTTTCTTTCTTTCTTTCTTTCTTTCTTTCTTTCTCTTTTCTTTTTTTATTTTCTACACTCCAGATTTTATTTCCCCCCTTCTGCCTTCTGACTGTTCCACGTCCCAGACCTCCAACCCTCCTCCCTGTCTCCACAAGGCTGTTCCCACCAACTCCCACCCCACCTGACCTCTAAACTTTCTGGGGCTTCCAGTCTGTTTAGGGTTAGGTGCATCCTCTCTGATTGAACACAGACCTGGCAGTCCTCTGCTGTATATGTGTTGGGGCCTCATATCAGCTGGTGTATGCTGCCTTTTTGAAGGTTCAGTGTTTGAGAGATCTCAGAGATGCAGATTAATTGAGACTGCTGGTCCTCCTACAGGGTCGCCCTCCACCTCAGCTTCTTTCAGCCTTCCCCTAATTCAACCACAGGGGTCAGCAGCTTCTGTCCATTGGTTGGGTGTAAATACCTGAATCTGACTGTTTCAGCTGCTTGTTGGGTCTTCCAGAGGGCAGTAATTATAGTTCCCTTTTTGTGAGTGCTCCATAACCTCAGTAATAGTGTCAGGTCTTGGGACTTCACCTTGAGCTGGATCCCACTTTTTCCTCAGGCTCCTCTCCATTTCCATCCCTGTAGTTCTTTTAAACAAGAACAATTATGGGTCAGAGGTTTGACTGTAGGATAGCAACCCGTTTCCTCATTTGATGCCCTGTCTTCCTGCTGGAGGTGGGCTCTATAAGTTCCCTCTCCCTACTGGCATTTCACCTAAGGTCCCTCCCTTTGAGTCCTGAGAGTCTCTCACCTCCCAGGTCTCTGGTGCATTCTGCAGGGTCTCCCTTACCTCCTACCTACCTAGGTTGCCTGTTTCCATTCTTTCTGCTGGCCCTCAGGGCTTCAATTCTTTTCAGTCACACAATACCAGACAAAAGTCCCCTCTCCCCTTGACTCCTTAGTGGAAACACTGTGAGCATCTGCTTCAGAACTCTTCATATATAAAGAAATGTTGTCTAACAATAATCAGTTAAATACTTTATAAATATTAGCCCAACTTCAATAATTGTCATGTTGTCTCTCAAGTTAAAATTATAATGACATTTGTTTGATGATTATAATCATTTTGAAGAGGATAAAAATGAGGTAAAATTGCTACTATAAACTTCCTACAGTCAAATACTAGTGAGAATTATATTCCAGCCATTTTTAATTTAATTAATTATGGTTTTCCTAAGTTACCTCTGGAAACATAAGTGAAAAGTTAGTGACACATATGAAAATAATTTATATCTCAAATCACAAAATAAATAGCTTTTTTTGAAGGATAAAAAACATTTTTGAATAAACCAATGACTCTGTCACTTTAAAATTCTATGTCTCAATATTTTTAAGTGTCAAGGACTTTTGACATTTTCTAAATCCTTGACATTTCTATCAGTGAGAGATTTGTTTCATTTAGTTATTTTAATTTAATAGAAATGTGCCCTCTAAAGAAGGCAATTAATACCACACAGTGCTAGGTTTTCTGAGAGTTGACAAAAATCCACATGAAAAATAAATTTAATTTGTATAATGTCATAGCCAATTTACTTTTGTTAAATATATGATTAAAAAAACATACCATCCAGAATTCTGTAATCCAAAATGGGACTTATTAATAAATACTTACTTTTCATCAGAGAAAGATATTTAGTTCATGAAAGTACTTAATTTCAATTATGGTTTTTCTATTAATATGCTTTTTGTTTTATTAAATTAAGATCATGGCAACTGAATTGGATCTCTTTTGTTCCAGATGCTTTAAATAAAATAATTTGTCCTATTAAGGTTCTTGAGTTGAGACAATAATATAACTTAAACATTATTTGTTATTTTGTGGTGTCCTTTTGGGTTATGAAATGAAATGTCCTTGGTTCTAAAATGCACATTGTTTAGACAGTATGAAATATACACATTGGGTACAACTTAAATTTTTAACCACGTTGTGATATTAAATAATGCTTGAAATGCTAATTATTTTCACCAGCTTCAAACTTCTTGATTCAAAATTGCTTACTGTAATATTTATCTATTCAGTCTAAAGTGCTTGCCAGGTTAGTTGTGTGTATGTGACCTCTAACTCATAAGATTCTGTTCACTTCAATATTTTGAAAAGTCAGATGCTTGACAGTTCTAGGACAGGCTTTGATGGGGGCTACAAGCATATTTTAAACATTCTTCATCATTTATCTCCAGTATCAGATGCCTCAATGAGGCTCTTCACTCTAGTTAAAGAAATTGCAGCCAGATATGCAAACAAACAAAATCACATTTAAATTATTACCGTCAACTTCTCCAAAATGTCCAGATGTATGATATTTACTATGCACAATTAGATAAACATAACCTCTTATATTGAAGAAGGAAAAAAAAAACAAAGTTTCCTTTTGTAATAAGTCTGTCTTCAAGGCTCAATAGTTATGTTTGCAGTTGTCAAGGCAACCAAGCTGAACATCTACTAAGTAGCACAGTGTCAAAGTGTGGGGTAAGTGAAATTTCATTTTTATAAACCTGTACCATGGATCATGGGGGTGGAAATATGTAATTACTGTGATCATTGTAGAACATTTTCTACAGTGACAAATTACATTGCCTCCATGTAATCAAGCCTCACCAATATTTTTATCTCTCCATACTCTTAAATCTGCAGAAATAGCCAAAACCCCTTTACCTTTAATACAACATTTAGACAACAAATTCTGTGTATGTTCAAGAAAGCCAGTTGCCTATTATGTCTTCAGTGATGCTGTGACTTCTAGTAATTTAATACAACTTCCTACTATTTTTACTGACATTCATGGCATATTGTTTAGATAGAGATTAATAGATAAGTGTCATCTCCAAAAGGTTCCATGTTCTTTTAAACTGTTCAATTGGTTTGTCTACCACAATTCTGATTGATGCAGAGCTAGTGTTCAAAAATTATATTTGTATGTTTCTTTCAGTGCTGTGTGAATTCTATGCAATGCCTTCAGCTTCCAACTATCCAAGTACATCCCCAGTGCATTCAATTGCCAGAACACACACACACACACACACACACACACACACACACACACACACACACCCCACAAAATCAAAAATTAAGATTTTAGATAACATTAAATACAACACGTTTCTTTCAGTGCTGTGTGAATTCTATGCAATGCCTTCAGCTTCCAACCATCCAAGTACATCCCCAGTGCATTCAATTGGCAGAACATACACACACGCACACACACACACACACACACACACACCACAAAATCAAAAAATTAAGATTTTAGATAGCATTAAATACAACAGTAGTATATAGTATTTAAAGAGAAAAGATATGAATTCATTTAGCCAATGAAAATGTTGTGAAATTGTTCTTTTCTGATATGTTGGTGCACCCCTGCAATCCCACAACTTGGATTACACAGATGGGGGTTTAGAATATCAAGGGCACCCACATCTGTATAAGGAAATGGAGGCCAGACTGGAGTATTTGATATCCTCTTTACAAAAACATTGAAAGACATAACCACCACCAAAAACAAAACAATCACAGAGACTAAGTAAGATTGTTCTAGAGACAAAAGTTATAAAGACTGAGTCAGAAAACAAATTATACTATGAAGTTTTCAATGACAAAAGCCTGGTATGCTGACATTCTGAATTTTTCCTGTGTGAAGCCATTTTTTTTTTAACACAGAATTAACTTTATTGATGTATGAAATAACATAAACTTCTTCTTAGAAATTGTGCTATAAGTGCCATAAAACAAGTTTTTCATTAGGGCACAACTACCAAAATTTTAATGACAAAATATTATGTGTTTGAAATTTGGGATATATCTGAGAAAGAAATGGGCCACACATTTGAAAGTCACTGGATTCTAGAGTATTTATTTTTGCATTTTAGAGTTTTCTAAAGCTTTCATAAGTTATGTTATATAAAGTTCTTCTTCTAGGTAGTAAGGTATATGAAAAACAATGTATATATAACATTCTTACTTATAGCTTTTAAAGTAAGAATAATATTTCTAAATTTGAGTGATTAACTGCAACTTTCCTTACATGTTTATAAAGTATTTTTGTTTTATAAAACAAATATTTGAAATGTAGTTGTAAGTCTATAGTTGTAATAATTGTCATCTATAGTTCATTTTTCTGATTATTTTATTAAATACAATTGAACCATTTTGCCTATTAACGTTCATCCTTCCCACCCTTCCCAAGTTCTCCATCCCTGCTTTCTCTTATTCATGACTCCATTTTCTTTAGTTGTTATCTTTTATATCTGCATAGACATATAAATACAACTCACTGAGTTTCTTTAGTGTTCTTGTAAGTTTATGATTTCTTAGATAACAACTTGAAATTGTAGGATCAATTAGAAAACATGTCTCTTGGAAAAATTCATTCTCTCACTCATAGCAGTTGCTGTAATTAATTCCCTGAGGGTAAGTTGTCCTGAGATTTATCCTTTCTGTGATAACATGTCTATTTATGTTGTATGTAACATAAATGGTAATCTATGCTTCTTTTAAGGTATAATGGAAACAATATATTACCTGCTTTACTTAGAGTAATACACTATCTAATATAGTTTTATCTGTGGACACAGTAAGAATATAGGGTAAATATTCTGGTTACTTCATGTAGGTTCTTAGTTAATTCTCTATGTTTGGAAACTGTAGGCATTAATTTATGGGCCGTTGCTCATCTCAATAACCAGAAATAGTTCTTGGGATTATCCACATGAAAGTTCTTTATTGTTGTCCGCCTCTGCCTCTGATAAGCTGTTTGTAATGAGATATCATAAAAAGATTGCTTCTGCTAATAAGTTCAATTTTGCAGGAGACAAAATCACAGAAACCTAACTGGGAAAGATTATTTAGATTACCATGCCTGAGGTGAGAAAACGTTGCATACAAAGTGGGTGCACCAAAAATGGCATCGCCATTCCATGAGGCAACGTTCCTGAACTGACTCCAGCTTTCTTTCCTCATTGACATTAGATGCAATGTCACAGCTGAATCCAGTCAATACCTGCTGCCAGGAATTCCTTGCCATGATGGATCATAGTACCCTGCAACAGTAAGCCAAAATAATTACTTCTCCATTAACTTGTGTCAGTGGATTTTATCATTGCTACTGGAGAATTGCTAATTTAGAGTCTGAAGAGAGAAAGTAGAGGAAATGATGGGTCTCCTGGTAGCTAGTGTCAAACTGAAGAGCTTTAGTGTCTTGGCAAGTCTATTTGAGTGAGTCATTTGGAATCTTAGCTCATTCCTAACAGCTGTTTATGTATTTAACATCATGAAAGTAAAGATCCTGCTGTTTGCTTGTTTTTGAGAAGCTCTTTAAAAGTATTAATAACTTCTATTTCCTAATACTCTCTTTGGAATACTAAAACAAGAGACAATGACTTATTTCTTTAATGAAGATCATTTTACCTACTGGGTAAGAGTTCATTTTTTCCACAGTTTTGTGATTTAACAAGCAGATACACATTAATGTGTTTTAGATATATATCTATTTCTTATTAAAGTCAAAAACCTCACAACCAGTCAGATCACGGACTCTAGAGACTGGATACTTCAGTTGTAGGTCTGGTTTTATCACTTCATATCTATTGCTATTTGGTAAACTTGTATAAAAATTAGCAAAATCCATCATAGAGTTCCGATTTTAAAAACATATCAGCATTTTGAGAACAAATAGAATTTTTTCAAAATTGTCTAATGAACACATATTAGAGGAAAAGTCTATGATGACTGATAACTCAAATCTAAGAAATGTAGTCTTCTTTAACTACCTATACTTAATATTATTGTAATGTAGGCCTGCATACAGAAGCAAATTTTGTGCACCAACTAGAGGACCTGGATATTATGATCCAAACTAATTTCATGGGTAAACTTAGTGTATTTGTTCCCTATGTTTATCTAGTGTCTGACCTCCATTCTGTCCTTTCTGCTACTTAGCTATATAGCCCTATAGAGACTCAACCACTTCTGCCTTTTATTCAACATAGTTTCAGTAAAAATGATAAATCTTAATTCCTTATCACAATGTGTGTATGAACTAAGACAGTCATAGTATACAGTGATTCAACGTAATTCAGCAGGGACTGAGTGATCTGAGATACATGTGACAAGGCCTCAGGCCTGTGTTTCAGCTGAGATTCTGCAGAAGGAATCCCTGAATGAAGCACACAACAGGGACACCCAGCAATGGCTACATTTATCATGCTGAGACCCAGAAGTGTTTTTGTGCTCTCTTTTTGAGTTGGGTATATGTGATATCAGCTTTCACAAAATTCTCTGAAAACACACCAGCCTCTGTATAATTACATATACCTTATAGAGATTTCCTTCCCCTTTAAAAGGTGGGAGAGATGATGGGGAAAGTGGAGAGGTACAAAAGAAATTGCAAGCACATTGCTAAGAATTTGTGATCAGGGCCAAAATAAAATCTGCTCTGATATTGGAGGCAAGAATATTTACTAAGTATATTTTATTTCTTCTTCTATGTCAGATCTTAGCTCATCAGTTCTAGTTCCTGCTCTAGATTTATTGGATGAATGTTTGACATAAGAAATCTCTGTAGATTCACTTCTGAGGGATATTGGGAAAATGTAAAAAAAAAAAGTGACATTTAAAGTGACAGGTGTTTTAGAAAAGAATATTAAAGAGACAGGAGAGTTTTGTTTAAATTCAGAAAATAGAACCTCAGAAAACAGAAATCTCAAACAAAAATGTGTGTAATAAAGAAGAATATTGACAGGAATATCCATTGTGGTTCTACGCAGCTTATTATTTTATTTACTCTTAAAAATGTTCTACCGCAACTAGCTTGGTGCTCTCCCTTGGCCTAGCCAAGATTAAGGAAGCCAGAATCTCATTGCCACTCCACAGAAACAAGTAATGCCTCAGATGTCAATAGTATATATGAGGGGGCCAATGATCTGTACTGCTTGGCAGTACCAGCACAGTACTCTTCCCAGATATGCTGGGATGGTGTCTTAGAAGAAAGAGGCATGAATAATGTAAGCAATCTTGTCTCACCATAGCCAAATTGCTCTGGTTTCAGTTGAAATTTATTGTTAAAGGAGAAAATTGAAAATAAACAGGAAAAGAATCAGATGTCACCACTGAGATGGAGGGGTGAGTTGACAAATGTTTACTTTTAAAACAGATCTGTTATTTGATATTGTCATTATGCAGGTAGTTGACTGGAAACACTGCTGGAGAATGGTAGAGTACCAGGCTAAAAGAGAAACAAAGTTATCTGGATTATGGAATAGAGAAGAATAATATTAAGCAGTAGGGATAAACAGGTGATAACATTCGTGACTATAAATAGATTTCTCCAAATGCTATGGAACATTAGATTTAGGCTGACAGAACTTGTACTTTAGGGACAAAGAGTCTTTCCAGAAAACACACAAATATTCTTTGGGTCACATGGTAACAGAGAACATGTCATGTAGGTGACAGGAACAAGCAGCACAAGACATTTGAAACACAGTGAGAATTTCAGTGTGTGTGACACCAAATGCCCAAAGTAGTTTGAAGAGACAGAGATGAGAGTCAGGGTCACATACTGAGTTTCTCATCTTGAACAAGGCTTGTTTTGCTATTTACTCCACATGTTGATAGTTTTCCCAAGCTAGCCAGAGTATAGAAAGCAATGTAGAGTTTGTACATTTTAAAGAAATGACATAAATCACAGGAGAAAGCACTAATAAGTGGATTAAGATGAGAAGATTAAAAATGATAATACGTGGAACTTACATGTTAATCTGAAATTAATCTCTTTGTTTCTGACCCATCACAGAAGTAAGTATGTAAACATGTTATCAAGATTTCTTCAATTAATTTCTTAGTACAATCTTATTTAAGATTAGCAGTCTTAGAAAGTTTCTACTATTTTTTCTGGTATTTAAAATTATGTTAGTGATATCTCATGTTAAGTATGGCACAGCATGTTCATTTACAATGTTGTCTGTATTTTCTAAATTAACATGTATATGTATCAATTTAAAGTCAGCTTTAAAAATAATCTACTATCTTTCTAAAGAGCAGTGTAGGAATTTTGGAAAGTATCTCAATATTGTTGGCCATTAAATTTTACTTATTTTTATTATGTGTGTGTTTGTGTGTGTGTGTGTACCTACAAGTGTGCAGGTGTTCTAAGAAGCCAAAAGAGGGTATTGCATCCCCTTGATCTTGCATTACAGGTGGTTGTGAGGTGCCCGTTGTGGGTGCTAGGAACTAAATCTTGGCCTCTGCCAGAACAGCAAGATCTCTTAGCCACTAAACTATGTATTCAGCTCCAGACATTAAAGTTTTATTGAATTTTTATCACAATAAATTGATTATTGTAAATATGTCTTTCAAGTAAAAAATTTTTTTGAAGTGAGCATATCTTGGAAGATTAACATATACATTAATGTCACAGGCATTATTTCTATTTGCGTCCATGCTGAGAGCTATGAGTCTATTCCTTTGGGGTTCCAAGTGTTTTTCTTGTAATGTCTGATATCATCTGAAAATCCTTAAATAGTGAAAATCCTTTTAATAACAAAATCTTTACAATAAATTGAAATACTAAATTAAATTTTTTCTCATATCCTAACCTTTTTTCTCCTCTTAATTTCTGTGTTTCACAGATTGAGAAATTATTCAATTACTGAATTCTTTAACCAGCCTTCTTTTCATTTTCCTAAAAATTCTTAAGTAAAGAAAAAAAACAGGTTTATATTGGATGAAAAAAATGCAGTAGTCTATTGTATTACCTAATAAAAAATACTAGATTAAGTTATAAATAATAGGCTTAGGGGGTTCAAATTGAATGTGGCAAATAACACACAGCAGAATATATGGGATGTTAAAGCCCAACTCATGAGTGTCTTGGTATGTATTTTCAGCAAAGGAGTACAAGGTACCACTGTACCCACATCCACTTCAGCACTTGTTATTATCAGTGTTTTTTTATCACAGTCATTCTTACTCGAGGAAGGTGGTAGTTCACTGTGGTTTTTATATTAATGATGTTTTTTTCCACAGCATCTTGTCATCTATTTATCATCTATGAATCCTTTCTCTTCCCTTTTATTAGTATGCATTATAGCACAAAATAGTTTAATTATTAACTGTACAAATGTGCTTATATATATTAAACGTATTGTCCCTATCACTCTGTAATATCTCTATGTCTTTAGTTAAATATCAAGGAAGATCTATTGTAAATTTAAAACAGATTGTATATGTTTTAACTGTGTTCCTTTTAAAATTATTTGTATAATGTGGATATTAGTCCCTCATGTGATACATAGTTTTAATAGTTGGAAAGTTATAGTGCAAATTTTAATTACTACAGCACTGTCCTACAGTGCCTTTGTGATATATTCATCAAGGATGCAATACATAACCCTCTAAGAAATAGAAAATGAAGCTGAATTTACACATCCAGGGCTCTAGAGTACTTGTACATATAAAACACTGAAAATTGCTATTGATTACTTTAATGTGTTTAAGTAAACAGAAGAAATCAGCTTTATACAACATCCTTAATAATGTTGCTTGTCAAAAGTCAAAAAACAAAAGTGTTTGACTTTCTATAATGGCTTCTACTACAATGTGCAGAAATAATTGTCAATAATTCACATAGCCAAACATTCGCTTCATTTTCATTTTTCAGTTGAGACCAGGGTAAAAGTCTATCATGATGTGGGGAGTTTAGAGCGTGGTCTAAGGAGGGAAAGCCAAGACCTGCACACATTCCCACAACAGATGCTCTGTGACTCACTATTACATGAGCTTTCTTTTTCTTCTCTCAAACATCAGATGGATATGATGACAGTACACAATTCTCTAGCTGTTGTGAACATCAGTTGAGATAACTGATGGATGCACTTCAAGAGTAATTAATAGGATGTCTGAATACAGAATGGTCTCAGTGATTGTAAAAGAGTTGTTGGTTTTCTTTGGTCCTGTGTCATTCTTGACAACATGGACCTTATATTTCATATTGCTCTGTTTGAAAAACATAGATGAATTTACTTTTTATTCATACAAAATCAGTTTATTATGGACAAAATAGACTCTACAAAAACACTTTTTTCTTGGGTGAAATTTTTCCATTTTCCACCATTTCCATCTTTACCCACAGCAAGGACCAGGGAAGAGTTTGGGAGGACAAGCTTAGGATGTGTCTAGAAAAAAGACAGTGTGGATCTTAGCACTGCGTTTGCTCTTTAGAAACTGCATGAATTTGGTGTTGGAATTCAATTTTTCAAATCAATTTTGTCTATAAAATCTGTAATATTAATCCCTGACTCACAATGTTTAATATAAAAGCTGAACATTAAGACAGACAATCAACAAGCATTTCATTAATGATAATATCTTTCATAAATTTTAGCATTTTGATATATTGTAGAGACTGCATATATAAGCATGTGTGCTTACAAATATCCATAAGCACACATGTAAGATTACAACTTTCTGAACGTATTACAAACTTTAACTTGCTGTTAATTAAAAGCTTTCAAAACTGTCAGAGTTCTTTAATTTTAAGGTATGTAGAGAAGATGCAAGTGTTGAATCCAAGGCAGGTGATGAATTCTAATGCAAAATTGTCACTTGGAATCAAAATAGACATGTGCAGTTTTCATACAATAACCACTAAAGCATGCCAGCACTGGGAAAAGTTGTGAGGTAGAGAATGGTCCTTCCTAGACTACTAAGGAATGAAGGAGATCAGGAGAACGTGGAGATGGTATATTATCAGAAGCCAAACGTTATGCTGTTCATAGTGATTCATAGTGATATTAGTAATGGAATGATTACAGCTTCCATGTGATATCTAAAACAGAGGAAAAATGTTCCTTCATTGTGTGTCTAATGCATTCAAGTATCATAAAAAATGACATAAGCCTCATTTCTTTTATACTTTTAGTCATTCTGGGTCACTCGATAACCTGTGCTTTAATGGGCACTTGGAAGGACAGAATGAAGTCAATGAGGTCTTGCTGTTCAAGAATAATCTCTTTATTCCCAGTTCAGTCCTTCAATAAAAGTAGATTCCTACCCACTCTGAAGTTGATTTCAATCAAGTTGTTCCTGCCCTCTTCAGGGTGGAAGCTATGCATCAGCCAATCTGTGCGCTGTTCACACAGCCCCTTATATCTTCAATAAAAACATGGATAGGCAATCACTAAAGATATGCTATTATCCTATGAGTCAAGTGATATGAAGTCTTCTGAACCTGAAGTCTGTACTTAATGACAAAATCTGCTGTTCTGGGAGAATTTCAGACCAATAATACGCTACGACAAAATATTATACGGTGATTCAATATAAATGATTAAAACTAATTTACCATTCTTATGCTCTAACCTAGAAATTTGATTTAACCATGTCATAACCTTGGGTACTAATCTGTAAAATACACCTGTATAGACAAAAACTGACGGGTTTGCTGTGACTCTTAATAATGACAGCATTCATAAATTCCATTTAAATTGAACCCCAAGTGGGTTTATCAGTTGTATTGGGAATATATTATTTACTATGAATCAGGAAATATGTCTAAAGAAGAATCTATACATAATACTAAACTACATTTCCTAAACTCATTGTTCTTATAGTTAAGACATGAACTTAGTAACAATTGATTTTGAATTGATATGGAAAATTTAGTTGTGAAAACTACCATTATGCTATATACAACCAGGATATGAAAGACTTGGGAAATAACTTCTAACTCATTGTAATGTATGAGCTTTACTGAAACTTTATTTACTGGAGACAAAATAAATGACAACAAATTAGCAGTGCTTTCTTTGGTTGAGTAACTGAGTATAACTGACTTTTATTCATCTGAAAGGTACTTAAAAATTATACTAAGCATAGTGTTAAGCCCTCATTTATAAATTCATGATATTTATTTTATGTTCTGGGTGTTCAATTTACTCAATAAGATAATATGAAATACTAATTATGAATCATTATACAACAATAAACTTTACAAATAAAATTTTAAAACACACATAAACTCATTTGTGGTTGCTCCTGGAGTTAACAACCTGGGCAATCATCGTGACAATAATTTACTATATTATTACAGGAAAATTGTCTAAGGTCTCAACTATATTAATTTAGAGAGAATACTTGAACAAATAAAAATTTCCACCTAGGATCCTTAATTATTTGTTTCTGTACTGTCTTAGGTATCAAAACCATTTGTTTGCAATATTTTCAGCAGCTTTTCTTTTTCTAGTTAGAATCATCATTTTCACCTGGTCTTGATGGGATGATATTCCTCAATGATATCCAGCCTTCATGTTCCTCACTTGCTCCGGTTTCCTATTGTCCTAATCCAAAAATATATTTCCCTTCTCACAAATCCCCTGAAGATAAATTTTTTAATGCATTACACTGTCCTTCTAATGATGCAGCTCTGTGTAATGTACCTCGTGCTTGCTTTGTTTTCTCATTAAAATATTAAAATGAGTTCAGGCGTGGCAAGGGCACTTCACATCCACAACAAATAATAGAGAATCTGAGATGTAAACTGATTATGACAACATTGATCCTGGAACTGAGAAATAAAGAGACACAGTTCTTCACATAATTAAATACACAATTACCCCGTTTCAGTCACTCTACAAAGGCTCATATAAAACAATTACAGGATTATTCTGAAGAAATTTGTTATAAATGTGTTCTTCAATCTGTAATTTAAGCAAAAAAAAATCATGTTGGTGTATAATTGTGGTTCAAATTTTGCTGATCTCTTTTTCCAAATGAATAATGTAAGTCCTAATAATACTCAACAAAAGTCCCACTCTGCTGTGGGAATGAAAAAATTGTGGTTTTAGACTTCTAATGGTGTTAGGAGTATAATACATGAAATAGAAATAAAATAGGGCTGAGTAGCAAAGATCTTTATGAGATTTGAAATATAATATTTAGGGAGAGAAAAACAATTCTAAAACATAGAAAAGAACAGTGAAGAGGCACTGTTATTTGCTTCAAACATTTAAATGTGATACTAAAATTATAAAACAATTTCTCAAGATCTTAATGGTGTTGTTATGGTTTGAGCTGTCAGTTTCCAGAGCCCTGGTTCAGCTCAAAATTACAGGTAATAATCTTCCTAAGGAGAATAACATCAGCTTACAGTTTCTTCTAAGGGAAGAAGCCTTGAACAACATATAAAATGACCAATGAGTTTAGGGGTGTCATGGAGTTTGTTATATTCTAGCCTACCTTGGAGTGTTAACAGCTCAATAGATGCCTTTACCCAGGAGTCCAATTAAGATGATGATCACAGAGTTAGCTTCTGTCAGCTCCACCACAGAGTTAAGTACTAATGAATGTATAAAATTTCCCAGAAACAACCTTTTCCTTGGGTAAAGGAATATCTAATGGTCCAAGTCTCCTAGAGGCTGTCAATGTGTTGGCTCCAGTATTACTTTTCTGAGAAGGTTAATGAAGCTTATAAACATGACACAACACACTGAACATGACTAACACTAAAGAAAGTTGGTTCACTCTCACGTTTGTAACACCAGGAAGACTCTCTGTGACTGAGACTTGTTGCTGCTCTGGCTAACACACTAATACCGGCAGAGGAAAGTCACAGAAAATGAGAACCCAAGCAAACTCTTTCCAAAGGGGAAAAAATACAAGGAAACTGAACTTCTTAAAGTTAAATAAGTAATCTTAATTAACCTGAATGCCCCTGGTATAAAATCAACAATTACTAAGGAGGGATGCAAGCATCACATAGACCATACAGCTGCTACCTTACCTTCTCAAGCCTTATTTGTCCAACTCCCCAGCGACCTAGATTCAGATTACATGTATTTAACTCATTTTAAATGCAGACCACTGTTTGTTTGATGCTCCAACCACCCACATCTGGATTGGTCAGTTGCTGGCTGGACCTCCCAAGGAATCACCATACCAGGTTCCTGTCAGCTAGTGACTCTTGGCAACAGTAACATTGTTGGGTTTGGTGTCTGTAGAGAGGATGGATCCCTAGGTGGGGCAGTTCCCACATGACCCTTCCTTTAGTCTCTGCTCCATTTTTTGTCCATGTCCTTCCTTTGGCCAGGAACATTTCTGTGTTAAAATCTTTGAGATGGGTGGGTGGCCCCATTACTCAACCAGGGGCCATGCCTATCTACTGTAGGTAGTCTCTACAGGTTTTATCTCCCCTTTCTCTGCTCATTTCGACTCCTGTCATCCCCATTGGGTCCTGGGAGTCTCCTGTTTCTCTGGTGTCTGGGACCCTCCATGGCTATCCCCAGTTCCTCATCCCCCCACTACATAATTTTATTCAATTTTCTGACACTCTGTAACTCTCTCCCATCCCCTCCAGTACCTGATATTGCCTCCCTTATTTCTCACAGACCATATGGAGGATGGTCTTAGGATGAAGGAAGACCAGGGTGTAGATGCTTCAGTCCTGCATTGTTGGAAGAACAGAATGATCATGAGAGGTGGAGGGAGAGATGAGGGGGAAGAAATTTTAGATATTATTCTCTAGTTAGCTGTGTAAACTGTTTCCTTGTAGTCAACTTCAGAGGTGAATATTTAGGCACTTTAGTTTATGAAACAAAGAATAGCTATAAGAAAAGATTTTATATTTGTAGTATTTCAAACAAGTAAGGTCCAAGAGCATTGGCTCAGCATTTATGAGTGCTATTTTCAATTAGGTATGTATGTGTGTAGGTCTGTGTTTGGGTTTGTGACTGTGAGTGAAGGTGCAGGAGAACAGAGACACTGGATTCCCTGGTACTGGAGATTCAGGGTTTTGTGATTCTCTCAAAGTAGTTTGTGGGAATCTGGGTTCTATACTCGGCAGTAATCACCACTAAACACAGAGTCATCTGTCTAGCCTTGTAACAGATTCTCATGCAGACTGTGATAGACAGTCCAAGCACTGGAAAAAGATCGCCAAGAAATCACTGTGAATGACCTTGAATACAAACAGTGTTTAGAAAGCAAAGATGTGAAAGAACTGGACTCTTCACCAATGCCAATGTATAGAAGACTGTCTCTTCCTTTATTAAGAAGATTTATGTGGGTGAGGAATGCTTGTGCACAAGGGCACAGAGCGCTGACTATGTATTTACAAATCAGGTTTTTTTAAACAACTAGAAAGAGAAGAAAAATATACAAGGGCATTTTTAATATGCTGATGTACAGGAATCCTGAAAACAAACTGTTAGAAAAGTGAATTTAGTGTAAGACAAGTGCTCCAAAATTTAACAGTAATGAAAGGAACAGAGAGAAATAAAAGCAAGATTGTTCTTTGAAACGAAATGTATTGTAGGGACTTCAACAGAAATTGTGATAAATGTATGGAATAATAACACAAAATCTAAGAAAGGAAAAGCCTATTGTTGAGTTTTCTAAACTACAAAAATTGCTAATATTATCTGAAGAGACACTGTGACAAATTACAAAACAAGCATCTCTTGCCTCATTGAACTTGAACTAATCTGTATTTATATTCATAAAAATGTAATCAGATAAATAGTGAATAAGATATACAATAAAATGGAATTGTGAAAACACAGAACAAATGTAAGCTGTGTGTTTCAAGACCATTAAAATGTACATGTGTACATGTAGATGAGTGAAGTCAACACATAAAAAAAAAAAATCACAGAGAACTGAGGAAACCCAATTTAAACATGATAAATTTAAGTGTCGAAATTAGACAACTGTATATATCAACATTAAAAACATAACCAAAGACCCTGGAATTTAGGACAACAGTGAAAGAGATCTAAGGTAGATCCAAATGTCACCTGTGATTTAGAGAATACTGAGTCTCAGTTGAGCATTTACCATGCCACAGCTATTTGCTCAGGAAACCACCTCTATGTGATTAATATTCAAAATAACTTGAATTTCAGATGCTTGGCTTCCACTGAAAGAAGGTAAGTACCTTATACAAGGTCACACTACTAAAGGTGGAAAGTTTGGATCTTTCTCTTTCAAATGTGGTCTCACTATACTCTTGAGGCTAGCTTCAAACTTGTGCTCCTCCTACCTCAACTTCTCATGTGGCTGGGATTATAAATTTTCTCCCGTGTCTGGAGCTATGCTGAGAATTTTAATTTTGCTTGTCTAATGAGCAAGTATACATGGATTTCTGTACACTAATATATATATATATGGGCCTGTGAAGAACAATCTCACTCCTGAAGCCTCCTACTGTCCTGGGTTGTGGCCAGTAAAGCCAAAGCCTTTGAGCGTAACATGAGGTAACCACACTACCTCCTAAAGCCACAATGTAGAGAGTTCCTGTTATCCTCCATCTCCCCATTCAGTTCCTTTCATTCACATTGCCTTAGGGCAGAAAACAGTTTTTCAGCTCCACGGCCTGTGCTCTATTCTAGCTGGGCCACTCGAGGAGCAAATTTTCCATAATAAGCAGACAAGTTCACCAGGCACATCTAACCAACACTATTGATTAAGCTAGGGAAACTAGTAAAGGAACACTGACATGTCCTCTAATTCTAGATGACAGACCACAGAGGGAAAGAAGTCACAGGAGTCTATGAAGAACTCAAGAGGATGATGGAGAAACACCACTGAGATTCAAGAGAATGTATACAGAGAGATAAATAAATCAGTAAACTATGTACTTGTTGTGAAAAATATGTAGAGAATAAAAATTATTCTCCTAAATTATACTTATATAAACCAAATTAAGAAAATAATATTGCTTTTCAGAAACTAACAAGAAAACACAGGCTATAAAATCCTGGGGATTTACCATGACTACAGCAAAGAGGAATTTATCTAATATGCAACACTGGCCTTATTCCAGCTAGTCAACTTAACAATGCACCTCATGGCTTTAGAACAGATAGGTTAAAGCAAGGCCAAAATATTACCAGAAAGATATAACAAAGGTCAAAACAGAAACAAATGAAAAGAGACTTGGGAGCAATACAAGGTTACTAACATTATTATATCTAGAAAAGTCAAAAATGGTCAGAAAAGGAAAAGAAGACTTAAAACCCACAGAATCACAACATGTTATTAGTGTTCTAGATGCTTTTTTTTTTTTTTTTTGCAGAGAAAATGACTTTGATCAAATAGAAACTGGGAAGAAGGGAGCTAATATCACCTTTCACTTTTGAATCACTGTCTATCACTGAGGGAAGACAGGGCAGAACTCAAGGCATAAGACTTGGACTCAGGAACATATACAAATACTACCTCTCTAGCTTTCACCCAGGCTGAAGTTCAGCCACCTTTTTTGTACAGTCCAGATCACCTTCCTAGGGATAGAACCACTCAGTGGTCTGGATTCTCCTACACCAGCAGCAAGGGCAACTCCTTACAGACAAGGCTACAGGCCAATTTAATCTAGGTAATTTAATTAAAGTTGACTCTTCCCAAATGACTCTAGAGTGGGTCATTTTGAAAGTAAAACAAACCTACTCAATTGGTGGTTATTGTTAAAACTATAGGCCAACAAATTATAAACATTAGATGTAAAAAAAAAAAAAAAATGCCTGTCAAATGACAGGTACACTATAAAAACCGAACCATAAGCACAAGCTGTTGAAATATACATATGTGAATATGCATGATTACAATATACATATATACTTTTATGTATATGTGTTCCAATAAATAACCTGAGGTTTTCAAATGCCTATGCATTCATGTATGTTTATACCAGGCTGTTAAGCAATTTATGTAATGCCCAGATCTGATGTTCTTAAAGACCAAAGGAGTAGACCTCCTATGCAAAAGCAAAGAGTATTCAAGCTGGCGCTCAGACCTTCAGGTTCCTCCAAGGAAGCATGGTAGCACAGAAGGCCCTGAGCACCTAAGATTTAGTCTTTTTAAATTTTGGTTGGCAGTTACATGACTGCTTGCCAAGTAAAACTCTGAGAATGTCACACAATCACTAGGTAGCAGTGAGCCCAGTTAGCTTTAGCAATTTATCTATGACATCTAAAATATTAGGTTCTGGATACTTCCCTCCTATGGGCTGATTGTCTATTCATTTCAGCTACCTATTTTTACTTTAGGCCAGATAACAAGGTATTTTTTAAATTATTTTATTATCATTTCTGGGAACCAGAAACTTAGACCTAGTCTCCCAAACTGCCAGTATGTAGCCTGTCATGGAGTCAGCCTTGCTCTGGCTAACACCTACGTTTAAAATGGAGCCTGCTTTAAGATGGGGTTTGTTCTGTTATCAAGTTGGATCTCTCAATTTGGTTGTACATCTTACACAGGAGGCGATTATATTAATCTTGACAGCGCTCTTCTTTACAGGTCAGAGATAATCTGTGTATGTTTTATATTATTTATAAACCTAAGGCTGTGTATGTGTAACAACCCTATTTAGTGGGTAATACCAGTTCTCACCTTGAAATCTCAGCTTGGACTTCTATAGCAGGCATCAAATCTGTGGTGGGAAATCTCACTTGAAGAAACACCAGGCTGTGCATGTTTCATTCTAATGTTGAAGGAATTTGTTCTGAGATGCTACTGCAGCAAATACACAATGACCCCAAGTATGACATTCTTTTCCTTCTGTATTTTGCAGAAGAAAAACAGAAACATTGAGATAACTGAACATAGTCTTTTTTGAACTAATAAAATCCACTTAGTTTACATCTTGACCATAGTTTTTCCTCTCTTTCTCCCTCCAAGTTCTTCCCTACACACCTCTCTACCCCATTTACTCCTCTTCCTGTTCTCCTTAGAAAACAAGAGATCGTTCCTGGATACCAACCAGCTGTGGCATAGCAAGTTGCAATAGGACTAGGTATAGCCTGTTCTATTTAGCATAGATGAGGCAGTCCTGTAGGGAGAATGGGTCAGGGAACAGAGTCAGAGACTGTTCTTTCTCATGCTTTAGTTGTCACACAATAAGACAAAGCTACATAACTGTAGTATATATGCAGTGGGTCTAGGTCAGTTCCATTCAAGCTTCCTGGTTGGTCTTTTAGTCCCTATGAGGCTCTATAAGCCCAGGTTAGTTAATTTTGTAAAGGGTGTGTGTGTGTGTGTGTGTGTGTGTGTGTGTGTGTGTGTGTGTGTGTGTGGTGTCCTGACCTCTCTGGTTCTTATAATTCTTCTGAAGGATGCTCTAAACTCTAGCTAAAAGTTGGGCTATTGCACCAACTCTTCAGCAATGAGAAAAACAATCCGATATTACAGGTTAATATTTATTTTACTTTAACAGTGTAAACTCTCTAACTGGGAACTACCTCTCAATAAAAATAGGTATAATGTATATACAGAAACATAGATGGATATTTTTATGTTCTAGAATGCAGGTACAATATTTTTCCACATTCTATTTAAAGGCAAACATTTTTCTTGAAAGCTTAGGTTATAAATGTGATAACTGTGTAGCTCATTGTTTATAGCAGACACAGTGCTGACACTTGGCATTTTCCAAGTTTGTCAAACATTCATGTAATTAAGAATTGTCAGGAGATTAATTTGAATCTGTAAATGTTTACTTGGATTAGACAGAACTGTGTTTTAAATCACTTATACAAAATAAGATGCCAATTTGTCTTTGGCAGAAATGTGATATAATAAAAGGAGAAAAAAGGGTTCCAAGGGAAATTCTATGACATTGAAGATTGGAGACAGATTAAAGATTTCTCCCAGCCTCCTCTACCTTCTACTACTCTTCCTCCTTTCCTTCTCTCCCTCCCTTCCTCCTTCTGTCTCTTCTAATCCCTCCCCATGTTTTACCCTAAGTTACTTATTTTCTCTGTAAACATTATTTCTTCCCTAATTTACTCACCATGAAACATGACTTTACATTTACAGTGATAAGTATAGAAGATAAATAGATTTGTTTTCCCTTCTCAAGAGTTGAATAAAAGATTATTCTTAATTTAGGATTAGCAAGTTGGACATTGCTTTGGATGTTGTTTCCTTCAAAGTTGATAATGTTCAGCTTTTCATTAAATAGTGCATTGTGGGCTTGTTTTTGGTTTTGAAGTGCATCATCAGTGTACTTGAAGAAGGGAGCAGAACACGGAAGTCAGGCCCAATAAATACATCTAAGGTGCAGGAGCAGATGCTGGTAACAAGATATGAGATGAAATGATAAGGAGAGCTCACAGTCAAGTCTACAAACAAGATGATACAGTGTAGAAACTATGGAAAATGATCAACTTCTGGAAGGAAAATTGGCCAAGTACACAAAAAGTCTTAGGAGATACCATGATCACAAAGGTAGTTTCCTGGGAAAGTATCATTCATTATACTACAGATATATTGATCCCTGTGAGTTTTCCAAATGTAGAAAATTCCACAACATGATTTCTGAATAGGGGGAATCTTCTTGCTCTCCTCTGCAAGGAGAAACAACTATGAACACACTTGAAAAAAATTCAGAGATTGTATAATAAGTAACATTAAAGTTCAAATGTTAAAAGGAGAATTGTAGTCCATTATACAAAGGGAGATTGATGATTGAGGAAGGAATTAAATCGTGATTTAAAGAAGATTATTGTGATTTTTCTTTTATTGAGGACTGCTGATGAAGAGATGGAGTTTAATTTTAAGTACTGCCCTAATCCAACTAAAAATTCAGTAGCTGGGTAAATCAGTCCAGATATGTGTAACCAGTTTCTCTTCTTAAAGAAGGGTGTCTCAGGGTCTAAACCACCGGACTGGGAGCACATAGGGAGAGACCCATGGCTCCAGCTGTATATGTAGGGGAGAATGGCCTTGTTGGGTACAGGTGGAAGAGGAGGTCCTTGGTCCTGTGAAGGCTGGAATTGCCAATGTGGGGTAATTCGAGAGTGGGAGGTGGGAGTGAGTGGGGGCACATCCTTATAGAAGCACTATGAAGGGTGATGGGATAGGGGATTCCTGGTTGGGGGGAAATTGGAAAAGGGGTTAACATCTGAAATGTAAATAAAATATCCAATACAAAAAATAAAGAAAAAAAGAATGGTGTGTGTGTGTGTGTGTGTGTGTGCGTGTGTGTTTTCTCTGACAAGTGTGAGGCAGACAGGTAATATCAGCATAAGAGAGAAGACAGAGTAAAATTCTCTTTACAATGCACAGCAGATATAAGGTTTGATACTCCTTGTACTGCCAGGCACTGGGGGACTCAATTCATATTCGGTAAGATAAGAAAGGCTACTATGGGTAAGAGAGGATTTTTATGTTTTGAACATAAGTCATTGAGAAAATATGCTAATTTAGGCAATAGCATTTGCCATTCACAGGCTGGGTGTTAAAGAAAAGATTTATGGTTCCAACAACCATGTCTTACTTCAATTTTCTTATTGTCTCCTCCATCCTGACTACCTCTTTTACTTCTTTCCAGGTTTTGGGTTCAGATATAGTTTACTGTTTTAATGTCTTAACTTGAATTCTTCTCGCCTCCCCCTTCTCTTCTACCTCTTTCGTCTTCTCTTCTATACGCCATCATTCTCCTCTCTCAGCTGACTATGTGATTGGGTATATCTTCTTTGCTAGATCTTATATTCAGCAACTTTTGAGGTACAAGTTCAGTTAAGTAATATATTTTATAAATTTTTGCAATTATTACATGAAATATATATATATATATATATATATATATATATAGAGAGAGAGAGAGAGAGAGAGAGAGAGAGAGAGAGAGAGCAATTCTTTCTTTTGCATTCTTTTGCATTTCCACATAGATAGATATAAAATGTTTGTTATTTTTCTGGTCAACACTAATTCTATTTCTAACTTGAGTTATTTTTTTCTTGTGATTATTTATCTGGGTGTACATGGGTGTAAGTACATGTGTGTGCATGGGGGACCCATGCTGTATGCTGTGGTGTGTTTGCAGGTGTGCATGGCGTGTATGTATATGCATAGGTTGGTGTGTGTGTGTATGTGTGTGTGATATGTTTATGTGTATATTTTTCTGTTCTTGGGATTGAAAGGGCTGCTAGGCAAGCTCTCTAACACTAAGACAAGTTCTGGCTTATCTTTGTATTTTCATTGGTATTTATTTTATTGTTCCAGCTTTAGCAATACATTTCTTCATTTTGCCTTATTTGTTAACACATTATTTTAATTTTTGTTGTTTTGTTTCAAGTCTCGTAGTACTTGATTTGTTCCTAGCCAGAAGTGACATTTCAATGTTGTTTTCTCTTGGCACATAATATGATTCATAAATCCTGAGGCTATTACTTAAAAGAGTATTTTCCTGAACAATTCAAATACTGGTTTAAAATACATGAAAAAGCAACCCCCAAAGATACCTGAAGTATCACCAGAGACATATTGCTAAGTGCTTTTGTCAAATCTAAGAGTTCAACATAACATACTTAATCTCTTCATGTGTTTTGATCCAACTGTTTCCTTTTCACTGATACTTTCCTGCTTTACTTTATCTTTTACTTTATCTTTTACTTTATCAGTTGGCTGATGTAGTCCCAGGATTCAAATGAGGGACTGTCCAGTGCATCTTGGGAAGACAAATTAACTTTCAAGTTTCTGTGCTTATAAACCTCGTGCTTATTTTTAATCATATTTAGTTTTGTCTACTGCAGACGAACTAGTTAACTTCCTTTTCTTCCATCTCCCTTCCCTTCCTCCCTCCCCTCACACACACCTCATCTTCTCTCCTCCCCATGTCTAACGTTTTGCTTGTTTGTTCAACCAGCTCTTATTTAATTTGTATTGGCATTCTTCGCTTGGTATTTTGGAGTAGATTATTTATCTCTACTAAGTGGAGGATTAATTTTGAATTTTAAATTGTGAGCTCACTGAATTTTCTACTCTGTTATCTAAGGTTAACTTAATGTTGCTTGTGTTATTGAGTCTGTCAACTAGAAAGTGACATCCTTTAAGACTGAGACTTATATACTATATTTTGATGGATTCAGCAACTGCAAAACCTTAAGTGTTTGCTCTATGCCAGACCCTATGTAGAGCAGTTCCCAAAATGACCTCATGCACAGAATAGTATTAATAAAGTTATGTTACTGAGGAATATGAGGTTCAACAGCATGCTTTTCTTAAATACAGAAGCTGGTTTGGAGATAAGCCTGTTTTCTGCCATGAGCCATGCATGCAATCACCTTGTACACTCTTTTTTTCCCTCCTCCCATCTATTTTCTCTCCACATATGCTCTGCACATTGTTTATTCTCTTTTTCATTCCTTCTGTGTTGGCTGGAGGCTAGATGACAAAAGGAAGTACAGCCAAGACTTGGGTTTCAAATCATTCACAGGTTCTGTTACCAATCACAGTGCTATGTAAATATCGGGCATTCTCTAAATATTTTCAGTTACAAAATAAATGAACTATATAGATTTCTGCTTAACATAAAAATGGTTGGTGTCTCAACCACGCTTTTATAATTATAATAAGAAATAAACTAGAGTATTTTTTAGAACATACAAGTTTCTGAAAACTCAGAAGTCAGTTTATGTTGGGACTAGTTAGTCTGACATGTTCATTTTGTGGATTTAAGATTAAGACATGATTTAGCTTTAACTGGTGAGTGAAAAATGAAGAATTTTCAATAAATACTTTTAAAGTTTCTGTTTGTTAAAAAATGCTTTCAAAAATTAATTGACATCAGATAACTTGGAAGCTACAAAATGCATGGTTAACATATAACTACATAAACTGGTAGAATATTTACTTTTACAATGAATAATAGAGAATTAACTTCCCAAATGTATCTACAAAAAAAAAATAAGTATCCTGGCTAAAATTGAGAAAAACTGCTATAAAATTAAGTAATCAAGTGGTTAATTTGGTTATTTGGAAGGGGGTTCTGTGATATATATATATGCCCTGAGCAGTACAATAGGAGTTCTGTTTTGATGTTCTAATACTTCTTAAAAATGAAAATGAATGTGATACAATTATGCAAAAGAAGTGTAATTATGCATTAAATCAAGAGAATTAATATTTCTTTTGAAGATTGATCTTCTAATATTGTGAACAAATGATACACAATTTTGAAAAGAAATTAAAAGTTAATGATTAGTGTGCTATCAATTTTTTTCCTCCCTTGACTGGGTTTTACTTCGAAGATTTAATTTTAAATTCTTTTAAGCTCTTCCGATAGTTTTAAAGTCAATAGTTATTTCAAAGAGTTCTTCTCTCTCAATTAGAGTCTCCTTTCTGTTTTGAGAGCCTTGTGGAATCTTCCAAGATATCTTGACTAATTTCAGGTCAAAGAACTTCTTTATTCTTTTTCTCTGTTTTGCTTTTGCTTAGCTTGGACACACTGAGGTCTGCAGTAAGTTCCCCTGATTCTTGTGTAGATAAAAATGCCCTGAGGAGATTTTCTGTGATCAGTATATTCAGAAAAAAATCAGTTACACTTTAGTGGATTCCAATGTTTTCATTTACAAGGACATATGAAGAGTCAAGTTTATCTGTATCTCGAAATAATGTCAACTTTTCAGTTCCTCATATTCCCTCAGTTATAGCAGTAAAAATGACTATAGAAAGCCTCACAATTCAAAAAATTTATGTTTGTAATATTTAAATTTTTAAATTATAATTGCATTGTTCCCGCTTACATTTTTCTTTCCCCAATCACTTTCATGAACCACCCAGCTTGTTCAGTCTCTATGTCATGGACCTTTTGCTTCTATTATTGATATATATATTTCTAGATATATAAACTCAACCTTTTCAGTCCCTGGAGTGTCACATACACATACATAAGCTTTGAGCTGAGCCAATTAGGAGTGACTACCTGGGGGTGACTAGACTAATTCTCCAATTCTCAGCATTTCTCAGTAGTCTGTTTTCTTTGAATAACATTGAGGCCCAGAAAGCTCAATGGATATGTTCTAAAGGTGAATAGTCTTCATCCTTGTCTTGATTTAAATACTTTATACATTGTCTTTCATAATTCTTTCACCACCAATTTTTTAAGCTTATTACACTTATTGCAGGAAAAGCTCAAACAGGACTGTTAACTCTGAGTATAACAGCTACCAATATCAGCATGATTAGCACCACTGCTATTAACTGCTGTTCTCTTCCTGCAATGGTAATGATGTCTTGAATGAAACAGGAATTATATTTTCTTACAGAAAATGTGGGTCAACATTATGCTATAGAAATCCTGCACTGTGTGCTCACATGGCCTATTATATTTACATTATCTGTTTGAGTCTTGGTAGGAAGACAAGTGTCCTAACTCTATCATCCAGCTATCCATCAGCTAAAGAAACAGAGTTGCAGTTGTGGAAATATCCCAGTTGGCTGTGCAATTTTCTTCATCTTAAGAAATGTCTCTATGAAGCCACCCTAATACTTCATTGTCCAAAAGAGTTCTATACCCAGGTCTACACTGTACTTATTTTGCTAATTCTCAACATTATATTTTTGAAAAAACACCCATTTATCAAGACTGGTGTAGTTTAGGGCAGCATTGTTACCAATTTTAAATCTGATAATCCAAAGCAGAATGCATTGCCTGTGGGGCTGTGAGATGAGATTTCTTTGATTCCTTCATCAAACAAGTAGCCTGGTAAAAAGCATTCCATAGACACTCCTATTTGTTTTTTCTAAATGATATTTGGAGAGTCTTTAAGTGAGCACAAGGTACACTGACAGCTAAGGTACATTATACAAATTTAGATAATCAAAGCTTGACATTAATAAGGATGCAATTAAGCAGCTAGAGAAGCTCATTAAAAATATAAAACTGTAGAAATATTTTAAAAAACAAACAAAAATGACAATAGTAACATGGACAGTTAAATGTGATAAACTTCTAATAAATTATTCAATATTTGCCTGTGCTGGGAGATCAAAAAATTATAATGAGCTCTCCTCATTTGTTTTTATACCAATTATGTTTTGACCTATATTTTTTGATTACTGATTGCTAGCAAAATGGTAAGTTATAACAAATATTGATTCTGAGTACAATCCAAATGGCTCTCTTATTCTTCTCATCTCCTATAGGCAGTTCTTCCTAAGCTATAATTATGGTAGCAGGTTCCTTGGTTCCAAGTCAGTAGAAAAGTAAGGCTAGGATGAAGTATATCTTACCATGGTGTTCCATGGAATGTGGGAGTAAAAGGAGGAGCATCTGTGACAACTACGTCCATGGGGACATCTTTCAGATGTTATCCAGCAGGGAAAAAAAGAGGACAGATAATTGTGGGGCACTGAGCTGAGAGACAACCAGGTGTCTGGTCTAACGAGCTTCTGAACCCTGGAGAACCCTTTAAGGACAGCAGGAGTTCAGCTCTGTTCCTTGCCCCCTGGCTCTCTCAGCTTCTGCCCTTCACAGCCCCTCCCACAGAGAGGTTGAGAGGTCTATGACCATCGACCATCGGACATCGGGTCATGTAGGAATGGTGCACCAGGCTGTCCTCACATGCATATGAGGCATCCCCAAAAACCTCAGACTAAGCCAATGAGGTTACCTGCAGCTAAAACCTTCACCCACCCCAAACTATATATATTGAGCTTAATTGAGAAGTAAAGCGCACACAAGAACCATCCTGTTGTCTGAGAGCTTCTGTTGTGGACCCTCCCCTCTTCACCAGCTAGCTGGCTCCAGAGCTGTTAACACTGGGCAAGGGATCTACCGCCTTTCCCTGCTACCTGGCCAGCACTTCCCTGCTTAGCAAAGAGCTGTAACACTTCAAACCCGCAGGCTCTCCCGAAACCTGCCTGGGACACCAGGCTGCCTCCTTGTCAGCTAGTCGACTCTTATCAGCCTAGCCTGGGCCTGGATGGGTTCAGTGTGGAGAGACAGGGGCAACACCTGGGAAAGACCGGTCAGCAACAGGGTGCCAGAGGCAGCGGCAGGGGCAGGCAATCTCCCCTCCCACTCCTCTCTGTGTCTTTTGGCCTAGACCTCCCTCATCAGGTCTGGATGGAGATCTACAGTGGAAACGCAGGCCAGAGGCAGCGGAGACAGTAGTGAGCCCTCCCAGCTCTCACCCTGTCCCCAGCCAGGAGATCTTCGTGGGACACCCTCCAGAACAAGGGTCCTACAGATAAAGATTAATTTTATTTCTATGGTCTCTTCCGGAGCCAACTTTTGGCTATCTAATGTTATTTTTTTTTTCTTTTGTGTCTAACATTAAAAAAAAAAGATCCAGGCTTGAGATTCCCTCCTTCTGAGGAGCTATAATTATTAGAGCAAAACGCAGCATAGGTTTGTCACCGACACATTTCATAGTTTAAACAGTCAAAAGAAAGATGACTTCTGAATAGATTTTAGAGTCAAATATATCCACTTACTATTATTTTACCATCTCAGATACTGTACTTTTAATTTTAGAAAATTTTGATTTCAAGAGAAGTCAGACTAATTCATGGAGTATCTTTATATACTTTCTGTTACAGGACAAGTCATTTAATCTATTCATGCCATGACTTTCTCATCTTTTAAATAGAGATGATAATAACCACACATGTCACACAGAAAGTGGTATGAGTCACTGCACTTAGCAATTTTCTAATTAGTTTCTATAGTTCTGTTAAGGGTGTCTTTATCACAGCAGCTCTCTTACCATTATTAACTTTCATACTTACTAATGACACAGCATGTCTTATTATGTGTCTAAATATAGAAAGAAGGAGATTGTTGATTTTCCAAGCTAAGTTAGTAATTTAGAAAAAAAATCTACTTATGCCCATTTTTCTGTTATAGAAGAGATGAGGAAATAGGTCAAGAACATGAACTCAACAAACACATTTTAAGTTTACACAAACATATTAAAATGACCACTCATTTTAATTTTAACTTAGACCGAAAGTGTTGGAAACATTTGTAGTCTGTTCCATTCAAAAGACTTACCTCTTAAGAAATATACATATTCAGGGTTCTATTTATAAATTCTTAACCTAATCTAATTCTCACTGAAATGATTATGTAACCTGAAGAGAAACTTTAACAAGTGAAACCAATTCTCTTTCCAAAGAGGAGAGAAGGAGCCAGGCATGAACATGGCAACTGAAACAGGGTTTTTACTTCACCTGCCTTGATCAAAACAAATACACACAGCACCATAAAAGTATGATAAACGTTACATATAAACTTCACACATATGTGTATGAATTCTATAGGACATGTTTTACATGTTTTGAATGTATATCTCATTCAATCCAAATGTAATTCTGAAATCCTATTAACCTCAGCAAAAATAATGAAAATTGGACTGGGGCAAGGCAACAGAGACAGTTTCTCAAGAGATTGTCAAATTTTGTCAGAATCTCTCATTTGATTTTTTAGACAAAATAATCAAGAACCTTGGTTTTCGGAAGCACTAGTGAGCTTTTCTGCAGTGTAAACTCAAGCAAATGCTGTTACTGTTGTGCTCCTAAGCTCCAGCTTTGTTTGTAAAAAGTCTGTTTGCCAAAGACAGTCAGTCCAATTACAGTGACTAGCATCATTGTCAATTTGACTGGAAAGTGTATCCTTTAAGCAATGTCCCCAGATGAGGGCATTTCCAGGAAGGATTAATCAAGAAGGAAGATCTTCACTCAGAGCAGTTAGCACTTTCCAAGAGATGCCCAGATGTAAAGAACACTGAAAAAAAAAAAAGCATTTTTTTTTTTTTTGCTTTATATTCATAGTAAATCTACCTACTCAGTAACTGCTATTGTGTCTTTCATCTTTTCTGGCATAAGAACCCAACTTCACTGGGCTTCCAACAT
This sequence comes from Arvicanthis niloticus, assembly GCF_011762505.2. Classification (NCBI taxonomy): domain Eukaryota; kingdom Metazoa; phylum Chordata; class Mammalia; order Rodentia; family Muridae; genus Arvicanthis; species Arvicanthis niloticus. The sequence continues at coordinate 25,576,043 of NC_047658.1, read as the reverse complement.
GGACTAAAGAATGGGGGCTCACCAATAATCCTCCATCCTCCAACTGAACTAGAACTCACCCAAGTCTGATGGACAGATCAGGTATGGTGTTTCAGTCTCCCCTGTAACCACAAAGGGACAGCTAGCTTTGTACAACACAGTCACATCATCTGCCATAATCTAGAAAATTCTTTTTTTATCTTATATATTCTCTTGGATTTGTTTCTCTAGAGAATTGTAAATAATTTCTCATCATAGTAATCTGAAAAGAAAGACACACAGGAAAACCATCATTCAGACATATTTTCAGAGCTTAAAACATCAGTAACAAGATCCTGAAATGAGTTTTTATTATTATTAATTCCATTTGTTTACACCTCAAATGATATTCCACTTTCCAGCTACCCCTCCACCAACCCCCCATATGAAATTAGGGGTTTTATGGAGATTAACTCTCTTCTCTATGAAAGATACTGGAAGCAATTTAGATATTTGTCTTGTCTTGTGTATTCAAATAATGGTTATAACTTATGAGTAAAGTCAACAGTCAAATTAAGGTAGAAAAGTTTTGCATACCTCCTTCACAGAGTCTTCACAAAATATGCATGCATAGGTTGTACATGTGCATGCACACACACACACACACACACACACACACACACACACACAGGAGCTGCTGAAATATTCAACTATAATTATTAACTCTTTATTGCTCCTTCATCTTTATAAGTTTTTGCTTCTATTATGTTAAATTTGAATGAACACTTGAGTGTACTTTCCTAATGTTTATTCATTTATGATTTTGTATGTTTTATTTTATTAACTTTTTTTACTAAAATATGCTATATCTATTATATATAATATAATTATGCCATTAAACTTAAAATGATTTAATGATTATTAGCAAACTACAATTGAGTGTGTCATGTTAAGGAAATTTTGTCCAATGGAGTTTGTTTTTAGAACTGTCCTAAGCACCTCCAAACCTTTAGTAGAAAAAGTAGAACTTTCCCCTTTCAAAGCATGTTTTCTTTGTTACACTCATCTTTACTAGAATTCTGAAATTACTAATATCTAGGACATGATATTGAACATTGTTAGCACTGCAGTCCGTCACTAGCTCAGCATCCATATTGATTTGCAGGCATTTTCCATGACTGTAAAACCAGTACAGCAGATCAGCTATGTTATATTCCCCAGTCTGCAAGAGATGATTTCATATAACATGGTTGTTGCATTCTGTGCAGACTTAACAAGTCTCCTGATAAAATTCACTGTGTGGTAAGAGTGCAGGCAGGCAGAAGAAGATACAAAGGAGTAGAGCAATCCAAGATCACATTCACCAAGCTACATCCGAGATGCAGCTGCAGTTCAGCTGCAGCAGCTTCTTCTTGAGTTTTATTGAATTTGTCCTACACAGTCAATAGCCTCTTTAATAAGGAACTTGACTTTTGTAAACCGCTTCTGTGTTAGCATACCTGACAACAGTTATCAATAATATAGTATGCTCAAGTGTCTTGGTTTTAGCTTCTGTGCTTCTTTTGGGGTTGGTGATTAGAAATATGCACTATCTCACAGTTGATCTGAGGATTTCATTTTCTAGCATTTCCTAGAAGAGTACTGTCTGGAATAAAAGGCCTTGAAATGAAATGATTTATTGTAAATGGTTAACCCAAAGCGTGAGGAGTGTGTATTAAGAACAGCAATTTTTTTTATGTTTTTTGACTTCTAAACATACCTCCTCAGCCTTTACTCAATGTAGCTGTCTTTAATTGTTCCAATATACTCTCTTTTTGCCTTCCTTCTGCCACTGACAAGTTGTGGTTGCAAACATCTTCCGGGGGACACTTGTCAAATAGCTTGAGCAATCTACCAAAAGCAATATTGCCATGTTATGGGAGAACTTTTGTGCATGTGTCCCTCACTTCACTCAAGGAAAGCATGATGAGACTAAGCTTCTAACTGCTTTAAATATGCTTGCCTAACAGGCTGCCTATTAAAAGCAAAGGTAATAAAATAATCTTTTGAAAAGTTGAAACTACTCGATAACAGATAACAGAGCTATGAAAAGGAAGTCTCCGTACAAGTGTGATCAAACTTTCAGGTGAATGGCATGCTCTCTTCAGAATGTCCTTTTTAACACAAATCCAAGGTTAATAAACATCTATATCTAAGGTCCAACTCTGCCAATTTTGAAGGTTTAATGACATTACAAGGCCCTTAGCATTTGCCTGTCATTTTTGCATTTGCCCTGTCACTGATTTCCAACGATTTCCAATGATTCTTTGTTTCTAAATTTTAGTCTCTTGCATGGACAATATTTATAAAAAGTTGGCATAACAGTCAGAACATAAAATTTTTCTTTTATGCATATTGTGTTCAAATTTCTGGAAGCAAGACTTTGGGGATGGTGGCATTCTGTCCTAGTGATTTCTAGTTTCAAGGTGACAATGCCTCTTGCAGGCATTCTTTTTCTTGGGGCTCATCTTTTCATCTAGTCTTCAAAGGACCCTGAGTAAAGTTTCTGAGGTCTCTCTGCTTGTCAGTATTCTAGTAAATGTCCCTGCAGACCTCCTGACCCTTTCCCCCACAAGACAGCAGACTTGTCCTGCCTTTCTGAAATGAACGTAACTCCTAAACAATTGGGTACCTTTTCGCTATACTTTCTCAAGTGTGTCCTATTCCTTTAATTATATCTTTTATTGTTTTTTATCAAGATTTAATGTTTGGGGTATTAATGTTTTCCCTGAGTGCATGTCTAGTCCTGAATATGGTCATTTCCCACATAGACCAGATAAGAGCATGAAAGCTCTTGGAACTAGAGTTTCAGAGAGTGGTGAGCCAGCAGGTGGAGGCTGGGAATCAAATCCTGGTCTTCTACAGGAGCAGCACATGCTCTTAACCACTGAGTCATTTCTCCAGGGTGATGATACACTGTATTTGCGTTAATTCACCATTTTCCATCTGTATGCACCTAAACCTTATTTCAGCATTGCCCCCACCTCTTCTGATATTAAAAAATAGTTCATTTTTAACTTCTGTTTAATTCTTCCCTCTTCATACACCACTTAATCACTTTCTCTAATGTGTATTCAGTTCATACTTGTAGATTCTTTGCTTTCCCTTGGGCCTGCCCTTTTATGTTATTCTCCTGATGTTGCAATATATTGTAGTCAATGTGTACTAAATAAGTCTTGAATACATACCAGAAGAATCTTACCTGATTCAATAATTTATTGTCTAATTAATTAAATTTACCTTTCATTTTATTTAGAGTTTTTTAGTTTTGTCTTTAAATGCCCATGTGAAATTGCAGCACAGGAACAGAAGGGAAGCAAGAAGCATCCTGCACTAAATTGAGGCTGCCTTAAGTAAGATGGCTGCTGAAGCTTCACATAGCTTTGGCTAATGGCACAGACAGTGTTCTGAATTGGCAGTGGATTAATATCTTATATTGGAACTGACATATGAGTTCTTGGCTGTCAGACTGTGGAAGTAGTTTAGAGTCTCCATCTAGAGTAAGGAAAATGTTTATTAAACTCATACACACTGCACACAAACAGTTTCTATATTTAAATGCTTACTGAAGGACATTTTATTTGCTTCCAGTTTTTGAAAAGTATGAATAAACTACTAAGTACAGTTCTTTAAATACATACTGTTTCAACCCATCTAGGTTAATACCACTGGGCATCAGTTCTAGCTGATATGATAAGAAAAAAAAAAAAAACTGTTTAGAGTAGCCAAACCCTTTCAAAGTAGCTGCACCACCTTGTAGTCTGTCAACCTTTTGTTATGTCTCTTTCTCCTACTTCCTCAGCAGCATTTGATGTCCTAGGGTGTCCGCATTTATGTTCTGGAAAGGATGCTCCTGAGCATGCACAGATGGTCTCTCAGTGCTTTTCCAAGAAGACACAGTAATGAGCATCCTTCTATACACTGATTTTGATCTGTGTCCTCTTTTGTGAGGCGACTCTTCTAGTCTTTTATCTATTTTTTTTTTATAAATTGAGGAAAAATTACCCTTTATAGTTAATATTTAGGGTCTAGAGAGATGACTCATTGGTTAAAAGTGCATGCTATTCCTGAAGAGACACTGAGTTCATTTCCCAGTTATCACATCAGGTGGCTCCAAATCACTTGTAAGTTCAGCTCCAGGGATTCAGATCCTCTTCTACTTTTTGCAGGTACATGCAACGAAATGCACATACCCATGGGCAGATATATAGACACATATAAATATACTCCCTAAACAAATCTTTAAAATTAATACTTAATGTCTTAGAGGAGACAAAAGCAAGTCTCATGATACACAAACATTAAGATCTGTTCATGAAGATAACAAAAACATCAGAAGTATATGAAATAAGGTATTTTTCATTCATGGTTTCCAGTCAACTGTTGGGTTAAGTGTGGTCCCACTTCTGCCCCACCATGGGGCTAGAGCCACTCAGAGAGGCAGGATGGGGAACAGGGTGGGTTTCAGGCTATGTGAAGGTGTGGGGACACCACTCCTAGGATGGGATAACACAGTCTGAGGTCCTGGGGAGAGTCAGAGTTGGCTCTGGTGTCCATGGGCCTGCAGGGTGGCTGGGGACTGTCTGAAAGCTGTGAAAAAGCTGAGAATGAAGTGGGGGCTCAGGGGCTGGACTGACTCATGGTGAAAGTGGAGAAGGGGATCCCACGGGTATGAAAGTTCTTGGCTTTGTTGAATCAATGGTTGGCTTGCTTGGTTTGGTGGTCTCTATGGCTGGGAATGCAGAGAGCTATTCTGCAGGAGATTAGATCTAGCTCTTTATGAGAAGTCCTGTTCTTTTGTTCCACACAGCAGATCCTGATGAAAAGAAGGCAGTCTATTGTTTAAAGCATTCACTGTCATGGCGGAAAGTAGATGAGTAAAAACCGTAACCCATTTTCTCCGGGCTGGTCTGAGGTTTTGCAGGGAGGAGTATCTGGGAAGGAAAGCTTATTTTGGCTACGACCTTCTGGCCTTCAGGTAACTCATTAAAACAGAGATCTGTCTTGAGTGTGCCTTTACCTGACTGAAAGGCACAGATCTGTGGAGGCCTCTTGCCAGGAGCCTGGAGTCTGGGGGCAAGGCAAAATGCACGCCACCCCTCAGGGTCACCTGGGGTCCCTCAGAATCACCTGAGTCCACGGGGTTTCCACCCTGTGATCTACCAGAAACAAGGCTGCCTTTCATGGTGCTATAGTCAACTATAAAATCCTAAGTTCTAATGCCCATTAAAGCAACACATAGTATCAAAGTCGATGTTCTAAATAAATTTCCATTTGATCTGAATTAATGGTCAATTCATTTTACTCATAAGACATTTACATTTAATAAATATAAAATTTATCTTGTTCTAAGAAATTTCTGACCAAGAACTGTGTTAAAATCATTTTTCCATTATTTTTTTCTATCCATTTTGTAAAGAGCAGCAAGCTAGAGGAGGATGGAGTGATTCTTTCATTTGTTTAACATGTATTTAATAATTATGGTTGACTCTGTTTTAGGTTCAGAAAACTGTAGAATTGATCAGACAAATACCAAGAGGAGTTACTTTAATGTTGGGCATGTCTGATTATGTACTAACATGGGAAAAAGTGCACAAGAAGAAAGTTAAAAAATGTAAAATCAACAGAAATCTTATGAAAGATATAGAGGAATATTTGAAAAGGCATTGAGCCAGATAAGCTGCCCCAAGGAGGGGAATCTTACACCAGAGCTAATGGAGAAACAGACATGAGAGAGTGGCAGTGACAGTGGAGATCTTGGCCTGCAGAGACTTCCAAAACTAAAGGAAGAATGATGGAAAGGTTGTGAGGTAGACGTGGAGTTTGTACACGTGAGAAAAATGAGGAAAGCCAAGAGAGTTAGAGCACACTGAGTGAAGTGAGCAGGAATGGCCAACTTCTGTTTTTCTACTACTTTTTATGTTTCAAAGGGTGGGGGAAGGGGAAAAAGACACAAAATAAAAAGAGCTATAAAAATTTCAGGTTAAAAATAAAATATCCTACATCAGCTCCTTGTTAAGCTTCCGAGGAACTAAGCAATGAAAAGTTTATAGCACCATATTCCCATAGGCAATTCAATATTAAAAAAAAAAATAAATGCTAAGCTGTAAAATGAGTATAAGAAAGTCTAAACAAATTATAATGTTTCCCTTGATGACTATTACAAAAGAGAATAAAATATTACTTTGCATATTTGTTCTACATTCTTTCCTGTTAATATGACTTTGAATTTGTTGGAGAGAAGGAGGTATCAGTCTGCTATTTTAGAGCATCTTTCAACCAGGAGTAACCCCCTAATATAGACAATATTTCTGAGACATCAGCAATATTGCAGTAGGAACTTGGGGAAATACTGTTGTTTATTTGTTTTTTTTTTTTTATGGAAAGGCAAGTAGATGAGATATTGCCTCATTCCTGCTCCACCCACCTTAGAATGATTTTGTGATGTGTAACTGAGCATCAGTTGTGTTGAAATTAATAGAGTTCAAGCCATCTTTCCTGATCACACTGGCATGCAGCTAAACACAGGCTAAACCTGCATTGCCTCCCCCCACCCCCATTTCAGCAGGAAAGAAAAGCATTTCTATGGTTTCAAGATTAGCAGGGTTTTCTGATTCTCATAAATGCAACCTAAATTGCTGCAACTAACTGTATTTGGTAAGTTAAATGTGTATCCTGGCCTCATATACATCTTCTGAAGCATATTCTGAAACGTATTGTTCTTGTTCCTAATTGCTCTAAGCTCCATGAATAGGCACAGAAAGAAGTGATGCTTATTGCTCTCTCATGGGACCAGGCAAACCACTGGTAATCACACTGGCAATGTGCTGAAGCAAATGTCATTCCCAGTCTCATTGTATACAAGAGGTTTCTGAGTATAGGAGAATGCAAGCAGGAATCCAAGGACACATAATTCATAATAAGTAAGGCAGGGTTTAACTTGGGCTGCAGAAACTGCATGTATTGACCCCTTCATCTGTGTCCTAGATTCAATGAGCTACTTGAGGATTTAACAGAAAACCAGGAATTGTATCTACTAATCTGTTAGTCAGTGAAATAAATTAGCTAATGTAGAGTTATGTTCCCCAAAGCTATATATATATATATATATATATATATATATATATATATATATATGTGTGTGTGTGTGTGTGTGTGTGTGTGTGTGTGTGTGTACATATAGATATATGTATACACACATATATGCATATATATATTTGATGTATAAAATGTGTCACATATATATTTATATGACTGAATGTTTATATTATTATATGCTTATTTTATATGTTCCAATTCAATATTCATTCATTTTACCATCATCTTTTGTATTGAGAAATATAACAATATTATCGACAAAATAGTTCTCCTAGCATCACTGGAATCGGCAAGCCTAAGTGATACAATTTTCATTCTTATAGAAGGCTAATTTAAGAAAAACAGTGACAGATTGTTAAGAGACCAAATTAAAAGACAACCTGCTAATTAAATTTATTGAACACATGGTGTTTCTGTTTGTTTTGGAAACTGGAAGCTGAGAAAACATTTGGACACAGCCTCTGCAGCTGCCAAATGCTGTTCTTGAGTGGAAAGTCTCTGTTCACCATTATGGCAGAGTTTCAGTGTCCTGCTGATGGCAGAAGTGCTAAGTTACCCACATTACTCCTGTCTTTTTGTTCAAGGCTGTGAAGATGCAGAGAAAAGGTTTTATTTATTTTTTTTTTTAAAATACAATATTTTAATTAAATTTTGAAAATTTCATACATGCATACAAAGTATTTTGATCACATTTAACCGACTCTTCAGCCTATCTTCTAGATCTACTCCTTCCTTCACCCTTAACTTCATGTTCTCTTTTCTTAAACACTCACACACACACACACACACACACACACACACACACACACACACACGCTCGGGTGAGCGCTTATTGATTCCAATTTGTGTTGTTCATGGGTGAGGGGTCATCCACTGGAATGTGGCCAACTTACCAAGGTCCAACTCTTAAAGAAAAACTGACTCTTTCTCCCCAAGAAACCATCAGCTATCAATAGCTCCTCAGCTAGAGGTCAGGGCTGGTGAACCATTCCCCATCCCATATTGGAATCAATGTTGATCTCATGTAGGTCTTCTACAGGCAACAGTTGCAGTTTCTAGGTACAGTGGCCCTGGCATCTCTGGAAGATGATGTTTTGATGTTTCTATTCAATCTTTCCTGACCTTTGGTTCCTACAATCTTTTTGCCCTTGATCCCGCAGTGGTCACTAAATCTTGTGAGGAAAGGGATATAACATAGACTTTCCATTTGTGGTTGGACCTCCACAGATACTTTTTTCCTGCACTTTGACCAGTTGTGAGTTTCAGACAGCCTACATTTTAGTGTTTAATCTGCCTTAAGACTTTCTGGGTAACTGCCTTGAATCTAGATGTAGACATCAATAAAACAAGGAACACTTTGTTGGTAGGATTTAAATATTTGTAGCATTGCTAGTTTTCATGGCATAAGTGTTCCTGCCATGGTGGATTTTCAGCTGCTGACACACTTAACACATCTACAAGGAGAGGTGCAGTTGCACATTATTGCATAGTCTGTCTACTATCTGGTTACAATAGATATAAAAAAAATGCCTCATAACATAAGTGATCGTATAATGTAGTAAAATAGCCAGATAACACTCAACATTGAATATTTATTAACTTAAAAATGTAGCTTAATTATGCATGCATGTGACTAAAATTTTGAGTCAGGTTCCTCTTTTCTATTTGTTTTTTTAAATTGGATATTATATTTACATTTCAGATTTTATCCACTTACCCCATTCCACCCACCACCCAGAAACCCCTTATCTCATCCCCCCTTCTGTTTCTATGAGGATGTGCCCCCCACCTACCCCTCCACTCCCACCTCTCCACCCTCGAATTCCACCCCCACTCAGTGTTCAGTCTTCATGGGACCAAGGATCTCCTCTCTCACCTATGCCAGACAAGGCCATCCTCCCCTACAAATACATATGGAGTCATGGGTCTCTCCCTATGTGCTCCCAGGCTGGTGGTTTAGAGCCTGGGTAGCGCTGGTTGGTTGGTATTGTTGCTCTCCTCATGGGGCCACAAATGCTTTCAGCTCCTTCAGTCTTCTCTCTAACTCCTCCAATGGGAACCCTTTGATCAGATCAATGGTTAGCTGTGAGCATCTGCATCTGAATATGTCAGAATCTGGTAGACCTCTAAGGAGACAGCTATATCAGGCTCCTATCAGCATGCACTTCCTGACATCCACATCAGCAGCTACCTTTGGTAACTGCACATGGAATGGATACCCAGGTGGAATGGTCTCCAGATGGTCCCTCCTTCAGTTTCTGTCTCACACTTTGTCTCCATATTTGCTCCCTTGAGTATTTTGTTACTCCTTCTGAGTAGGATGAAGGTATCCACACTTGATGTTCCTTCTTCATGAGCTTCATGTGGTTTGTGAATTGAATTTTGGCTATTTCAAGCTTTTGGGCTAATATCCACTTATCAGTGAGTGCATACCATGTATGTTCTTTTGTGATTGGGTTACCTCACTCAGGATGATATTTTCTAGTTCCATCCATTTACCTAAGAATTTCTCCAGTTAATTATTTTTAATAGCTGAGTAATACTTTATTGTGTAATAGTACCACATTTTCTGTATCCATTCCTCTGTTGAAGGACATCTGGGTTCTTCCCAGCTTCTGGCTATCATAAATAAGGCTGCTATGAACATAGTGGAGCATAGTAAAAATAAAAAGACTTGGATCAGATAAAGTAAGTAGGGCACAATCTTTTGGTGAGCACTAGCTCACATTTAGAGATTTTCTTAGGCACTAACTGCCATCCTGTGACATCCCAGGAGTGTAAATGCATATGATAATGACGTTCCTGTTAGCTGGGCTTCTTACCATTTCTTCTTACTGTTTTTTTGTTAAAATAAAAATTTATTTTTCATGATATTTTGAACTGTATTAACAACTAAATGAAAAACTGAAATATTTTGAGATGCTATATTTTTATATCTATATATGTATCACATATAATATGTATGTATATATACACTACAAATGGTTTAGAGCATTATATACCATTGTATAGTATATATTCTTATAATATATATTCATCTCTCATACTTGATAAATTTATCTGGGTTAGGGCAATGGCAATGGAATATATATATATATATATATATATATATATATATATATATATATATCCTGAATAGATTCTACACAATGTGACCATTTAAATAAATTTATCAATTATGAAAAATGCACTCAATTTACTTTAGCTTGCTTATTCTTTTTAAATTCTTGGGAATATTTCCTCTGAATCCTATTATTATATTAAATAGTATCCTCACTCAAATGGCTACTGAGGTTTTTAAATAATAAAAGTTGCCCCAGTATCTAGCATTTATCTCTAGACAATGGCTGTTTGGGAAAGATTTGATGTAGCCTTGCTGGAGGAAGTATATTACTGGGGTTGAATTTGAAGTTTCAAAAAATTAACTCTATTTTGAGTTATTGGTCTCTGCTTCCTAATTTTGGCTCAAGATGTAAGCTTGTAGCTGCTGACCTAGATGCCTGCTACCTGTTGTAACTCTGTTCTGGCATCACATGTTCTAACCCCTTTGAACCATAGTCCCCAAATAAGTCTCTTTTCCATATAATTTTCCTTGGCCATGATGTTTTATCACAGCAATAGAAAAGTAACTATTAAAGCTACTCTTTCTTTATCTATCTTCACATTTTTTTTCCAATGAACCTAAAAGTGTTCTATGTGTACTTGTTTCTGTATTTACAACCTCTAGAATGAAAATCTCTCTTAGACCTGGCTACATATTTAATATTTTAAGTAGAGGCTGGCCTTTTTAGGTGCTTGTAGGATACTCAAGCACCTAAAATTAATGGCCAATGAACAGCATGACTCATATCACATCTGTGAACTGTAGATACCACAGGATGGGATTAGACACACCAACTGATACCATTCCCATCTTCTTCCACTGTGATTTCACAGTTTAATATGGACAGCAATAACATCACATTTAAGTGTAAAATTCAATGTTTTTTTGTTTGTTTGTTTTTGTTTTTAGAGACAGGGTTTCTCTGTGTAGTCCTGGCTGTCCTGGAACTCACTCTGTAGACCAGGCTGGCCTCGAACTTAGAAATCCGCCTGCCTCTGCCTCCCAAGTACTGGGATTAAAGGTGTGTGCCACCACCACCTGGCAATTCAATGCTTTTTATAAAATATTTTTACAAAAAAATCCATTCATTTTATGTTGAAATAGGTGTACATTGATTATGATGTTTGATCCAAACATAATATGACTTCTGGGGGCCCATATGATTAATATATATATATATATATATATATATATATATATATATGATCTTAAGGACTTGGAAAACACTTATTAGCATTCTAGTTAAATAATGCTTCTTAATATTTATTTATAATCATTTAAATCTTTTAATAATTATATTCCACTAAGTTACATTCACTTTGCAAAATACCAAGAGATAATAGAAAACATGTTTAACAAAATAACACTTCTCACCCCTAAAGCAGATCAGAAATTTATACAGAATAAAAGGGCAACCCACCCAAAGCAGGGACTTGGAAGCTCATGTTGTACTGAACATTGGATTGGAAAGCTAACAAAATGTGAAAAAAATAACCCAGACCTTATTATTTTGGAACTTTCCCTGGAGAGTTATGAGTGAGTATTTTATGCTTACTCCAGATAGGGGAAAGAAGATATTTCAAACTAACATTTCAAAATGCCTTTTTACTCAATCAGTGAGTTTAGCAGGGTTGCTTACAGAATGGTAAGAGTGTACTTAGAAGAGCATGGGTGACTGAGTGCAACATGATGCTACTGCATCACCAAAGTCCCAGGCACTAAGTCTGATCATAAGATTTATCTACTTTACATCTCTGGAAAAAGTTGTGCCTTTCATGATATATGATGGTATTCTTACTTACTTTATGCTTAGCAATTTTAGTGAAGTTCTATTTGAAATTTAAAGTGAGCATTGTTATAATAATTTTCTTAATTTTCTTGGTTTATAAAATAATATATGGCTTTTCATGTTATGGCAATTGAGCTCAAAATAATTTTATATTAAAATACAGAACCAAATATTCATATATTATATGTACATTAAACTACCAAATTTGTCTAAAAGTATATTAGAAATGAAATACCTTATCATGTTTATTTAGGTACTTTAATTCCTTAGATAAGCAATGCCACCACAAACAGGCTATCTGTGGTAATTAGTTTCATACCTGTACCTCTAACTATGTAATTTAGATTGATATTACCTGTCCAGTAGTGTTTAATCAAATCACACATGGAAGCAAGCTTTTCAAATCCTTTTATGATAATATTAGAGTCATCGGAGAGAGGACTGAGAAGTTAAGAGCATTGGCTGTTGTTCCAGAGGACCAAAAATGTGATTCTTAGTTCCTTTTTGTGGCTCACAACCATCTGTCACTCTGCTAGCAGGAGATTCAATGCCCTGTTCTAGCTTCTATGTCACCAGACACTTACACAGTCCACAAACATACATGCAGGCACAATGCCCCAAAAACTTTAAATAAATTACTTTCATGGTTTTTACAAAAAAAAAATCATAAAATAGGTTTAAAAGATTCTGGTTGACATCTATATCTTTACCCACCACATTGCAGACACTTTACATTCACAGAAATAAAACCTCCAATTACATATAATTTTTATTCAAATTGTGGATTTGGTTATGTTTTTTAAATAAAAACAAATGCCACATTAAGGTTAAAAGAACTACAATAGACAGCAATGATTTTCTATATCTACATAGTACTTTCTAAATATTGTCTCCTCATGTGTTTTCCATGTAGGTAGAATACAGTATGAAGACACCTAAGCATTAATTCCATAAAAATGGGCAGTGCTTGCTTTTTAAAAAGCAAATGACAAGGTCCCAAATTACCAGATTTTTTAAAAGCCTCAGCTGAACATTACATATTTAAACAACTGTCAGAACTGGCAAGGTTGTCAACATTCCTGCACAATAAGAAATCATCCTTAATTTACACTAAATTAGAAATATTTTGATACAGTAATAGCTTTCATCGCTAAATACTAAAAATAAAATTGAAGTATTTTGGTAGAAGATTTATCTGGCCATGTTACGTTCACAGTAGACTGACACTACTCACTCGCATTTCAACCCAATGGGATGCAGATGCATGCTGGTATTAATAAACAGTCTTGTCCTAGGACTACTCAAGAGTCACAATGCTCACCTCAGATTACATTTTGTTTTGTTTAAATAAGATTGCACACAGAGATTTCAGCAATTTCGAAGACCAAAAATGAAAAATTCTATTTTGCAGTCCCAACAACAAACTCAAAATTCTGTGACAAATAGGGATCCAATGTTTTGTTGTATAATTACTTTCTATTAGATACAGTTATACAAAAAGTTGAGTTTGTTTGAATTTTTTTTAAAAAAAATCCTGTTATATCTCAAATGATATTTGTTATTGTTTACCATTTTTACTAAATATTTGCTTGGATTATTTGTCATCTGTTTTTAGAATGGCCTCATCATTTAAGTCAAGGACTTTAACTGTCTGTCTTCTCCAACTTTCTAGTTTTTCTTGACCATTTTCCACAGGTCTCTTTTTAGTGTTTTTTTTTTTTTTTTTTCTTTTCCTTTTTACCTTTAATTTTTTTAGTTGGAGTTGATACTGATTTGAAGTTGCACATTCTACAGCTGCCAAATGATGCTGAAGAAAATGAAGTGAGAACCCAAGTATCTAGTGACCCTAATGAATTGAAGCCTGTGTCTAAAGCAGGAAGAAAGTATACCCACTGAACACAGCAAAACTAGAGATCCCCTTGGCTTCTAGTTCCTCAGGGACCTTATAGTTCTCTCTCTCTCTCACTCTCTCTCTCTCTCTCTCTCTCTCTCTCTCTCTCTCTCTCTCTCTCTCACACACACACACACACACACTACACACCATCATCATCATCAAATATGTCTTCCAATAATTTAAAAATATGGGTACCTTCTACCAAAAAATTCTCTGAAGACTTTATGAATATGAAGCCAGACTCAAAAAGACTGTCTAAATGATACCTCCTTCATAACCACCATTTAATCCTTCTTTGCTGTACTTGTCATAGACGGCCTGCTTTGCTCATATGCTTCAGCTGACTGTTTGAATTTTGACTTTTCTTCCTCTTCTTTTTTTTCCCTTTTCCTCCTCCTCTCCTCCTCCTCCTTCTCCTTCTCCTCTTCTTCCTCCTTCTCCCCCTCTTCCTTCTTTTTCAGGATTTATACCCATACAATTTAAGAGCCTGTTTCTGTTACACCTTCTTAAAGTCCTTGGGTGAGAGAGATGTTTCTGCATGCCCAGAACTTCAGAGTAATCCACCATGCTTTTTAAAACTGCTAGAAATATTCAGAGGATAGGCAGCCAGCGGCCAAGGTGGCAAGTGGAGCACCAGCTCTCCTTGCTGGTCTGGTACAACTGCACTGGTGGTGGTGGCGCCTTCAGAAATGGGTAGTGTTTTAATTATTGATTAACATAGTAATGCAAGCTTATCACAATGTGACTAATAAAATAAGCATATTAAACATAGTTAAAATGCTCTAAAATTCTCCCATTCCCAGAGTGTGTAGGTTAGCACTGCAGCCATGGGAACAAGAAGATAATGATGAATAAATTACACACACACACGTATAACAAATTCATGACTCAAGCAGATTATCTTTCATGTTTTGTAGTTCCGAGCACAGAAGAAAACTATCTTTGCAGAAGCAATTGTGTGTTCAGCATGAAATTTCTAGTTTGCACTGCTATTAGCATCAGATAAGTAATAATGAATGGTACCATGAGTAATAAAAAGCAAGCTTTCTATTTGTATTGAAACTCCTTGACTTACTGCTCCCATTCAGGCCATGGTGAGTTGTTGTTCAGATAATTCTAGGGTGCCTATCCCAGGAAAAGTTCAAAACCTGAATGTTATGTGAAGGTTTTTATAACAACTAAAATATATTCAAATGAATCATGTGTGCTAGTATTATTTGATGAAAAGTTGTTTTGTCTGAAATATTTAATTGCAGGTACTGTGAAATCAAATATTTCTCTTAATGAATTTTCTTAAAAGTTTTCTTTAAGTGATTATATTTAAATAGAAAAATAACTATGTTAATATTTAACAATGTTAAAATGTAAGATTCTCTAAAATAGATGGGAAACTTTTATGAAGGGATGAGTAATTTTATGGGAGAAATATAAAACAATAATTTTATCAGTGAACCTCCAAAGAAAAATAAATTTTCTCCAGATGGAAGGGAAAACAGCTAAGATAAGATTGTGGATATATGCTACATGTAAGAAGTTTGATGTTCATGAAAATCAAATCATTCTCACATTCCTGCTTCTTTCTGTGCATGTGTGTATACATTATAAATTTTATATATAGATTCATGTATATTATAAAATATATTCACTGTTTGGACCATAATATCTAGCACTGTCAGCTAGAGTTGGCTGCATCTAAAAATTGTTTGAATTGTGACATTTAAAACATTTTAATATATTCTCTTGTAAAATTATAAGGGTGTTCTACTCCTTTGTGCTATCTAACTCTTCCTCCAGTAAAACATTATTTTTGTTATGAACATTTGGAAGATTAAATTATTTTTTTTTCAGTGGACAAAATCAATGATTATTTCTAATATCTGGAAAATAATTCATCTTACAATACTATCCTATTAACTTAGTCTGAAATATTATCATTTCTGATCTCTGAAACACCCACCTCCATCAACTGCAATTTGTGAAACTTTCTTATTAACTGTCTCCATAAACTAGCCAATACAACTTAAAATCTGAAAGAACTGTGCATTTTATTTTGTTCATATAACATTCAAAACTTAACTCTTATGTTACTTCATAAACTCTGATTGAGCTGCCTTTTTTTCTAATTAGACATATAGTGACTTTATGATTGTGTGTTCACCTTCCAAAATAAATTGAAAACAAAGCATTTATCCCCATTATTGATGATTTTACCTTATTAAACTTCAAAGCATGTTATTCCAATACTTACAAATAATCTTGGATTTAATTTTATAGTAATAGTCAATTTATTCTTATCAAAATTAATGTCAAATTCATATTTCCTTATCATAGCTTTTTTCAGAGAGTGACTGCATTGTTAAATTAATATTGTAGATAGATTCCTTCCATTACCTTAAGTTTTGTTTTATCCCAACCATAAAAATATTTCATCTACATATATATACACACAGATAAAGATACAGATACAGATACAGATACAGTCATAGTGGATGGAAGAAAGATAAGAAAAATAAGATGTTAGATGCCTATGTGGGACCATAAAGTAGAGCTAAAGAACTGATGAGAATTATTATCCGAAATCTATTGGGAACAAAACATATTCATTAGCAAATTATCACAAATCACAAAGTGATTTAAAAATAAGCAATGGACCTGAGGAGAGATTTTTGAAATTAAATGATAAATGGTAAGTTGGTATATTAACAAATTTAAATTATACCAAACCACAAGATATAATCTTTTAAATTACTTGTATTTAAAACATTTCTCTATAAAATAGTAGTTAGAATGACTATTACCAAAATAATAAAAATATAGAAGGCTAATAGGATGGATGAAAGGAAACTTCCCCTCATGCTGCTTGTAAGAAAAAAAATTGATTTAGCCAGTGTAGATAACAACATGTAGATTCCTCCCACAATTTAAAAGAGAAAGACAATATGTTTCAAATGGGAAACAATTGGATATTTTCACAGAAAATAAAATCAATGTGTCTGAGAAACAAGGATGACTGTTTCAGTATAGTTTATAATATGCAAGAAATAGAAGCAGTCTAAGCATCTATGAACTGGTGAACAAAGGCAGAAACGATACATAGAGACACCATAATAAACCGTGTAAGGTCATGTGGTACTAACATGGATGAACCTAGATTCTCTTATGTGAAATAAACCTATTATAGATTGGGAGTTGTACCTGATCTCCCTCATCAATGTGACCAGAAGATACTCATCTTACAAAAGTAGAGAGCTGGATAGAGTTCTATAATGCCTGGAAATGTATTTTGCCAGTGACCAATGAACATTACATAACTGTGCTAATTATAACTGGTAAACAAAAAAAATTGATACAGGAGATGTAGGCAGAATTATTTGTATTTACTTAAAGAAATGGAAAATTTTTATACAATAAACATTTGAACTTTAACTTTTTTTTTTTTTTGGTTCTTTTTTTCAAGACAAGGTTTCTCTGTGTAGCCCTGGACGTTCTGGAACTCACTCTGTAGACCAGGCTGGCCTTGTCTACAGAAATCCGCCTGCCTCTGCCTCCCAAGTGCTGGGATTAAAGGCATGTGCCACCACTGCCCGGCAACATTTGAACTCTAATTTAATTCATATAATTTATTTAGATATGGAGCAATAAAAGAAATGTATTAGAAGTAATCTAGACCCATCTTGCTCTGTTGTATCCCCAGATGAAATGTGTTAATTTTAATGAATACTTAGAGTACCCCTTGCTAGCCAATAATTAGAACAAATATGTGATACTGGGATCTTCTCTACCTCAATAATTTTCTTGGTCAATTTTTCTTTTCATATGCAGAAGCAGCTATTTAATGTTAGTTCTGCAGCAAAATTATTTTACAAGACTATATTTGAAAACATCTGTGCTAGATTTTCATTTTATATGAATAATATATAAAGTAATATGGTTGTTGTTTGTAGTTGTTTTGGAGGTGGTGATGTTTGTTTTGTTTTTGAGAAAGAGTCTCTTGCAACACAGATCTGCCTTAAATTCTCCATGCAGCAAATAGTGGATGTGATGGACCATCCTGATGCACTGACGCCCTGTCTGCAGTAAACTGCAGGCTTCTACCACCATAGGTAAATGGAATTTGGATCTAAGAACTTCGTTTCCAGTGAACAAAATTGATTAACTATAAAATTCACTTTTGTCCATATGGTGATTTCTCCCTCTTTCTCTCTCTGTTTACCCCCCCTTCTCTCTTTGCCTCCATCTTACTTTTTGTGTCTTTCTAAACCTTCCTCTTCTTTTATTCTCTTTGCAAAATTTTCCTCTCTTTATTGGTCTGTTTATTGGTGGAAGCATCAAGAGATTGGGTAGGTGCAGAGCAAGGAAGAGCAGAGCAATGGATAGAAGGGACTTACATTGATCGAATGACTCTGAGCAATGATTGAGGTTATTAGATATGAACACCAACGATCACTATTAGGGGATTAGGCTGTGCCACTCTGACTTCCTGGCAGTTGGGTAGTTCTAACCAAGCAAGTGAAAGATCTGTATAAAAAGAACTTCAAATCTCTGAAGAAAAAAAAATTGAGGAAGATCTCAGAAGATGGAAAGATCTCTCATGCTCCTGGATTGCCAGGATTAAAATATTAAAAATGGCCATCTTCGGTCTGCTCCTTGGTGGACACCAGATCCCTCCCGAGACATCATAGAGGGTTCACTGAACCCAGAGTGGTAAGTAAGAGGACCCACACAGTGCCCTACACACGTAGCTGAGTGTGGGGAGTGCTCAGATTCTAGCAGAAACCCAACCTCTCCTCCCCTGCGGAGTGGCTCTCTGCTTCCACCTCTCCACCAGATTCAAGGCCAGGTGCAGACCCGCACCTGGTCCACTCCTGGGTAGACACTGGACTCCTCCCGAGACAACCTAGAGGATCCACTGAATCCAGACTGACAGAGGGTCTTCTGAATCCAGAGCAGCAGAAGTACCACTGAACCCAGAGTGGCAGAGGAACGACTGAACTCAGAGCAACAGACAACATATCCCGAGACATTCTAGAGGAACCACTGCACTCAGAGCAGTGGACATCTTATCCTGAAACATCCTAGAGGAGACACTGCACTTGGAGCAGTGGGCACCTGTTCCTGAGACATCCTAGAGGAGACACTGCACCCAGAACAGCAGACACCTAGCTGGTCTGCAACCTTGGAGGCATCACATCCTGAGGCATCCTAGAGGTAGCACTGTACTCAGAGCAGCTGGAGAAGATCACAGAGATATCTGGACCCCGAGGAGATCAGATGCAAGCAAGATAACTGGAAAAACAGGCTTCAGTCAGAGACAACGAGTACAGGCAGCACTAGAGTCAACCAGATGGCGAAAGGCAAGCACAAGAACGTAAGCAACAGAATCCAAAGTTACATGGCATCATCAGAACTCAGTTCCCCCATCATAGCAAGCCCTGAACACCCCATCACACCGGAAAAGCAGGATTCAGAATTAAAATCACTCCTCATGACAATGATAGAGGACTTTAAGAAAGACATAAATAACACTCTCAAGAATTTAAGGAGAACACTGGTAGACAGATAGAAACCCTTAAAGAGGAAACACAAAAATCCTTTAAAGAATTGCAAGAAAACACAAGCAAACAGGAGAAGGAATTAAACAAAACCATCCAAGATCTAAAATTGGAAGTAGAAACAATAAAGAAATCACAAAGGGACAATACCCTGGAGATAGAAAACCTAAAAAAAAAAAAAAACTATCAGGAGTCATAGACACAAGTATCACCAACAGAATACAAGAGATAGAAGAGAGAATCTCATGTGCAGAAGATACCATGGAAAACATTGACACAACTGTCAAAGAAAATGCAAAATACAAAAAGCTACTAACCCAAAACATACAGGACTCAATGAGAAGGCCAAACCTAAGGATAATAGATATAGATGAGGGGGAAGACTCCCAACTTAAAGGACCAGTAAATATTCTCAACAAAATTATAAAGGAAAACTTCCCTAACCTAAAGAAAGAGATGTTCATAAATATATAAGAAGCCTACAGAACTTCAAATACTTTAGACCAGAAAAGAAATACTTCCCGCCACATAATAATCAAAACATCAAATGTACAAGACAAAGAAAAAATACTAAAAGCAGTAAGGGACAAAGGTAAAGTAACATATAAAGGCAGACCTATAAGAATTACACCAGACTTCTCACCAGAGACCATAAAAGCCAGAAGATCCTGGATTAATATCATACAGACCCTAAGAGAACACAAATGCCAGCCTAGACTACTATACCCAGCAAAACTCTCAATCAATATTGATGGAGAAACCAAAATATTCCATGACAAATCCAAATTTACACAATATCTTACCACAAATCCAGCACTTCAAAGGATAATTGGTGGAAAACTCCACACAAAGAGGGAAACTACAACCTAGACAAAGCAAGAAAGTAATCTTCCAACAACCCTAAAAGAAGGTAGCTATACAAACATAACTTCACTGCCCATAACAAAAATAACGGGAAACAACATTCATTTTTCCTTAATATTTCTTAATATCAATGTACTCAATTCTATAATAAAAAGACATAGACTATCAGACTGGATAGATAAACAGGACAAACATTTTGCTGTATACAGGAAATACACCTTTGTGAAAAAGACAGACATTACCTCAGAGTAAAAGGTTGGAAAACAATCTTCCAAGCAAATGGCCCCAATAAACAAGCTGGAGTAGTGATTCTAATATCAAATAAAATTGTTTTTCAACCAAAAGTAATAAAAAAAGATAAAGAAGGACATTTCATATTCATCAAAGGAAAAATGTATCAAGAGGAACTCCCAATTCTGAACATCTATGCCCCAAATGCAAGGGCACTGACATACATAAAAGAAACCTTACTAAAGCTTAAAACATACATTACCTCACAAAATAATAGTGGGAGATTTCAACACCCCACTCTCAGCTAAGGACAGATCATGGAAACAGAAACTAAACCAAGACACAATGAAACTAAGAGAAGTTATAAACCAATTGGACTTAACTGATATCTATAGAACATTCCATCCTAAAACAAAAGAATATATCTTTTTCTCAGCAACTCATGGTACCTTCTCCAAAATAGAGCATATAATTGGTCACAAAACAGGACTCAACAGTTACAAAATGATTGAAATAATCCCTTGTACACTATCAGACCACCATGGACTAAGACTCGTTTTTGACATGGACAAAAACAATGGAAAGCCAACATACACATGGAAACTGAACAATGCTCTACTCAATGATAACTTGGTCAAGGAAGAAATAAAAAAAAGAAATTAAATTCTTTTTAGAATTAAATGAAAACGAGGACACATCATATCAAAACTTGTGGGACTCCATGAAAACAGTACTAAGAGGAAAACTCATAGCTCTAAGTGCCCACCAAAAGAAAATGGAAAGAACATACATTAACAACTTGACAGCACACCTGAAAGCATTAGAACAAAAAGAAGCTAATATGCCCAAGAGGAGTATATGGCAGGAAATAATCAAACTCAAGGCTGAAATCAACCAAGTTGAAACAGAAAGGACTATACAAAATATCAACAAAACCAGGAGCTGGTTCTTTGACAAAATCAACAAGATAGACAAACCCTTAGCCAGACTAACCAAAGGGCACAGAGACAGTACTCAAATTAATAAAATCAGAACTGAAAAAAGAGTCATAACACGAGAAACGGAAGAAATTTAAAAAAATTGTCAGATCCTAATACAAAGGCCTATGCTCAACAAAATTGGAAAATATGGATAAAATAGATAGTTTTCTAGATAGATACCAGGTACCAAAGTTAAACGAGGAGCAGATAAACCTTCTAAACAGTCGCATAACCCCTAAAGAAATAGAAACAGTCACTAAAAATCTCCCAGAGATAGCGAGAACTATTCTCAACAATAAAAGAACTTCTAGGGGAATCACTGTCCCTGACCTCAAACTGTACTACAGGGCAATAGTAATAAAAACTGCATGGTATTAGTACAGTGACTGGCAGGAAGATCAATGGAATAGAATTGAAGATCCAGAAATGAGCCCACACACCTATGATCATTTGATCTTTGACAAAGGAGGTAAAACCATCCAGTGGAAAAAGGACAGCATTTTCAGCAAGTGGTGCTGGTTCAACTGGAGGTCAGCATGTAGAAGGATGAAAATCAATCCATTCATATCTCCTTGTACAAAGCTCAAATCCAAGTGGATAAAAGACCTTCACTTAAAGCCAGATACACTGAAACTAATAGAAGAGATGGTGGGGAAGACCTTTGAATACCTAGGCACAGGGGAAAAGTTCCTGAACAGAACACCAATGGCTTATGCTCTAAGATAAGAATTGACAAATGGGACCTCATAAAATTGCAAAGCTTCTGTAAAGCAAAGGACATTGTCAATAAGATAAAATGGCAATCAACTGATTGGGAAAAAATCTTAACCAATCCTATATCCGATAGAGGGCTAATATCCAAGATATACAAAGAACTCAAGAAATTATACTCCAGACAACCAAATAACCCTATTAAAAATGGGGTACAGAGCTAAACAAAGAATTCTCAACTGAGGAAACAAATGGCAGAGAAGCACCTTAAGAAATTCTCAACATCCTTAGTCATCAGGGAAATACAAATCAAAACAACCCTGAGATACTACCTCACACCAGTCAGAATGGCTAAGATCAAAAACTCAGGTGATAGTAGATGCTGCTGAGGATGCAGAAAAAGAGGGACACTCCTCCATTGTTGGTGGGATTGCAAGCTGGTACAACCACTCTGGAAATTAGTCTGGCGGTTCCTCAGAAAACTGCACATAGCATTAGCTGAGGATCCAGCTATACAACTCCTGGGCATATACCCAGAAGATACTCCAACATATAATAAGGACATATGCTCCACTATGTTCATAGCAGCCTTATTTATAATAGCCAGAAGCTGGAAAGAACCAAGAAGTCCCTCAACAGAGGAATGGATAAAATAATGTGGTACATCTACACAATGGAGTATTACTCAGCTATTAAAAATAATGAATTCAAGAAATTCTTAGGTAAATGGATGGATCTAGAAATTATCATCCTGAGTGAGTTAACCCAATCACAAAAGAACACACATGGTATTTACTCACTGTTAAGCGGATGTTGGCCCAAAAGCTTCGAATAGGGAAGACCCAACCCACAGACCACATGTAGCTCTTGAAGAAGGAAGACAAAGAGTGGATGCCCCAGTTCTACTTAGAATGAGTAACAAAAATACTCAAGGGAGCAAATATGTAAACAAAACATGGGACAGAAACTGAAGGAGGGACCATCAAGAGACCATTCACCTGGGTATCCATCCCATGTACAGTCACCTAAGCAAGACACTGATGTGGATGACTGGAAGTGCATGCTGTCAAGAACATGATATAGCTGTCTCCTTAGAGGTCTGCCAAAGACTAACACATTCAGAGGATGATGCTCACAGTTAACCACTGATATTATCAAGGGTTTCCCAATTTTATTTAGAAATAGCTGAGTGGAGTTAACAGACAACAGTCCGGGTTCCTTTACATGGATAGTTGGTTTTCAAAACTTCAGAAGTCCATAGAATTGACGTTACAAACATTTCTATATTAATGTTAATTTTGATTAGAGACCTGTCTGCTCCTGACAGATTCCTGTCTTGGATTCTAAGAAGAATTTGAGCATCCTTGGAGTTACTCCAGTTGTGGGGAGACAGCCACTAGGCAAGAGTTGCCTCTTTCCATCTACAGACAAATTACTGTCCAGAAAAGGACACACTTGCAGAATAGTCGACTGATTACATCTGCCTAGACAGAGTAATCAGCCCTTAATAATTCTCCATCACTAAGGTCTGTCAGATGATTCTGGGCCAGAAGGCTAAAGATTTGATGCTCCAACATTTGGTAGTGATGAGAGAGAGAGAAAGAGAGAGAAAGAGAGGGAGGGCATGAAGGCAGAAGTTCACATGTCTCCACCAGTCAAAGATAGTTTATATATCTAGGTTGGGTATTGGGTTACACTTTTCATTGAGCATTACTAAACTTATAAAGCCTTTGATTAACATTTAAAAAATTGTCTAAAAGCAAAAAGGAAAGGGAGGCATGGGATAGGAGTTTTCTAGGGAAGGGAAAGGGGATGGCATCTGAAATGTAAATAAAATATCCAATAAAAAGTAAATAAATAAAAAATGGCCATCTTGCCAAAAGCAATCTACAGATTCAATGCAATCCACATCAAAATTCCAATTCAATTCTTCATAGAGATTGAAAGAGCAACTTGCAAATTTATCTCAAATAACAAAAAAAATCCAGGATAGGGAAAACTATTCTCAATAACAAAAGAACTTCTGGGGGAATCATCATTTCTGACTTTAAGCTGTACTACAGAGCAATAATGATAAAAACTGCATGTTATTCGTATAGAGACAGGCAGGAAGATCAATGGAACAGAATTAAACACATGGAAATGAAGCCACACACCTATGTTCACTTGATATTTGACAAAGAATATAAAACCATTAAGTAAAAAAAGGACAGCATTTTCAACTAATGGGGCTAGTTCAACTGGAGGTGAGCCTGTAGAAAAATGAAAGTCTATCTATTCTTATTTCACTCTACAAAGCTCAAGTCCAAGTGGATCAAGGACCTTAACATAAAACCAGATACACTGAAACTAATAGAATAGAAGGTGGGAAAGAGCTTGGAATATTTGGGCACAGGGAAAACATTCCTGAATAGAACACCAATGATTCATGTTCTAAGATCAGAAATTTGACAAATGGGAGCTCATAAAATTGCAAAGCTTCTGTAAAGCAAAGGATAAAGTCAATAGGACAAAATGACAACCAAAAGATTGGGAAAAGATCTTTACCAATCCTATATCCGATAGAGGACTAATATCCAATATATATGAAGACATTAAGAAATTATACTCCAGACAATCAAAAAAACCCTATTAAAAATTGAGGTACAGAGATAAACAAAGAATTCTCAACTGAGGAAACTTGAATAGCTGAGAAGCACCTAAAGAAATATTCAACATCCTTAGTCTTTAGGGAAATGCAAAGCAAAACAACCCTGAGAACTCATACCACTCAGAATGGCTAAGACCAAAACTCAGGTGATAGCAGTTGCTGGCAATGATGTCGAGAAAGAGGAACACTCTTCCATTGATAGTGGGATTGCAAGTTGGTACAACCACTCTGGAAATCAGTCTGGCTGTTCCTCAGAAAACTGAACATTACCTGAGGATCCAGCTATATGACTCCTGGCCATATACTCAGAAAATGCTCCAACATGTAACAAGGACACATGCTCTACTATATTCATAGCAGCCTTATTTATAATAGCCAGAAGCTGGAAAGAACCCAGATATCCTTCAACAAAGGAGTGGACACAGAAAATGTGCTACATTTATACAATGAAGTATTAGTCAGCTATTAAAAACATTGAATTCCTGAAATTCTTAGGCAAATGGATGGAACTAAAAAATATCATCCTGAGTGAGGTAACCCAATCACAAAAGAACACACATGGTATGCACTCACTGATAAGTGGATATTAGCCCAAAAGCTCGAAATACCCAAGATACAAGTTACAGACCACATGAAGCTCATGAAGAAAGAAGACCAAATTGTGGGTGCTTTAGTCTTTCTTAGAAGGAGTAACAAAATATTAATGGGAGTAAATATGAAAACAAAGTGTGGGACAGAAACTGAAGGAGGGTCCTTCCAGAGACTTCTCCACTTGGGTATCCATCCCATGTGCAGTCACCAAAGGCAGAAGCTGATGTGGATGCCAGGAAGTGCACACTGACAAGGAGTCTGATACAGCTGTCTTTTTAGAGGTCTGCCAGAATCTGACATATACAGAGGCAGATGCCCATGGCTATCCATTGAACTGATCACAAGGTTCCCAATGGAAAGAAGACTGAAAGAGGTGAAGGGTTTGTGGCCCCATGGGGAGAGCAACAATACCAACCAACTAGAGCTCCCAGGGTCTAAACCACCAGCCTGGGAACATATAGGGAGGCACCAGTGGCTCCAGCTGTATATGTAGGGGAGGATGGCCTTGTTGGGCAAAGATAGGAAAGGAAGTCCTTGGTCCCATGAAGGTTGGATGCTCCAGTGTGGGGAAATTCATGGGTGGGGAGGTAGGAGTGGGTGGGTGGGGGCACATCATCTTAGAAGAAGAGGGAGGGGGATGGAATAGGGGGTTTCTGGATGGGTGAGAAATGGGGAAAGGGAATAACATCTGAAATGTAAATAAAATATCCAATAAAAAATTAATTTAAAAAAAAAGAAAAGAAAATCTCCTAACAGATTGCCACAGCAATGTCAATTCTTTAATGCTTAGACAGAACTATTCAGCTGCTGATGTGGGCATTTCAACATTGCTGATCATTTTAAAGACTCATTTGTTCATATTAAGATTCTAGTAACCTGAGGTAAAAGTTTTGTTTAAGACTTGTTTTGCATGAAGACTGTATTATAGCTAAATTATTTTTTTAATTACATATAAAAAGAAATGGCTATTTTGGGGAATGGATTTCATAAATATTTGCACGATTCACTTTTAGTATTTTTACTATTTTACTGTAAATTTTAGTACTTTAGTATTTTTCATGGAAATTCTAAAATAATAGTTTCTATAACACAAATGCTTCTCAATGCAATGAGAAATTTTGCAGTGCCTAAACATATGCACTTTGAAGATTTGCAGGACCTGCATTACTATTCCTTATAAACATGTAAATGATAATAATCTTGACAATGAAATATCATTCATGAGACTTTTAATCATAGCTAGTTGTTAATTAAGAATGCCATTCTGAAGAGTATTTGTAACATCAAAGGGAAAGACCTGTCAATGAATGCAGTTTGTGAATATGAATGTTTCTTCAATACATACAATGTGTATCTTATATGCGCAATAACTACAGCATAAGATTTTAGCAATAAAACATCACTAAATGTTTCCTGTATACTTATGTATGTATTGCCTTCCATTTGAGTGAGGGTGACCTACCAGTTTCTCTTAAAGAATACTCCATTTACCAAATAGATGTTCATCAGTTTCCAATAGCTTCTCAGAAAGAGTGGACTTTGATCCCACTCCTCCAACTTCTCTTGGATTTTTTTTTCTGATTTTAGGGTGTGCAAGTCTTATATATGTTGTCGCAACCAATAGAAGTTAGTATACTTAACTGTACTACTATATCAGGAAAATACTTTTTCTTTGCTTCAACTCACTCTGGGTCTTAGAATCTTGATAGATAGGCTACTGAGCACTGATGGGAAAAAGTGCATTCATCATGTTGCATGCCTTTAACAGAGTGTTTACAAATGTGTGCCTTAAAAGGTGGTTTCATGAACCTAATGCAAGTCAGTTACCAAAATTAAACTTTTGCTCACCGTTTCAATTTCTCACCTATGTACACTGGATAGCACAGTAGCTTTGGTGTTAGAAGCTTGTTACAGTGTAGTGATTTGGGAAAATGGTAGAACCTTCACAAGATGGAACCTCCTAGGAGGTCTTTGGGTTACCAGTGGCTTCCTCTCAGAGAGGGTCATGGGACCAAGTTATTGTCAACTTCTCTTCTTCCTCCTCTCTCTTCTTTTCCTCCTGCTTTTTCTTCTTCCTCTTCTCTTTGTCTCTTTCATGTCCTCTTTTTTTCATTTTTTCACTCCTCCTGCTCATCTTCTTACACATTACACATCTTCCTTTCCTTTTCTTTCTTGCCCTTTCATTCTCTTTCTCTTCCTCCCTTTCTTCCTATTCTCTGAGCATGAAGTAAGCAGTTTTTTTTTTTTTCTGGATCTGCTTCCACTACTGTGTATCACTCCAGTATAAAAGAAAACAGTGTCTACCATGGGACTGTAATTTCCCTTAAGTCACTGAGCCTGCAGCATGATAAGCAAATGCTCTGACAATGAACTGTAGGCTCAGCTTGTGATTTTACCTTACATTTATTTGTTTATTTATTTTGAGTTAGTGTTTTTATACAAGCAAATGTTAGCTATCAGAATAGTCTGCCTTGTTTTAACTCCCCCCTCCATCTGTTATTCCTTCCTGTCTCTGTCTCTCTCCCAAATTAGTCTGTGATTGTACTTGATGTAACATTTTATAAACAACCTGTAACACATGAAAAAATTAATTATAAAAATATGAGAATAGATATTTACTGATATCTATGGAGAAAAGCATTGTAAATATCTATTCTCATACTTTTGTAATTAATTTTTTTGTTACAGGTTGTTTATAAAATGTTACATCAAGTATAATCAGGTTAAAAACAAGTTGCTTTGAAGCATAAACTGCTTCATGTTTGGCATTTCCTTGAAGTTTTGCCAGCAACAGAGATATTTTATTCTCTAAACACTTAGTTCTTATTGCTCATCACTTTCTTCACCAGACTGAACACAGAATGAATTTTTCTGTTTCAACAACAAAATTTTATATTCGGGTGACAAAGTGAGGCACATTATAAAAATGACAGAATAGTCGGTTTTAGCGTCTGAAGTCAAGGCCAGTACTCCTGGAAAGAATGGGTCTCCAGGTGCTCATCACATCAGCATAATTGAGATCCAGCCCATTAACTATTTTTAGATAATAGGAAAAGGTTATAGTCACTATGACAGAGCTGTCCAAGGAACCACATCTTACGAGATTAACAGGAGATAATGTCTGTAATATCTAATATTGGAACTTTGTGAACAAGAGTCATGAAGATCTGGCTACATTATTGCAATGTACTTTAGTATTCTTCACTCCTCTCAATTTTAAACTAAAGCATACAAATCATCACCCAGTTTATTTAAGGAGTAAGTATATGAAGATAACAGCATGTTAAAAGATGATGATTAAATGCAAGCTTCCACATGGTTTTCTAGACATCGCCAAGAATGAGATCTGTCAAATTACAGGCTCTCCAAGTTTCATTTTTGTATTTAGTAGAATCAACACAGCCAGATCCATCTCACACACCTGTAATGAGAGTAAGATTCAGAAAAATTTACAAAGTATTTGGCAGATGTATAATTTTAATTTGGTATTGCAGTTGTTGCAGTTCGCAGGACTACTGTTGTATGCTGCTAATGTCAACTAATTGTTGAAAATGTTGATATCTGTAGCCATAAATGTGAAATTACTTCATTGAGTATTCAAAATATTTTTCTTAGTAGAGGGAAGTAGGAAAATAGATAGAAATAAATCAAGATGCAAAATGCAAATAATTTGGGGGAAACATAGAATGTAAACAAACAAACAAACAAACAAAATATGTTAAAGATTGGAGATAGAGGGCTGTAGACTCAGCTTTTAGGTTAAAAGCACTAACTGCTCTGGTGAACTTAGTTCCTAGCACTCACAAAGTTGCTCACAATCTCCTATAATTCTAGCTTCAGATTCAACAGCCAATTACAATTTAAATTCTGAAATATTGTGAAATAGATTGATTTAACTGAGTGAACAACTAATCAAGACAATTTCCTAGAACAAATATTTTTTTTCAGAATTATTTTTATTAATGTGCTTGAGAACATCTCTGTGTGAGCATAGGTCAGGTGAATGCACTGCATATAGAAACTAGAGGAGTCTGCCTGATCTCCTGGAGCTGGAGTCACAGATGGAAATGAATGCCCCTAACATGGGTATGGGGAAGTAAACATGGACCCTCTGGAGAAACATCAAATGGACCCATCTCTCTACTACCTATAACAACTCTTACAGTGCCCTTCACCTTTATTCATCTCTAGCTTTTATTCATTGTTTAAAATAGCATGCTTAATATTGCCATCTATCATGCATAAGATTTATTAAAATCATATTAATGCTTATTACTTGTTTCATGGTACCTATAATGATCCAATTTCTCTTCCAAAATAGTTTACTATTTTTGTGTTTTAAAATAAGAGACTCCATATATAAGCAAAATATGTTTGTCTTGATGAGTTTGGCTTACTTTAAATAACAAGATTATCTGCAGTATCATTGATATTCTTGTGTATGATAGAATTCTAATGTTATTTTTAGAAGAATAACATTCAATCATATATGTATATGTCATTTTATTTATGTGGTACCAAGACTGATTCTGCAAATTTATTATTATGGAATATGCTGCAGCAAAAATATAAAAATGTTGAGAGCATTGCTTTTTGTCCTCTCAGTTGTTATCAAAATTGGCAGAGTTGGGTCATATGATAATTTTAGTTTTATATATCAAGGGACTACCTCATAGGTTTCTGTAATAGCTTAGCAAGTTTACAACCACTCACCTCGCTCCTGCTCCTTCTCATATCACATAAGTTTATACTCAGAAGCTTTCATTAACATTCTTTTTTTTTTTTTTTTTTTTTTTTTTGGAATCATGGCAATATTTCCAGAAATTAAGATAGTATGGCAGGAAAGTTTTGAGATTTAAGAGTAGTGAATTTTTCTTACAAGTTATAATTAAATCTTAAATTATAAGTTTCTTTTCTCCCCATCTAGGGACATAGTCCCTTACCCATTTTATATGCAAAAACCATATTCCTATCCATAACTATTTAGCTTTAATTATATAATATCTTAATTATGACGATTTTATTTTCATGTTGCTAACAAAAATAAATGAATGATCTTTTTCATCTCATAAAGTTCATATCATGATAGAAATAGCCAAGAAATTCTACTGACCAATGGTCATTTGCCAACAAGCCATTAATAATGTTCTTTGGAAAAATGTGAATCAAAAAGAGCTTCTGCAATTGCTGTGACACAAGAAGTTAAGACAGCTACATTTGTTAATCATTTGACAAAAAAATGTTACTAATGTGTTGAATATACAAAAAGATTTAGATAGGCATTTGGAAGAATGGATTGATGTTCTTTATCCTACCCAAATTATTGGAAGAAGGTTAAGAATTTAATGCTAAGAAGCCATCTTGAGTGCCTTGCCAAATACCATTGGATTCATGTTAGTTCTAAAATTTAGATTAGTAGTCATTATAATTAGGAAAAAGTTTAAAGACACTTGCAGTGTATTTGACATAATTCTAACAACTCTTTGAGTGTTTTAACGTTACATAGTTAGCTTATAAATTTCAAAAATGGTGCTCTGCTGAGTGTTGATTCAGTAGATACTGCTGATAAAATTACCCATGTCCTGAGGTCAGTATTTCTATTTTGTTCAAGCTTCGAGAATGGAATATATAGCTTGATCATGCTAGCCCTTTTTGTCCTGGGAATATTTTTATTCCTTCCCATCATGTTAAAGCTTGTCTGTAACAGGATCAACATGTTGGCAGCCAAAGTACATGGATTGAACCTGAAAATGGGCTCTCAGACAGAATTATTAAGTTAACAGGCTGGCAAGCCAAGGATGGGTAAGATTTTGCAGAGAGCGTTACCAACCTAAGACAGAAATGCATTGCCTTTGAAAATGCATATTCCGTGATGTACCCATCAGGAAGCCATTCTTGTCAGAAGGACCTAAGACAGGCTCAGTCTTGTTAACAAAATAAAAAAAAAAGGGGGGGGGGAGGTGGAGAGCCTTTGGGGCTGCTTGACAAGAAGCTGACATGGGCCAAGGACAAAGAAATGGGCTGCTTGGCAGGACTATGACATTGGCCAAGGACAATGAAGTAGGCTTCAAGCAGGAATCTGACATTAGACTAGAACAAAGAAGTAATTTCAGGTAGGAAGCTAAATCATAGGCTACAACAAAGAAGTAATCTCAGGCAGGAATCTAAATTTTAGGCTAGAACAAAGAAATAATTTCAGACAGGAATCTAAATTTTAGGCTAGAACAAGGAAGACATGAAAATGACTTTGGGCTAGGACAGGGAAGTTGGCTCAGATATTTTGGTCATCCTGATAAGTTTTTAGAAACAATGATCATGGGAGTGTTAACAGAATTTTGTTTAATGCTTTGCTTATTCTTTGACTATTTTTGTTTATTGTCTTACTTGTTCCTTGACTGTTTGTATCTATGGTAGTGTTAGACTTTCAACGTAGAATTTACCATAATAATGCATGTAATTAAAATGTTGTAAAAGCAAAAAGGGATAGGGGGTTCTAGGGAGGGGAAATGAGGAAAGGGAATGATATCTGAAATGTAAATAAAATACCAATAAGAAAAAGAATTACATTTACCAGTATTTTTAATTTTAATACTTTTAAATATTAATATTAGGGAATGTAAAACCTTATCTCTGGATTGATAGCAACTATATGTAGTACCAGAATATAGGGTGAATCTCTCCAAGTACTGTTTACTTGAAATAAGTCCAATCTTTATTGTAAAGGCTTCCTCCAGCAGAAGATAAGAGAAGGTACAAGTACCCACTGCCAGACATGAGGAAAGAGAGTCTAATTTGGGTGTCTTCATTGAGTGACTGGCCTTGGAGATCTGGGAACCTTGTGGGAGAGGGCAATGAAAGATTGTAGGAGTTAGAGGGGACAGCAGGAAATCATGGCCCACTGAATCAATTAAGCAGGGCCAGAATGGACTCACAGAGGCTAAATCACAAGCTTGGGCCTACATTGTTATGGAAAAGTCCCTCTGTGTAAGTGCTATGTCAGTTTTATGTTTCTGTGGGTCTCCTAACAGTGGGAGCCAGTTTATCTGTGACTCTGTTATCTATTATGGGGACTCTATTTTGGCCTCTATTGTGTTTTATGAACAGTTTTAGTGTGAATACTTTCTCCTTGTCCTATGGGATCTTGTTTTGTTCTTTTAGTCATCTCTTGGAGGCCTATTCTCTTCTGGAAAAAAAATGGTGAGGGAGTAGGTCTGTAGGAGATAAGACAAGGGAGAGGAGTGGGGTGAGGGGAAAGTGTAATATGGAGTATTGTATGAGAGAAGTTGTTTTTGCAATAATAAAAAGGACTGTAATAAAAATAAATAAATAAATAAATAAATAAAATACTGTCCTTGGGACTGTTTACCGTGGGAACACACACACACACACACACACACACACACACACACACACACCAATTCTTACAAAACATCCAAATAACTGTGGTTTGTTTCAAAAGTTTGCAAGCACTGTTACAACTACAGGGTAGGCCCAGAATATCTTAATGTACTACCCCTAGTGAGACAAATCATAGAAGAAGAAAGTACGTTGAGACAGTATGGAGGCCTCAGGTAGAAAAAAAGGGATCATTCTGTGTTTAAAACCACTCTCATGAGCAGGAAATGCTCAAATGCATTCTTCAGGCTCTTTCCAAAACCCTAATAAGAGACATCAAATCATGGAGTTTCCTAGAAAACTAGTGATTGTGGTAAAAACTGAACAAAACAATCAAACAAAACCAAACCAAAACTAAACAACAACCCAGAAACAACAGAAACATATATCTCTGTCTTTAATAGAGGGCATAATGATATATTTGGAGAGGTAGAAACAGAGATAGTAGGCAGATAGAATTGACAGAAGGGGCATGTCCACTTGGGCCAAAGTAACCTCCCAATATAAATCAGTTATGGTCTTTGAGTTTTTTGAGACAAATGTTTTCACTAAAGAATAGATGCATTATTCACAGAGAGAAGGCTATTCCATGTCTAGAAATAGTGCATTAAAATAAATACCCATTGTAGGAGGAGTTAATGTGGGAGGAGTGAGGAGAGGAAATGGAAAAGGAAGAGGAGGAGTGAGGCAAGGGTGAGAGAGCAGAGATTTAGGAGGATGAAGAGCCACACAGGTATGGAGACCAGTCCTGGTTAGCAACTTACATTTAGGTTAGCTAATTGGGAAACACCTCTAATTGTATGGGCATATTGTTATTGAACATTACCAAATATATAAAGCCTTTGCTTAATAATTAAGCATTAAAGTCTCACTTCCTACTGGGCCTGCATGGATGGCAGGATGGTCTGGGCACAGCCCAGCTTTGTAGAGACAGTGTGGGAGATTGGCAGAGCCATCTCCCATGCTGGCATCTCATGGGTGGCAGGGCCCATGTTGCTGACCACGTGAACCACCACTTGTGGCCACAGTCCTTGCCTAGCCAGGAACATAGCAGCTGATTAAGAAAAGTCAAGTTGAATGTCAATGGTTTAATTATCTCCCACAACACCCATCACTGCTATCATCCTTGGATCTCATGGTGACACTGTTCACAGGCAATATATCATCAGACCATCCAGAGAACTCCACATGTATTAACACACTTGTCACAATGCTTTCAGGAGATGCATGGTTTTTGTTTTCATGCAGTTGCAGAGAGACTGTGCAATGAATATGGGAACTCGCTTGTAAATGTTTACATAGATAGCAATGAGTTTTCTCAAAATCAAATACTAAGCCACTTGACAAAGTTTCAATAACTTATCTTCATTGCCTCCCTCCAGTGATTATAGAATAAGATGAAAGTTAAATCAGTCAATCTTCTGTTCTTTAATTCACAGTGTCCCTCATCCACAAAATTGAATTTCATTAATAAATGTATCATAAAGATAAGAATTATGAACAAACATCATGAAAGGCTTAATATCATATCTGAGAGTTATAGTTCATATGAAAATTGTAGCTGGAGGACAGATTTAATAATAATTAATGGGTGTGTCTATGTGTGAGAATGGGTGAGGAATAAAATTAATCAAGTCTGAAGCCTCCTTGTAGATGAACATGGGCACTTTGAAAAGCTTGTTGACTGAGCTGCAGTAGAAAAGACTTCAATGGACATACCTAATAAAATTCAGCTAGTGTGATAAGCAATGTGAAAGACATAAAGAAGCCAGTTGAATAGGATACCTGATAATTGTTTCGGGAATACAAAGTCTCTTTGATTCTTCATTTATTTGTTTTCTTAATTTTTTTTGTTGCTATTGTTGTTGTTACTGCTTTTGTTTCTTTTCTGTTGTCATGTATTTGCTTTGTCTTCCTTCTTATATTTTATTCCTGCAACAGGGTTTTATTTATTTATTTTTCTAATGGGACAGAATGAGATCCTCTTCATTCACACAATGAAAAGTGGCCTTCTTACAGGAATCACTGGGACCATTTACCTAGGGTCTTTGATCGTTTCTCTGCCTAGGACACCCACTGACAAGTTTCCCTGTCCATCTTCTTCTAGCCCCACCTCAGTCTTGCCTTCATCTCATCACTTTGACATTGATGGCCCTGCTGTTAATGCCGGTGAGATTGTCAGGCAAGGGGAAAGGCTGTGAGGCTTCTGTTAAGACAGGTATACCCATGGTTGCTCCATGCACTAGATCAGCAATATTAACATGCTGAATGAATGAACACAGCCAGCTTCTGTTTCCAATTAAACTCATAAGATTCTTTAGGAAAGTTAGTATAGAGTTTCTTATAATTCTTTTCTCAGAGAGCTCAGAATATTTGGTCCTACTGTGGAAATACACAGTATACAGAAAAGTGGGAGACACATTAGAGTTAAAGGGTTTTATAAATTCCTTACACACTAGATGTTTCAAAATGTTTGTGTGTGTGTGTTTCTGTCCTATTAGAATATTCTCATTTTAAGTTTTGTTTCTCTTCTGATCCAGTCATGAATATGTACAGTATCATTAGCATTTTAGTTGAATTTATTCTGTGATTATAGTTTTATTTTCAACAGTTATCTTAAAGACAATTATTCACTTTGTGTGTGCATTTACTCCCACTGTAAGTCTGACTGGATTCACCTACACTACATTTTCTGACTAGACTCTAACATTATTCAGCTAGATGGTTTTTATTTTGTTTTGTCAGATGCTTAACTTATATGCTACAGTTAATTTTTATTGAAACATTTCTCCTTAGACATTCACATCACAAAAGCAGATACAAGCTTGTAGAGTCAAATTAAACTTAGTATATGAAGGCAATGGCCAGGCATACCTTATAACTCTGATTTTTTAGTAAAAGATGACAAAGGAATGAGTTGTATCTACATTAGGAATAACACTGTCTGCCCCAAAGACTACATGTTTCCTGATTTCATTTATTTCTATTGAAAACTTCCACTCCCATATGATTGTTACTAATATTTATGTTGATAGTTTCCCTTTAGTATCAAAAATATGAGCTATGAATTAAATTATCTTTTCTTCAGACTCAAATGTTCATGTCAAAAGGTGCATGTGAGTCTATTGGGGACAGGTCTCTAAGGAAAAACTTAAAATTACATATTGTTGTAGAATGATTCTGCAATCCATTAAAATATAGTTTCCACAGTACATGGAAGACATACAATTAGTATTTTAACGTTAAGGAAGTGGTGTGTGGAAAACCACCCCCAATGAACAACCTGGCAGACAGAATTCACAGTTCAAAAGATCAAAATGGCAGATAATGTCTCTCAATTCTGACACTGTTTCCTTCCACAACAGAAGAAAATGGCAAACACTACTTTCAAAATTTATTTTATTTATTTATTTATTTATTCCCTAGCTTGAAGGCTTTGTAGTTCAGTTATTGAACTTTTTATAACTTTGTTCACTTCTCAGCTGGCACATACAAACATTGGTACTAAGGATCTTTTTCTGTCTCTGTATACTGGGAAAGTTTCTTGTTTTTCTACCCCTTATGCTTTCAATTCTATTTTTGCATTCCTTGCTAAAATATAATCTGGCAAATGATTGTGTTTCTTTTTCAAGTCAATGAATCTTTTACACTGTGATTAAAACTAATATACAACTTCTGAAATAGACTCATATGTAACATCCCTACAAGATTTTATCTACATTTAAGAAGTTTATACCTGAAGAGTACCTGAGTTTTGTGAGAGTTTCATGATTTGTAGTGTGTCTGATTGTGTGTGTGTTTATGACTGTGTGTCTGTGTGACTATGTGTGAGTACCTCACAGCTTGAAAACAAGATTTCACATATATTAAACATATACTCAAACACTTAATTCTTTTCCTAAATTTAGGAGTATGTTGCCTTGAAGTATGGTCTAAGGACAACTGTCAGGGACTGCTCTGCCAAATGTTGGAACTGGCACTGCCCCAAGCTTTGGGGGCTAAATTGTACCAGCTTGTACTGCTGCTCCCATCTGTGGGTTAGGGTTCAGAAAGAGAGTGAGGGTGAGGGCGGACTCGAAGAATGGAGACCAGACAGAGTGTGATTCAGTCCCATTTATTCTCAAGTTTCTCTTCTTCTCTCTTTCCAAGTTTCTTGTTCCTAGTCCAAGTCTCAAGTCTCGAGTTCCTAGTCCCTAGTGCCTACAAGTTCCAAGTTTTCCAGTTCTTTCTTCTGTCTGCCTCTTGCCTTTTATAGGTCTTCTCAAATCACGCTTTTAAGTCTCATCTCTAAGACACACCTTTAAGTCACACCTTCAAGTCACACACACCCAAGGGAAAATCCTGGGTATACAAAACAAGATGTTATCAGAGTGTGCTCAGTTGTTGTAGGCTGTTGAAAACACATCTCTTGTCAGGGTATATGGCTCAAGATGGCTGCAAGGATGATAACACCTCGGTCTGCTCCCCACAGACAACCTCTTGCGAATTTTGTTTAAAAGGCTTATTTCTTAGAGTGAAGAAACCAGACTTTGAAAACAGAGAAGCACAGATATGTGCTTAAACACATTCAGGTAATCTGGAGACAAACAAGATAATACCCACAATTTATGAATAGCTGTGGTTCCATGTTAAAAATCCAATTTAAAAAATTCTTTTGTTTGAAAACTTTTGGGCTCAAAACCATGGCATCAGAAACTCACCAGTGAGTTTACATTCCTAGACCATAGCATATTTGAATTCTGACAGAAATATTTGAAAGATGAAAAGCTCTAGAGCTTAAGAAATAAACTGTAAACATGGAATGATTAAGAGGGAAAGTGATACTTTTAACAGATATCAATTTATACCATATGATCAGTCCATTTTAACATCACTGGTGTGTGTGTGTGTGTGTGTGTGTGTTTGTGTGTGTAATAAAGAGATGAGCACACGTAGTTGTGTTTACTGTTTTCTGTATGTAGATAAATGTTTTCTAAAATCTCTCTTCTCCCTCCCTTTTTACTTTTTAAAATTTTTCTATTAATGTATTTATTCACTTTAGATCCCTGTCACTGCCCCCTCAGAGTCTACCCCCTCACACAGTTCCTCCCATATTATCCAATGCCCTTCTCCTCTTAGAAAAGGGTATCCTACTATCTAGTACACCAAGTTTCTTCAGGATTAGGCACCTCAGGTGAGGTTAGAGAAAGGAGTCAAACCAGGAAAATGGACTCCAAAGGCAGGCAAAAGCTTTAGGGACAGCCCCTATTCCAGTTGCTGGGTGACCCTCATGAAGACAAAGCTACCCATCTACTACATATGGGGGGGCGGGGCTAGGTCTTCCTGTGTATGCTTTTTGGTTAGTGGTTTGGTCTCTGTGACCAAATCTCCAAATGTTCCTGTAGTTGGCTCTGTCGGTCTTCCTATGGAGCTGTTATCCTTATGTAGCCTTGGCTATCCTGGAACTCATTCTGTAGACCA
Organism: Arvicanthis niloticus; assembly: GCF_011762505.2. Classification (NCBI taxonomy): domain Eukaryota; kingdom Metazoa; phylum Chordata; class Mammalia; order Rodentia; family Muridae; genus Arvicanthis; species Arvicanthis niloticus. The sequence continues at coordinate 25,537,728 of NC_047658.1, read as the reverse complement.
GACTGCTACAAAATCTGCTTGCTTGTGTCTCCCAATTGCTGGGGTTAAAGGTATTCACCACCACCACCTGGCCAAAATTTATTAAGAAAAACTGGGCATAATGTTTTCTTTAATAGGATATTTATCTTAATTAAAATTGCACAGTGCTTCTCTAGTAAAGAACATTAATATTAGGAAAGTTACAACTGAGAATTCTTTCACTACATCTTTGAAATATATATAAATCTTATACTAGCTGTTTTCAATTTAAAGTAAAGCACATTCTGTAGAATTAGCTCTGACGGATATCCTTAAAATGTAAACATTAAATTTTCAGGTTTTAGAGAAAGGAGGAGCATATATTAATGGGTAACAATAAGAAAATAAATATGACCCAATTATAACATGAAGAAAAACTAATAATTATAAATAAGTCCTCACTCATGTGCTTCTCCAGGTCACATTGGCAACCAGTGCTTTTGCACAAGCTTTCCCTGCACTTCACATAGATGACCCTCAAGTTCTTGCTATTACTATTGACTAAGAGAAATGGTTCCAATTCTGATTAACTCAGCCAATACAGTTTTTAATTTTACAGAACTTAAAGGACCCAGAAATGAAAACCTAGGAAGAAAAATCAGCAAGCTTTGTTATGTAACAGTATTGAGGAGGACAGAATCACAGTGGATATAGCTTGAAGTGGGGGAACTTCAGCTGTTAAAAGTTACTAAGCAGAGAGACATCTAGGTCATTGAAAAACAAAGCAAGAACCACAGAAGTTTTCATAGTGGATGTCTGAGCTTGTAATCCCCAGAGGTATCCTTGAGGCAAGGATTCAAAAGCAAGCAGTGCTTTTAGGAAGTGGATGAAACTGGAAGAAAGATTATTTTTTCAGCCCACATATGACTGTGAGTGACAGGAGGTTGATTTCCTCATGGGGATCTTGAGAAATTATTGATGCATGCCTCATACACTGTGAGGAACCTCAGGCATTTGTGAGCTTGTTTCTATTGGATTTTGAGATTTAAGGGTATCAAGTCTGAGTAGTTGTATTCTAAGAATCAGGTAGGCAGAACCTTCTGTGGGCATCATGTATGAGAGGATAGTGAGGTTCTCAGGAAAAGGATTGTAAATGTCACGAAAGAACCTTACATACAATTAATTGCACACAGCATACACCCTCAGGGTAAACAACAATGTGCTTATGTATTTAACATTAGTGGTCAAGTGGGCTTATAGAGGTTGTAAAAAGCCTGAGTTCTGTCTCCAGTACCCAGGTAACTCCACTCCAGGGGAATCTGGTGCCTCTCCTAATATTCAAGTGCACAACAACTATGCGCACCTTTAAATGCCAGTTATTATTCTTCTAAGAACAAAGGCAGTGCTATAACATTTTCTTTTTCTTTCTGTTTTAAAATTTCATGAGAAGCAAAACATGGAGAGTTTTTGTTCAACAAATAGTTTTTTTTGTTGTTGTTCATTGAAAACTCACTTTTAAGAGGATTAAAGTGGTGGTAAAAGAAGATATTTAATCAATACTTTTAAAGTGGTTACAAATGGCAAGGACTTTTCCTTTGGGTATATATATATATATATATATATATATATATATATATATATATATAATGTTTTATACAAAGCTCTTCCACTAACCACTTCTTATGAGGCTTTAATGTCCTATGTAGTTCAGGCTTTCCTTAAACCCCCAGAGATCTATCTACATCTGCATCCCAGCTTATTCCATTCCATTTTATGAACACAGTTATACTCCCCTTCTTATGTGAAACAGTACATAGAAAACTCTTTCTTCTGCCTACTTTGCACTCTCCAGATCATAGATTGTTTTTATATGCAATTGAAATTATACTTTTTAAACTTATTCAGTCACAAAAATCATTCCTGAAATAGACCCATGCCTTTATTATTTTATTAGTCCAATGTTGTTAATAAGACAAATTGGTCAAATTGAACGTAAGTTCTAGAAGTCAGTACTGAAGTAAAATATAAAAATGTAGCCATGTTCTCTGTTAGGAAATATTAGAGAGGTTAAGATGCATGTGAATTCTGAAGAATTATATTCCAGCAAAAAAATTAGTTCGATTAAAACAGTGAGTCTTCGCAACCAAAATAATACAGACCCATAAGTGCAGAACTACAAGGAACACTGGCCTCATAAAATAATTAAACTAACACATCACAAGTTGACTAGACTTTAAACATTTTGAATAAATTTTAATAAACATTCCAAAAATTAGCTTTCATGCAAATCATTCATATTCAACAGAATACAAAAAAAAATCCAATATCCTAATAAATAATTGCAACACAGAGTTGGAAAGAAACAAAAATACATTTTGAAGTGGAAATATTTTAAAGAAAGTCAAAATTATAAAGTAAGAAATCCATAAAATTACAGAGAGATAAAATAAAAGAAAAAACTAAAGGGCTTAGACAGGTTGTTTGAAAATATACTTTCATGGGAGAAGGTAATGAAAAATGGTGTAAGAGGTGAGAACAAGGAAGACTTTGGAGGCATCTTAAAAGAGCAAACATTTGAGATTTTGAACTTAAAGTGACACTTGGGAAAAAATGAAAGCAAAGAAAGTATATTTAAACAGCACATAGAAAGTTATCCCTGACCTACAGAATGATTCAACTGCTGAGGTATAGGAAGGTCAAGGGTCAGAAAGCAGATTCCATTACACCAAGACTTTCTCAAACATATAGCAATAAGGTCTCAGAATGGTATAGAAAAAGAGATTCTTAAGATAACAAGAAAAAGGAACTTTTCCTCAAAGTCATGCTATTTCACAGGGTATCAGAGCTTGGAGGAGGCTTTTCTCATTAAAGTAATAAAACCAAATTATAAAGATAATAATCATGAAAAAATCTTACAATCTCTGAGAAGCTCATAATGGAACAGAGAATATGAGAAGCTGAGTGGAATTGGGAGGACATGGGCAGAAGTTGATGAAGGAACTGGTGTGAGCACACTAACTGATAAATAGTTGTCCAGGGATAATATCACAAGGTATCTGAGGTGACAGTAAGATATTTAAAAAATCTAGGTGGAAGTGTTTAGTAGTCACATCATAAGGAACAATAACAAGTATTGAAGAAATAAATACATTTGATTTAAGCATTATATTACATATATCTTGAAAAAACACATTTATAAACATCTGTAACATTTATAAACATCTGTAACTCTTATTATTAGGTTATCAGCATACATTTAATCTGCATCAAAATTTGAACAAAAAACATGAAATGACCTGTCATGAAGCTTACATACGTATTCTAGAATCTTTCATATGAAATTTAACATACCTCATTCTTTCAAGTATTTTAACAAATGAATAAACAACATGTTTTTTGCAAAATGCTTTGCTGTCATTCATCCACATATAAATATAAAAATACATAAATAGTACTTATAAAACCACACTAGATAAATATTACACAAAATAATAGTGAATATATGTTCATGAAACAAAAAAAGAAACATATCTTGGAAATAATTTAATAGAAATCATTCATCAATTTTGAACAAAGAAACAGTTTGTAGTTCAGCAGTTCTTATCCTGTGGGCAGCAACTCCTTGGGAGTCAAATGACATTTTTTGGTACTTAAGGTACTCTGCATATCAGATATTTATATTATGATTCATAAGAATATAAAAATCAGTTGTGAAGTAGCAACAAAAATAATTTTATGATTGAGAATCATCACACTGTGAGGAAGTGTACTAAAGGTCACAGCATTAGGAAGTTTGGGAACCACTGTTATATATACAAAGGCTGGAGATATGGATTTAATGATTTCATTAGCAAATTTCAGAGAACTAAAGAAAGCTGTAATTGACTTACTAACTCCTCAGTTCACACATTGGAATGTTTTGACCTGGATTTGTGAATATAATAATGGGATTCCTCAAAAAGTACATAAACCTCACCAAAAACAATGACTCAGTAAAAATTTAACATGTCAGCTGCAGTGAGCATTATGATGCTTCTGTAAAATAGCAATTATGTGATTAAGTCAGCTATACGTTAATATCTGAGGATTTGTCTATGGAGTTCCAGGACAGTAAGGAATGACTACAATTTCTACTTTTTAGTATTTAGTCAGAACAGGGCTGGTGTGTCAATGGTTAATAGATAGCTCTGTTCTTCCAGAGAACTGAAGTTCAATTCCCAGTACACAGATCAGGTAGCTAACAACACTCTTCAGCTCCAGGGAATCTATTGCCTCTTCTAGTCTCCTCTGGTACCTATACTCACATGTGCATACCCAGATAACAAAAATATATAACTAAAAGTAGTGTATCATTGCTTGATGAGTCCCCTGAAGCAGGCAGAAGTGCCCTTAGCTGTCTGCCATCCCAGTGGAATCTCCATCAACTACCCTCATCAACTCTCATCCCACCTTTATCAGACCTGCTAAGCATGAACCATACAGGTAAGCTTAGCTTTCCTCACCCTTCTTCCCTACTCAATTTACCCACTGGGTTCACCAATCTTTTCTGAGCCGCCTGCTAAACAAGATGGACATCCACACTTACTAAAGCTTTCTGTCCACCTCCATAAGATCTGTGATTTCTGAACCATACAGACATTCAGATCCAGAAACATAAAACCCAGGTATACCCATCAGAGCCCAGCCACATTAGGATAATTATACAGGAGAATGAAACAAATAAAATTGTCTAAGACCTGAAAGTAGAAGAAGAATCAATAAAGGACACATAAATTTAAGGAATCCTGGATATGGAAAACTTGGGGAAGAGAACAGGGAAAAAAGATGCAATCATCATCAATAGAACACAGGAGATGGAAGAGACAATCTCAGATATAGAAGATACAAAAGATGAAATTGATACATCAGTCAAAGAAACTACTAAATCTAAAAAAATATTCTGACACAAAACATCCAGGAAATGCAAGATGCCATAAAAAGACCTAATCTAAGAATAATAGGAATAGAAGAAAGTAAAGAGTTCCAAATCCAATGCCCAGGAAATATTCTCAAAAAATCATAAAAGAAAACTTTTGCAATCTAAAGGAAGATATGCCTGCCAAGGGCCTGCCCCGGGTGTGAGTGGAAGGAGAAAGTGTCTTCTTTCTTCTCCTCTTGTTGGTTCTTTTTGAGGCAGCTGGAGGGAGTGATGGGGGCGGGGGCAAGACTTGGTCTTATGAGATTTGGGACAAGGCCTTGATCCTTATGAGATTCCAGGTAAGAGAGATATGTAGGGGTGCTGTCTAGCATTTACTTATCTATGCTAGAAAAGTTCACTTACTATGCTACTGTAGCTGGCCTGCCCTCTGGTAGGTATCCTCTGGCTAGAAACCGCAGTTTCTGTCACTTAGCTCCTCAGCCCAAAACCAGCAGAGGATGAGTTACATAACCTTTGTACTCTTTCATCAGGAACTGCTGGGCTCTAACTATACCTGCTAGTCTGAGGTCCCAGGAAGAAAAAGACACTTAGATAAGTTACTATAGAGTTTAATACTAAGTGTAACAGGTTTCCTATGAAAGCTATCTAAGGGGAAAGGTGGAAAGGTCCTAAGTGGGGAAAAGGAGAACATTTTAACAAAGGAAAAAATTTTGAGGGAAAAAATTCTAGGCAGGAAAAAAGGGATGAACTGCCCCTAATGGATCTCAACATCTACAACTACTACTACGACTACTGCTACTAATCTCTTTGTCTTTGTCTTCAGTACTTATGCATCTTTCAGAGTACATGGTCACATGTTACAAACTTCATCAGAAGTTCACACCAAAAAATCAAATCATAAATTGAAATAGAAGTTTACAACAGAGAATGTTTACATGCATATCCATTAGGAGTAATTATCTGCCTAAACATCCATCACCTGTCTAGCGCCACAGGTTCACTGAAGGTTTAAAACTGTAACTAAGAAATTAGTGAAGTTTTGTATAGATAAACCCAGGCAGTATTTTATCTTCTGTCCTAGCACCTATAATAAATTGTGAATTCCCTTTTAGTGATCTTTGGTTAATTGTTTCACAACCTCTTGTAATGTGCTCTGAGTAGGAGCAAGTCTGGTTACTATCTAAGGGCAATTAACAGATGACACTGAGACTGGCAGAGTTCTTATTTCAGTTTTGACTATCAGAAAGGGACCTGATAGCAGTCCCACTATAAAAGAGCTTAATAATCATTAATATAATTTTAGGAATTCTTATAGGATCATCATTAAGACTTAAGAAGTCATCTATTTGTCTATATGGCATCACTACAAGACAGTACATCTTCATGTATCTACAGAAATCTGCTCCAAAGGGGTATGATATTGTTTAGTGATTCTTACATATGTTTAAATAATAATAGGAAATACATATTAATAGCAGGAATCTTTCCTAAAATAAGTCCCTCACAGCCTCCTGAATAAGGGTTCACTTGTCGCAGATTATATAATAATCCAAGGCAAGCCATTTCAGGATGATCACCTGCTAATTATTACCTTGTTTCATTATGGCTCCTGACATATGCCTATAAACATAAGAGAAGCCTTTAGAAGATCAATTAAACTAGACCAGAAAATAAAATCTTCTCTCTACATAATAATTAAAAATACAAAATCTACAGAACAAGTAAAATATTTTAAAAAGAAAGAAAATAGTTCAGGTGACATCCAAAGCAGACTTCTTGGAAATACACCTAATTTCTCAGCAAAGACTAAAAGCTAGAAAGGCCTGGACAGAAGTCTTGCAACCTCCAAAACCCCACAAATGCCAACCTAGACTGCTATATCCCACAAAACTCTCCATCAACATAGATGAAGAAAACAAGATATTTCAAGAAAAATCCAAGTTCAAATAATATATGTCCACAAATCTGGCCCTACAGAAAATACAAGGATGAAAACTCCAACCCAAGGATAATAATTAAATCAAAAAACAAAACAAAACAAAACAAAAACTAAAACCCAGGAAAAATGTAATTCCAAACCAGCAAAATCAAAGGAACCAAACAAACTAACAACACCAAAATAAAAATAACAGGAGAAAATATGGTCATTAATATCTCTCTACCTCAAAGTACTAGATTCTACAATAAAAGGACACAGGCTAATAAAATGGATGCAAAAACAGGATTCATCATTCTTCTGTACACAAGAAACATAACTCAGTAATAAACATAGACATTGCCTCAGAGTAAGGACAGAAAAAATGTTTTCTAAGCAAATGGACCCAAGAAGTAAGAGGGAGTAGCCACTCTAACATCTAATATTATAGACTTCCAACCAAAATTAATCAAAAGAGGCACAGAAAGACACTTCATATTTATCAGAGGAAAAGTCTACCAAGGTGGTATCTCAAATCTGAACATCTATGCACCAAGCACAAGGGTACCCACATTTGGAAAAGAAGCATTACTAGAGCTTGCCACATAAACCACACCCATTAATAGTGGGAGACTCCAATAATCCACTCTCACCAACCAACAGGTCAACCAGACAAAAACTAAACAAAGAAATAACAAAACTAACAGAAATTATGAATGAAACAGACCTAAAAGACATCAATAGAATATTTCCCTGATGCACAAAAGAATGTATTTTCTTTACAGAACCTCAAGGAACTCTCTCCAAAACTGACCATATATATGGTAACAAAGCAAGCATCAACAGACACAACAAAATTGAAATATTCTGTGTATCTTATCAGCCACTATAGATTAAAGCTGGACATCAACAAGAGAAGAAACATCAGAAAGATTACCAACTCATGGAAAGTGAACAGCTCTCTACTCAATGATCTCTAGGTCAGAGAAGAAATAACGAAAGAAATGAAAGATTTTTCAGAATTCAATGAAAATGAGAGCACAACATACCAAAATGTATGGTAAACAAAGAAACCAGTGCTAAGAGGAAAATCCGTAGCACTAAGTGCCTCTATAAAGAAATTAAAAAGTTCTCATACTAGCAATAAAACAATATCAACAACATCTACAACACAACAATAATATAAATAAATAAATAAATAAATAAATAAATAAATAAATAAAAGAAAAAGCAAGTACAACAAACAGGAGTAGAAAACAGGAAATAATAAAAATTAAGACTGAAATCTATCTGTTAGAAACAAAGATGCAAATAATAAATAATACCAAGAGCCGGATCCTTGAAAAAATTGAGAAGACACACAAAGTCATAGGCAAACTATCCAAAAGATAGACAGACAGTGTCCAAATAAATATAACCAGAAATGAAAAGGTAGACATAACAATAGACATTGAAGAAATTCAAAGAATCATTAGGTCTTACTTAAAAAGACTGTATTCCATGAAATTGAAAAATGCTAACAAAATGAATGATTTTCTAGACAGACACCACTTACCAAATTTAAATCAAGATCAGGTAAACTATTTAAACAGCCCTATAACTCATAAAACAGTTATAAGCAGTCATTAAAAGTCTCCCTACTAAAAATATAGTCCAGGCTCAAATAGTTTTATTGCAGAATTTTCCAGAATTTTAAAGAAGAGCTAATGCCAATATTCCACAAACTATTACATAAAAAAGACACAGAAGGAACACTGTCAATCTCATTCTATGAAGACACAGTCACCCTGATTCCTAAACCTCACAAAGTCTCAACAAAGAGAATTTCAGAACAATTTCTCTTATGAACATTGATGCAAAAATACTCAATAAAATACTTGCAAACCAAATCAAGGAACATGTCAAAGACATCATCCATCATGATCAAGTAGGCATCAACCCAGGGATTAAGGGATCATTCAATATATGAAAGCCCATCAACATAATCCATTATATAAAGAGACTGAAAGAAAATAATACATGATCATCTCACTAGATGCTGAAAAAGCCTTTGGTAAATTCCAACACCCCTTCATGTTAAAAATATTGGAGACATCAGGGATACAAGGCAGATACCTAAACATAATCAAAGCAATATAGAGCAAGCCAATGGCCAACATCAAGCTAAATTGATAGAAACTTAAAGTAATTTTACTAAAGTCAGGGGCAATACAAGAATCCCCACTCTCTCCCTATTTGTTCAATATCGTACTTGAAGTCTTAGTCAAAACAATAAAACAACTAAAGGAGATCAAACTGGAAAAGAAGTCAACATGTTGCTATTTATGGATGATGTGATAGTATACATAAAGGACCCCCAAAATTCTACCAGAGACCTCCTATAACTGATAAGCAGTTTCAACAACGTTGTTGGATACAAAATTACCTCAAAAAATTAGTAGGCTTCATGTGTACAAATGATAAACTGGCAAAGAACTAAATTAGGGAAACAATACCCTTTGTAATAGCCATAAATTATATAAAATATAGTGCTTGGTTATCTGAAAGTGAAAAAAATCTATGTGACAAGAACTTCAAGGCCATGAAAAAAGAAATTGAAGAGGATATTAGATGATGGAAAGATCTCTCACACTCATGGACTGGTAGGATTGATGTAGTGAAAATGGCCATTTTACCAAAAGCAATCTATAGAGTCAATGCAATCCCGATCAAAATCCCCACACAATATTTATAGGCCTTGAAAGAGTAATTCTTAACTTCATATGGAGAAATAATAAATCTAGGATAGCCAAAAATATTTCTGAAAAATAAAAACTTTGTAGAAGAATCACTATTCGTGTCAAGTTGTACTACAGAACAATAGTGGTAATAACTGTATGGTACTGGTGCAGAAGCAGAGGCATTGATCAATAGAATTGAATTGAAGACCCATAAATAAACTCACACACCTATTGACACTTGGATTTTGATAAAGAAACCAAACCCATACAATAGAAAAATGAAAGAATGAAAGCACCTTCAAGAAATGATGCTTGACTAACTGGGTGTTTACACACCGAAAAATGAAAATAGATCCATATTTAACACTGCACACAAAACTCAAGTCCAAGTGGATCAAGAACCTCAACATAAAACCTGATACACTAAATCTCATAGAATAGAATGTGGGGTATACCCTTAAGTGTAGGAGATAATTTCCTGAACATAACACCAATGACTGAGGCTCTAAGAACAATAATTGATAAATGGGACAACATGGAACTGCAAAGCTTCTGTAAAGCAAAGGATATTGTCAATTGAAGAAAACATTGAAGAGAAATGATTTTCACCAGTTCTACATCTGCCAGAAGACTAATAACAAAAAATACATAAAGAAACAAAGAAAACAGACATCAACAGACCACATAATTTAATTAAAATTGGGTACAGAAATAGAGAAATCTCATCAGATGAGTCTCAGAAAGCCAAGGAACACTTAAAGAAATATTCAAAATCCTTAGCCATTAGGCAAATGCAATTTGAAGCAACTCTGAGATTCCCTTCTACCTGTTAAGATGGCTGAGATAAAAAATACATGTGATGATAGCTCACGCTGTAAGGGTGTCGAGCAGGGAGAGCATGATTGCATTGCTTTTGCGAGTACAAACGTGTACATCCACATTGAAAATCATTATTGCAGTTCCTCAGAAGACTTGGAATGTATCTCCCTCAAGATGCAGCTATATCACTGTGGGGCATATACCCAGAAGACCCCTATTTTAGCACAAGTATACATGCTCAACTATGTTGATAGCAGCTTTATTCATAGCAGCCAGAAACTGGAAACAATTTAAATGTCCCTCAACTGAAGGGTCGATAAAGGAAATGTTGTACATTTATACAATGGATTATTATTTTGCCATTTATTATACAATAAAATTATAACAACTTGACAGTTAAAAAAATAACATCATGAAATTTTCAGGCAAATAATTTGAACTAAAAAAAAAAAATCAGACTGAGTTAGGTAACCCAGACCCAGAAAGAGAAACATGGTATATACTTACTTATAAGTGGATATTAGTTAGAAAGTAAAGGATAAGTTTGCTACAAACCACAGATCCAGACAGAACAAATAATAAGTGTTTAGAGATTGCATGAATTTCCATGGAAAGGCAAAATAAAGTAGACATGACTGGTGAAGGGAAAATGTGAAAGGATGGGAACTGGAGGAATAACGTGAAAGAAGGATTAGGGGAGAGTACTGAGAAAGAAAATTGTAATTTGGAGGCATTTCAGGGATGAGCTAGAAGCCTATTGCAAAGGGAAATTCCCAGGAATCTATGATTGGTTACTTCAGCAAAAACTCCTATTAATGGGAGACGCAGAGCCTGTAATGTCCATCTTCCCTATTGAGGCAAGGCTTCCTGTGGATAGATTGGGATACCAACCTGGCCACAAAACATTCAACCTATAATATGTCCTTCTTGTAAGATGTGCTATGGTAAAGGCAGAATATGTGGCAGTTGCCAATAAATGATCATGCGAGACACATGCTATATGAGGAACCCCATGCGTGACACTGTCTGAAAGACCAGAAACGAGAGAATGGACATCTCAGATATCTAGGATACAAGCAAGCATGGCCAGAAAATAAATCAAAAATAAAAGAAAATTAAAATTAGAAAAAATCAATGGCATGGTCCCTAATAATATTTGGATATATTTGTAGAACATAGAACCAAGTTTAATCTAGATCAGGTAGATTCCATCCAGAAACTCTTGGAAGCACTTGTGAAGACACAGCCAAACATTAGGCTGAGCTGTGGGAATTCTGTAGAAGAGGATGAGGAAAAACTGTAGGGGTCATAGGAGTGAAGAACACCACAAGAAAATGGTCCACAGAACCAACTAACTGGGGTTCATAAGACCTCAGAAAGATTCAATTATTCTGTATGAATCTGCATATGTGTTATGGTTGCTTAGCTTCATGGTCTTGTGGACACGTAACGGAGGAGGGGCTGTCTCTGATATTTTTGTCTGATTTTGGGACCACATTTCTATTATGAGGTTCCTTGACCAGCTTCAATCGGAGGAAATGTGTCTAGTTTTATTGCAACTAGATCAACCATGTTCAGTAAATCTCAGGGAGGCTGGTCTTTTCTGAAGGAAAATGATGGAGGGAAGGATCTAGGGAAGAGAGTAGGTGTGGAGAGGGACTGGGGAAAGATTAGAAGGAGAAACTGTGTTTAGGTTTTAATATATGAGAGCAGAATAAATTTAAAACAAAAAACAACTAAATGTATCTCCCATCTAAAGGATAGCTATCAAAGGCTAGTAAAGCTCTGTACGCAACTTTAATGTTTTGAAACCTTCTGCAATCTCTAAATAGTTAAATAATATATAAAAATATAGTAATATAAAATTGTATTTGTCAGTGTTAGTGACAATACTGTGAACATGATTACAGTTACTCCAAATTTTCTTTAATTATTTTTTTGCACCTGTGAGCCAAAAGAGCCGGTCCTTATTAACTGATGACCCTGGCAGCAAGCTCTCCTTACAATAATGCTGCAAGATAAGAGACAGGAGGGCAAATATTCAACTTCTGCCCTTGCAGATGCCTCAGTTAGAACCAAACATAATAAAACCTTCCTGCTGTGATTTCTGTGAAGACTTGAAACTCTCAAATTGCATCCGTATGCTTTCTTAGTGGAGTGCTGGAAAGTATTCAAGCAGATATTGAGAAAGTATTAGGGAGTGCTTTAGGTGGTTTGTTGTTTTTCCAAAATATTTACAATGTGAAGTTGGAACAGTGATTTTGCTGAATCTAGGATAATAGCCATGCTAGAGAATTCATTAAATATTTGAAAAATGTGAGTTTACAATTATCATTGATAACTTAATTTTTTTGCTAGACCATAACAAAAAGTGTGCCATATAATCTTCTTGGAGATGCACTCAACATATTTTACGTGTAAATGGTTGCAAATACACCATAAGAAAATGCAACCAAGATCTAGATCAAACAATTATAGGTCAGAGTTTTGACTGTGGGATGGCAACCCCCTCCTTCATTTGATGCTCTGTCTTCCTGTTTTAGGTGGGCTCTATAAGTTCCCTCTCCCTACTGTCTGACATTTCATCTAAGGTCTCTCCCTTTGAGTCTTAAGAGTCTCTCACCTCTCAGGTCTCTGGTGCATTCTGGAGTGTCCTCTCAACCACCTACCTCCTGAAGTTGCCTGTTTCCATTCTTTCAGCTGTCCTTTAGGGCTTCAATCCTTTTCCCTCACCCAATACCAGATCAGGTTCCCCTCCCCCCCTATTCTCCTTCCACTCCCTGACTGTGCACTTTCTCTCCCAGGTACCTCCCTCCTGCCCGAATTGTGATTGCTTTCTTCTACCTACCAAGTGGGACTGAAGCCTCCTCTCTTGTACCCTTCAGCTTGTTGAACTTTTAGAGTTCAGTGGATTGTATCTTGGGTATCTTGGGTACTCTGTACTTTTTTTTTTTTTATGGCTAATATCCACTTATTAGTGAGTACATGCCATGCATGTTCTTTTGGGTCTGAGTTACCTCATTCAGGATGAAATCTTCTAATTGTTCCCGTCTGAAAGAACTACAGGGATGGAAATGGAGAGAAGCCTGAGGAATAGAAAGTCCAGCAACAGGTCCAAAGTGGGATCCAGTTCAAGGAGAGGCCCCAAGACCTATTACTATTACTATTACCTATTACTATTACTTAGGCTATGGAGCACTCACAAAAATAACCTAGCATGGCTGCTCTCCGGAAGACCCAACAAACAGCTGAGAGAGTCATATGCAGATATTTGTACCAAACCAATGGACAGAAGCTGCTGACCCCTGATGTTGAATTGGGGAAAGGCTGAAAGAAGCTGAGGAGGAGGGTAACCCTGTAGGAGGACCAAAATTCTCAATTAATCTGGACCCCTGAGATCTCTCAAACACTGGACTACCAAACAGGCAGCATATACCAACTGATATGAGGACCCCAACAAATATACAGCAGAGGATTGCTGGGTATATGTTCAAGCAGAGATGATGCACCTAACCCTCAGGAAACTGGCGCCCCTAGGGAGTTTAGGGGTCAGGTGGGGTGGTGGGTCAGGGGTGGGGACATCCTAATGAAACAGGGGTTTGGGGAAGCAGTATGGAATGTGCAACAGTGGGATGGTGGATGGGCAGGGGGATAAAATCTGGAGTGTAAAAATAAATAAATAAATAAATAAATAAATACATACATACATACACACATACATACATACATACATACATACATACATACATAATATTGGCCAAAAAAAGACCTAAATCAAACTTTATTGTTTGTAACATTTACATAAAATTTTCTCAACATGATAACTTCAAGGTCCCACTCCATATAACATTCATCTTTCCTGTCTGAGAATACCTTTTGGGAATATTTAGTTTTGTATATCAAAGATGTCTGTATCTTTTATGGTAAGGCATGTTGATAGAAATAGAAGGTTAGTTGTGTTTTATTTTTCTGTTGACATTTCAGAGAAACACTTTTAAAATACTTTTTTCTTGTGCTTCATCAATAAGTCAATTTCCATTAAAGTTTAGTTTTATCACATTTCATCTGCTCTGAACTTTTGCATCATTTGTATTATTGAAATATTAAAAGCTATTTCATAAAAATATTAAAATGAAGAAAACTGTTATTTTCTAGCACATACATGCTAAGAATCATACTTACTTAATATATTGCAATTTATTATTTACAGTTGTTTCTAATTTATAGAAAATCCCCTTCATTTGTTAAACAAATATACATTAAAAGTTACTTTTCAAAATTCTGAGTACTTCTGTTCTCTATCTGAGCATCTTTGAAAGTGTGCTTCCTTGGAGAGTAAAGTACAAGAGAAAACACATGAAAGACACAGTTGTCTATGTTTCCTGGGGCATCAGTTGCCCTTGTGCTACACTCTCTGAAAACACACTTTACTCCTGTAACAAAGGCTTCCTATGGAATAAATACATATTTCTAGAGGTAGTAAAGGGGGCATAAAACCAGTCACTGGAAACCTTTAATATAAGCAGAAACAGTAAGAAAACTAAGTCTAACACAAAAGAGGGATATCTTTGTGGGGCAGCAACATTGCTTGTTTGAACTTGGGGGATAATCTCTAAAAGGACACTTGGCACCTAGGGAAAACAGGACCTGTTCACCACCTACTCATTTCACAATTTTCAACCTTGTCAACTTGCTTCAATCTTGAGGGTGACTTGTATTATAACATGTTTTATCAGGAATCTGAATACATTATGGTTTTCACAGTTTACACCTTTCCTCCTGCCAGAACATCTTCACATACCATAAACTAACCTTTAGGCATGTTCCTACCAGATAATGTTCACATTTGTGGCCATGTGTTTTTCCACATGAGAGACTTCTGCAATATCCACATTGGCAGGATTATTTTATACTCATTGTAATTCTTTATCAAATTTAACTAGACAAAATGTGTTCTAAATATCTAAACTGATTGAAAATTTTACTGTGAATATTTCTATAGATTTCATGAGTTGAGAAGTAACAAAATTTAAACTCTAAGTCCTTAGAGTCTTTTCTTCGTGTAAAAGTTTGAATGAGAGGAATGGGACTTTGTGGGGGAGTTTGGGGATGGTAACAGAAGGTACAAGTTGTGGAGGAGGACAGGAGAGAGTAGTAGGAGAGACAACTGGTTTGGAGGAGTATCTCTGGGACAAGCTAGAAACCTAGGACTATGAAAACAACCAGGAATCTATGAGGTTGACTCTAGCTATGACTCCTAGCAATGGGAGTATCAGCCCTAAAACAGCCATCACCTCAACAAGAAAAGAAAAGAAAAGAAAAGAAAAGAAAACAAAACAAAACAAAACAAAACAAAACAAAACAAAACAAAAGGAGGGGCTAAAGAAAAGGAGGGGCTAAGGAACAAAGACACAAAACCTTAGACCCCAAATTTGTCCTACCTACAGAATGTTCAGGGTCTAAAGATGGAGCAGAAAGTGAAAGAATGGCCAAACAGTGACTGGCCCTCCTGGAATCTTGTGCCATAAAAGGGAGCCCACTGCTGACACTATTAATGATATTCTGCCATACTTTCAGACAGGTGCCTAGCATAACTGTCATCTAAGAGGGCTCACTCAGTAACTGATAGAAACAGATGCAGAGAGCCACAGCCTAACATGAGGTATGGCTTGGGGAATTCTATGAAAGAGGGGGAAGAGGGATTGAAGGAGCTACAGAGGTCAAGGACACAACAAGAAAGCCTACAATCAATCAGTTAATCAGTCAATCAGTTAATCAGGACCAATAGGAGTACACAGAGACTAAATTGCCAAACAGAGAGCATGCAAGGGACAGACCTAGGCCTACTACATATATGTAACAGTTGAGAAGCTTATTAATCATGTGGGATTCCTAATAGTAGGAGCAGGAGCTTTATCTGACTCTGTTGCCTGACTTTTGAACCCTTTCCCCTAACTTGCCTGCCTTGTCTAACCATAATATCTGCCTATTCCTACCTCAACTTGATATGACAAGGCAGGTTGATATCCAAAGGAGGCATTTCATTTTCTGAGGAGAAAAGGGAGGGTGAGAGAGAGAACGGGAGAGGGAGGGAGTAGGAGAGAAGGGAGGCAAAGCTGCTGTTGGAGGATTGGTGCAATAAGAGAATCCCAATGTCTCTATTGAGTGTGTAGTATCAATCAAATGATTGAACTTCTCAGAGCTTCAGATAGTTTGTTATGCAAAAAATAAGTAAACATATTTATGAGGTTAGAAATATCAATGAATAAAATATGTATAGCTGTCTTTGATACATTTCAATGTTTAATAAAAAAGAAGTCTGAAGAAAATTACAATATTATATTGGGATTCCAACATTCAACTTAATGTAATATGTAAATATATACTCACTTCATATGAAATGCTCCTTGGAATATCACAATTATGGCTGTCTGCCAGTGGTTCTTAGTTTTGGTAGATAATGCAGCCAAGCTTATAACTAAGAAGTTAAATCTATGAGAGTCATATCACTGAGATGGAAGGTTATAAACTTCCATTTAGAATTGTGATCTACCTGGTACACAAACATTTGAAAACAATTTGTGTAAATTATATTTCTAAACAAAGAAATGATGGTTTGATAAAAGCATTATATAAACAACTTTTTTTTTCTTCTCAGGTGACTTGCTAAGCAACCATACACTAATCTGTGTTGTAGCACTGGGCAAAGGAAATTGCAGTTCATGCATTATTATTATTTAATTCAACAAAGGGAGAAAATGATTTAGTATCTAATATAACCTAGTTTTTCTTAAATTGGTTGACATACAACACTAATTTATTTTCTGGTTGATTTTTATATCCAGAATTACATGTTTGTGTGCTCAGAAGAGAAATTGTACAGTAATAGAATGATTCCTGATATATAAAATGATATTTTCAATAATAAAATAAATTCAAGCAGTGTATAAATTATTTGCATAGGCAGGGAAGGAATCTAGGCTTCAGGAGAAATCTCAGGCCAATTTGTATCTGTTCACATAACCACATACTTCCTCTTCTTCATGGATCACAGATAGAAGAAACATCTTGGTCCTGGCTCAATACTGTCTCTAACTCATCTTTATAAACTGTGAACATATTCTCTGGATTATAAATAACTTATAAAAATATTTATAAGGATATAGTAGACTGAGTCTTGTGCTCTGCAGTCTAAATGGGGTAGAGAGCACAGTGTCTACTCCTGAAGATGAGATAAAATAAAACACAACAGACAATTTAGTAGCTGCATGTCTAAATGTGGGCAAAGATGTACTAAGAATAAACCCTTCATTAATAAAGAAGTGTGTTGTATATGTAAAGTTCTTAGCTCCAGAGATAACACTGAGTCAGTCTTTTTAGTCTAAACACTAAATCTGTCATTCATCTGTGAGAGCTGACACTCCAGGAAAATCAAGACTATAAATAGTTTGTAACAAAATTGTTTGCCTCAGTAATTTAGAAAGAAAAGCTAAGCTCTATAACAACTTAATATGGAACAGTGTTCCTGCAACTAGGTCACATCTACATCACAGCACAGGCTCATGCAGACATTAATTTTGAAGGTGCTTGGAGTATGGGGTCCTTGGGTACTATAAAGGTCTTCCAAACTTCCACAAACCAACTGAACAATTTCCTAGCAGAATGAAGTGGACTAAAGTATAAAACGGGCTTGCCTTAACCTTCCTGATAGTGATGTCACTGTGTTATAATTGATTGTTTAGCCACCTATTACTCAAGTAGAGTCTCTTTAGGGGAGGATCTGTAGGTTTTTCTCTTTATATCACCAATAGCAGACCTCCAATTGTCCAATTGTCCATATTCAGGCCTCCAATTGTCCATTGCTAAATGACTGAAGGCAAAGTACCAAGTGTTCTCTATGATAAGGTCAAGTATTTTTAAGTGGATGAATATTCTATGTGTCAAACCCTTTCCACGGAATTGCTATTCTTATCATATTTATCCAAAGAACCAGAGGATGGATTGTTATTTCACACTTTACTATATTTTCCTTATCAAATCTATTATGAAATTTAATTACCCATCTATTTATTCAATAAGGAAATGGAGATATATTTCCAACATTTTGTCTGCCTTGCTTAATCTATAAATCTTTTAATCCCTTGTATTTTCCCCAAATTGTGTGAGTTTCCAGTCTTCAAGTTATCGATTTATTGATTAATTTGCTTATTAACTTAATGATTAATTTGGACATTTTCAAGTACACATTTTTTAAAGAATTTAGACACTTGAATCATAAACTTCAGAGCTGACTATCTTTTAGGTATGTAAGCCAGAAGTCTTCATTTTTCTTTTCTTGTCTAATTATTTGTTTATATTTTTATTACAAATATTATAATTCAGAAGAAAACTGTAAATTCTGTGAATTGATGTTTACTCTGTGAACCATTTCACAAGTGGCATTAGAATATGTGAGGATATGTGGTTCTCTCCAGTTTTGTTCAGTGAATCCTTATTGCCATGATGATAAGTAATTAAAATTTCCAGGGTCATTGAAAGCACTAACAAATCTCTCAGACATCACTTTTCCAGTCAGTCATGCCACATCTAAGTCATTTTGTCCCTCAATATATTATTATGTTAATGTATATAGACTTAAGGTATATCTGATTTTCATGAGAAGTTTCCTGTTTACCGGAGGAAAGGGAATTCATATGGACACAATAGTTACTTCTGATGATGTGAGAAAACCCGGATGAGAGATAAGTTAGTGAAAAGAGAGGTTTATTTTGCCTCCTGGTTTGAGAGTAAGGTATAATGTGGTATAGAATCCACAGTAGCAAGAACTTGAAACAGCCTATCACATTACATGCCCATTCAGTAAGCAAAGAGCTGAATGATTGCCCAAAGCTAGGGCTTTTCTTTTCTTTTTTTCTTTTTCATTTTTTTTTTTTTAATTCGAGTACCTCAGCGCATGAAACAGCACTCTGCACAGTGCATGAGTATTTCCATATCAATTCAAGCTACTTGAGGATAACCTAGTTAGCCCTCACAGGCATACCCAAAGACTTGCTTCCTAAGTGATTTGAGATCTATCAAACAGACAATCAAATCAGCTGTCACAATGCCACTGTAAAATTAAACTACCACACTGTTTGATACTACTTTATTGTTCACACACCCTGGGACTAACAAGGACAGGGTCATTGTTCATATAGCACACTTCTTTAACATCTGTACCTAGACTGATGCTCAGCATCTCCTTCTACCATCTTTATCTGCAACAACCAAAAACGTGTGAATGATTTCTTTTTTGCGCCAGCATTATTTCCCTTCAATCAACCTCTATACTAAGAATTGTATATTAAAAACAAACATAATTTAGAAACTGTACAAATGACTCTGTGTTTAAGAGGCTGTGCTAGACTTCCAGAAGACACATTCTTATTTTCAGTTCTCACTTCTGGTAGCTCACAATTATCTTGTATTTGATGTCCACTTCTGGGCAGTGTGCACTTATGTATGTATGTGTGCATGCATATGCAAGCACACATATATACATAATTTAAAAAACAATAAAAAGAAATCTTTAAGAAAAAAATGTCATTTGATCCCGTTCTTCTTTGCCTTGAGTTTCACTATCACTCTTTGGTTTTGTGTTGCTTTGTTTTGTTTTGTCTTGTTTTAAGAATCTGACCTCACAATGCTGCTTGATTTTCTGATGGCCTGCCTGCACCAAGAACAGCAGGTAACCCACCCTAAAGCCCTTGGCTGCCAAGTCCCTGAAAACACACCAACAGCAGTAAACTACACTCCCTGCCCTGTCCTCACTTTCCACCCCACAGATCTGTCTGCTTTCTTAGAGGCATCCTTGCACAAAGCCTCCTAACTTAAGTCCCTGTCCATAAACATCCTTGAAAGCATACCTAACAGCACTTAATTGCATCCCAAACCTTGTGTTCCATTTACCTTGCCACAATGCTGCCTCCATTCTCAGAGGTCTCCTTGCACCAGGCAAAATCAGGTAAGACTCTGCCCAAGCCTTTGCTGGCCATATGTCCATCAAATACATTCATTAACCTTAATACTACATCCTACCTCCTGGACTCTATTTGCCAGCCCTCAGCTCTACCCACTTTGCTGGAGGTCCCATGGCACCAGAGATCCCAAGCTACATTGGTACTAGAGTTCCCAGAGTCAAGGTTAGCACTCAAACCCCCAGAGCCTCACAGACCACAAAAACCCAAGGGGAGGCAACCTAGTGAACCTGATGACAAGCTACTCACCAGAACCACAGGCCACCCAAGCCAGTAGACAGAAAGAAAACAGAAAACAAGAGAAAAACATCCCCAAACACCCAACAATCAGCTTCTAAATCTATCATAACCACAAAACCTTGATGCCTAAATGCCAGCTTAAAAACACAACCAAAAGCAGCATGCACGACAGGCACCACCAAAGTCCAGCTATAGTACTGCAGCAAGCCCTGGCTATCCTAACACAGGCTAAGCATAAGTAAATGAACTTAAATCTAATCTTATCAAGATAGACCTTTAAAAAGGAAATTAATAAATCTCTTAAAGAAATACAAGAAAATACAACAAAATATTTGAAGGAAATGAGTAAAACTGGTCAAGGCCTGAAAATGGAAATGGAGACAATAAAGAAAATACAAATCCTGGAGATTCGAAACCTAGATAAGAGAACAGGAACTACAGATGAAGTATCAACAACAAAATACAAAACATGGAAGAGAGAATCCCAGGCACAGATGATATAATAGAAAAACCCCCAGTATAGGGATAGGGACACCAACCCACCTTCAAATTTTTGACCCAGAATTGATCCTATCTAAAAGAAATTCAGGGACAAAAATGTAGTAGAGATTTAAGTAATGGCTGACTATTGACTGTCCCAACTTGGGATCCATCCCATGGGTGGGCAGTAAACCCTGATACTATTACTGATGCTATGGTGTGCTTACAGACAGGAGTCTAGCATGGCTGCTCTCTGAGAGCCTCTACAAGCAGCTGACTGAGGCAGATGCAGACATTATAGCCAATCATTAGACTGAGGTCAGGGACACCTATTGAAAAGTTATGAAAAAGACTGAAGGAACTGAAGGGGATGGCAACCCTCTAGGAAAACTGACAGTGTCAACTAACCTGGACCCTAGGGAGCTCTCAGAGACTAAGCCATCAACCAAAGTGCATAAACGGGCTGGCCTAAGGCTCCTGAAACATACACAACGGAGGTCTAACTGCTTGTCTTGTTCCAGTAAGAGAGGATGGGCCTAATCCTATAGAGATTTGATACACCAGAGAAAGGGATGCTGAGGGGAGTGCAGCCTTTTAGAGCTGAAGGGGTTGCTAGATGGGATGGAGGACTCTGGGTGGAGGGGACCAGAAGGGAGCAACATTTTGGATGTAAATAAATTAAGTAATTAATTTAAAAATGTTCAAAATCATTAGTCTTTAGGGAAATGCAAAATAAAACGATTCTGAGATTTCATCTTACCTTTCAGAATGGCCAAGATCAAAAACTCAAGTGACACATGATAGTGAGGCTGTAGAACAGGGAAACACTCGTATATTTCTGGTGGGAGTGCAAACTTATAGAACTACTTTGGAAATCAATGTGGCACTTTCTTAGAAAATTGGGAATAATTCTACCTCAAGACCCAGCTATACCACTTCTTGGCATATACCCCAAAAGTGTCCCACTATATCACAAAGATACTTGCTCACCTATATTGATAATAGCTTTATTTGTAATAGGCAGAAACTGGAAATGGCCAAGATGTCCCTCAAATGAAGAATGGATAAAAAAAATATGGTACATTTAAACAGTGGAATATTACTCAGCTATTAACAAAATGATGTTATGAAGTTTGCAGGCTAATGTTTGGAAATACAAATTTTATCCTGAATGGGGTAACCCAGATGCAGAAATATAGAATACAGGATAACTACAATACAATACACAGACCCAAATAAGCTAAGTAATAAGGAGGGCCAAATGGGGTCATTGAAAACTCATTGAAAAGGGGAGATAGAATAAACATCTGGGGCACATGGAAAGAGTGAACAGGGTGGGGGAGGGTTGGGGAGGGGAACAGATGTGATCAAGTTGCAGGAGGTTGAAAAGAGAGAGTTTGGGGAAGAAGAACTGGAATCACTGGGGAGCATTTCTGAGAGAAGCTAAAAATCTAGAACACTGGAAACTCCCAGGAATCTATGACAGTGACCCTAACTAAGGCTCCTATCAATGGGGAATATGGAATATAAAATAGCTATCTCCTGTAAAAATGCAAGACATCCAATGGAGGGACTGGGATAAGAATCAAGCCACAAAACCTTCAACCTACAAATTTTCCCGCCTACAAGGTGTGCAGGGTCTAAAGGTGTATCAGAATTTGAGGGAATGACCAACCAATAACTGGCCTAGCATAAGACACATACGACAAGGGACAGTCAACCACTTTCGGTATTAATGATATTCTGCTATACTTGCCAACAGGTGTCTAGCCTAACTGTCATTTAGAGGCTTCACCCAGCAACTGATGGAAACATATGCAGAGACACACACCCAGCAATGAGGCAGAGCATGGAGAAGCCTATGAATGAGGGGAGAAATTATTGATGAAGCCAGAGATGTTAGGACCACCACAAGAAAACATACAGAATCAACTAAGCTCAGCCCATAGGAGCCCACAGATACAGAATTGTAAACAAAGCACATGCATGGGACAGTCCTAGGTCCTCTGAACATATGTAACAGTTGTGAATCTGGGTGTCAATGTAGGATTTCTAACAGCAGGAGCAGTAGCTATATCTGACTGTGTTGTCTACCTTTAGATATTTTCCCCTAATGGAGTTATCTTTCCTAGACACAATAGGGGACAATACATATAGTCCTATTGCAAATTTATATGCCAAGCAAGTAGATAACCATGTAAGGCTTCCCCTTTTTCTGAGCAGAAAGGGAGGATATGACAGGCTGAAGATGAATGAGAGGCACTGGGAGGAGAGAAGGGTGTGCAAGTTTCAATAGGGTTAGAATGTAAGTTAGAAAAGAAAAGAAAAAAGAAAAGGGAAGGGAAGGGAAGGGAAGGGAAGGGAAGGGAAGGGAAGGGAAGGGAAGGGAAGGGAAGGGAAGGGAAGGGAAGGGAAGAGAATTGAGATTCTTTAGCTAAGTACCTCCTTCTCTCAAGGAACTTTAGACTTTTCATAACCTAAGATTAAATTTCGTTATGTTTGTATTCTTTAAAAAAATGTCTACCCCGAGGGTAGACATACTGACAATTTCTTTCTAATGGCATTTAAAGGAACTGGAGTAGTGTCAGGGGCTTGCCAGGTATTGGGGAAATACTAAAATTAAAAGATAAAATTTGATGGGATAGCTGAAGGTGAAAATAAACCAGGAGCAATGAAATAAATTTATTCAGTACTTTTGTATTTGAAGCACTATAATGTCTTATCCCAGCCTAACCTATGCATTTATAAAGCTAACCCCAAAAGGTGGCACTTTTTGGTTTCCTCCTACCAGATTTATATAAAAATGATTAAAATGTCTCCCAGGTGTCTACTTTGACCTATTTGTTATATATAGTGTGTTGGTGATTCTCCAGCAATTTCAGATTTTCTATTTATCTTTCTTGAACTGATGTCTGTGTTAATGTCCATAGAGACTAAGGTAGATAGTGTGTGATTTTTATTATAATCTGTAAAAATGTGAGTTGGCACACAGTGTAATGTCTTTTGCTGTCAGTGTCACATGAGAATTCTGCTGTAGTTGGAGGCAATTGTCCACAGAGGCTGCTTGAATGCAGGGCCTGGCAGCAATTATGAGATCAACTGAGAAGTCAGTTTTCTACTTACAAGTCTTGTCCTCCTTATAAGAATGCTGGTCAAGTCTCCAACACTAACAGTAGTATACATACATACATACATACATACATACATCATACACACACATACAGAGAGAGAGAGAGAGAGAGAGAGAGAGAGAGAGAGAGAGAGAGAGAGAGAGAGAATTTTTAGCCCTCAATGGTAAAGCTAGCTAGCATAATCATTCAGAGGAGAAAAATAAAGTATAAGTTAAGACTTTCTCTTTTTTATGACTTTTTGAAGTAAAAAAATAAAGTGTGGATATATTAATGACAAAATTTTAAACTTGTAAGTGAGCAGGATATATAGTATTGGTTTTCAGAAAATCCTACAGAAAAGAAAGATATTACACATACCTTATGAAACCGGAATAATAAAGAAGCAAGGCAAGGGGAAAAGGTTGCTTTCCAGATCCAAGCTGGACAGACAATTAATCAGTTCCTGGATCTGGGACACCATTACATTACGTCCTTTGTTTTCATGCTTTTCATAAGTTAAGGGGCATGGGCAAGTGCATTTTCACATTCAACACAATCATTTCAGAACAGGAAACGGTGTTCGCTATTCAAATTGTGAAAATTTTCATCAAAACGCTCTTTCAAATACATAGCAAGGGAATTTTTTTCTGGAATAGAGATTATGGAGTTAATGATCAGGTAAATGTCCATCTAGAAATTCTAGCTCTCCGATCACAGCTTCTGCACCCTCACTAGCAAGTGGAAACTTTTCTTCTATCCACCTAATTTACATCCTCAAACCCTTGAGCAGAAACAGTTATCTATCTCAGAGGGAAAGATCCTTGTGGTGGACTGCCTGTGTAACTTCAATCTTTTCCTTAACAGCCTAAGCAGCCAACAAGGGATTGCTTCTTAGATACAGCTTCATGAATTAAACAGAGGATGCTATTCCAATCTATTTCCCTAAACTTCCCATGACTTGATAGCTTTTTAAGGGAGTCTGTAAATATTACAGAAAAATTCCTCACACTTTACCTTCAACATAAGAGGGAAAATGCTAAAACTTGGATTCTACTTTTCTGAGGTCCCCTTCCTTTGTAAACACACATTTGCTCAAGTAAAGCATCCCTTCTGTATAAATGGCTGCACACTTGTTTCATTAGTGTGGGTACTGCTCTAGGTTCAATCCTACCACTAAATATGGCTAATGGGCAATTTTCATTGACTAGTTACCATGCTACAAATCTCACAGTATTTTAAAGATGTTACCATGATCTTAGGAGACATTTGCTGATACTATTTGTGTTTTATGGGTCAATGAAGATGCACAGAGCTTTCAAAAATCAAATACAGTCAATATGTGTCATTAGCTATCAAACTGCTGCTTACCATAGCAAAGTGTTGGCAGCTATGAAAATCACTAAGAGCAAAACTTGAGAAGATGAGCAAGTGCTAGGATGTAGCCTCCAGACTGAAGTCTTTTGGAATGTGTTCAAAAGGGATTAAATTTGATGTTTACATTCAGCCATCTCCAAAAGTTTACATTCTATAACTTATGTATGAATAGCACTTCAACGGATAGTAAATTTCTTATAACAATTCTGTCTTCTCTTTCCTGTCTTTTCTACTCCAACATCCTGTTCCATTCTTCCTTTATGAAAATTTTGTCAAGCACCTCACATCATTTGTGCTTTTGGAAAAACAATGTTTTAAACATCACAATGTCTTGACTGGCACATTCTTCACTGTTCTGGAGTGCCAGAGGTCCTGGCATTTTGGAATGGTTTTGAAGATTGGATAATTCTCTGTGAAAGAAGATACATCCCGTGAACATTCTGATTCTCAGAAAGCTAAGCTAGAAAAGACAGTCCTCGGCTTGTTGAAAATGTTGCTTTAATTAAAATAAATTAACTATACTCAACGAAAAGTGCATCATTTATGGATGTCTGCATTTCAGACACTCAGATTTATCAGAGCATGTTCAGATAGCTTATGGTGTGAAGGGCAGTGGAAGTCAACCTTGTGAATGAAAATGTGGGATGTAGAGCAAGTTGCCAGACCTCCTGCTACTCCCAGAAGAGTCCTAATCTGTCCTAGACAGTATTAGCTCTAAGGTGACCCCCAGAAAATCAGTGATACAGCAAAAAGGAACGGAGGACAGGGTGGCAACTGCTATCCCAATATTCATGGAGGTTCTAACAGGAGATGATGTCCAACCCACTTTTTCTGAGTTACCTCATTTCAGGAGTTTTATTGGGGTATGGCAATGGTGTAGCAAGATATGATTGGCTGATGATTCAGGAGTTTAGAATTGGCTTAAACAGTATCCAATGCCCAGTAATCTCAGATCTGCAACCTGATGCTGGTCTCCAGAGACTGATTTTCTGGGATTCATCACATGACTCTGTCACCTCTCATTTCCTCCCCATTTCTGGTCCTATTCCTTCATCTGTCACCTGAACAGGAACCCCGAATGTTCTTTTCCATGAAGAGCTGGTGAGTGAACCTCTCCAAACAAAATGAGCAATACCAGCACTCAGAAAAAGGAGAGTCAGTTGAAGATTTTGAAAGGAATGTTGGAGAATAGGTAGCTGACATGTTCTGAAAAAGAAACTCAATGCCTTTTCACGAGATAGTTCTCAACTTATTCATAGATCTTAGCAGGTGAGGTCTGGGATGAGCATACCGAGGAATGAGTAGGAATTTTGGCATGGAGGAAGGAATTGGAAGAACTGCCTCCATAGTTCTTCCCAACAGTTGCGTCCATCTTGAGCTGGCTTTGCTGTTCTATGCTAGATCTGCAGTCTAGCTTACCTGTATTGTTAGCAAGTTCCCCAACACCACCAGTACTAAAGTTCAGAAAGCACAGCTGTTTCCATAGATAAGGAGCCAGCTGAGCCAGCAGATATTATGGATCTGGTACATAAAGGCATGGCTCCATTTTACCCTAATCTGATAGACGTTGAAAATGAAAGTGGAGGTGAATCACTATGACTATGTTTCTGGCATACACTCACATTTGTACTTGGACAACTTAAAAATAATAAAAGACTATTTTTTAAGATTGACCTTTCTGTTTTCCCAAGAGGTTTCACCTGTCTATATATCTCTAACACCTGAAAATGGGGCTGAGTTACTTGGCTTCTACATCATTTGTTGTTTAGAAGGTCATGGTCTTTGAGAATACTGTGTTATTTTAACAGCTAGGAGCAATTTGAAAGATCCATTAGACATATTTTCTTTTTCCAGCTTCGCACACCTGCCAGTCAGTTCTAAAAGGTGAGCTGTGAGTGAGATCAGTGACTTCTCAACCATGCTTGATGCTCAGAGTGTGGAATCCTATGACAAGTTAGCCTGAACTACAAGCATTAGAGCATGTGTTACAGCTCAAAACTATGTAAATAACAAATAAACTGCTGCAAATATATCTATAACTAAAGTGTATTATTGTAGTGTTTTGATTTTACAGTGCATGTATATTTTTTTCTCTTCCTGGGACCAAGCAATGAGACAAGGCAATATCTTATGTTCTTTCAAACATGAAGGTTCTAAAGCAGTCACATCTCAAAATGTATTTTAAATTTTCACTTATAGTGGATAATATGAGCTTTGCTAAAACAATTTTAAATTGTCTGAAATGTCATCACACATTTCATTTTCTCCTCAGTTGTAAGCTTAATTCACTTCTCATTTTGCCTCATTTTCAAATGGCAAATGACAAAATTTTCAATTATTGTAATAACGCTTCTGAAAGCATTGTTATGAATGAATGAAAGTCAACTTTCTGTGATAAATAGAATTAATATCAAAATAATGTTCCCTGATGTTCATACAAAAACATATCAAATAAAATGCTATAGAAAAACTCTAATAAAGAAGCATTTCTATGGAAGTATGATTTGAAATCCTTTTATTTTTCACTTATAGAAGGACCCTACCCTTAGCAAACAACTGTCCTTCCTTCCTGATGATGCTATGAACTCACAATACTGTATGCAGCAGATACTATGAATTTTAGGCACAAAACTTCATCAAAGGGTCAATTCATTCAAGAAAATACTAAGCCCAACAGAATGGCAGTTACTGTAACTATTGCACGCTAAGTACATATGATAGTTTTGAGATGGTTCTAGCATGATTAGGGAGAACATAACAAGACAGGACTGACTTGATTCTGAAGGTGTCAGTCAAGGAGTTGGGAAGGCATTGACTCAGGGAAACCTCAAGTTTCAGGCCATTTTACTGACTCAGCAAGTACATCCTAGGGATGATGAGTGAGATGTTGTAAACATATTAAAGATGACCCTCTCAGAAGAGAGACCTTGGTAGTCCACTGAAGTAATGCACAAATGCGTTTGTGGAAGCAGGTAGTATAAAAGCAATCGATTTCACTTCAAAGAAGTAGGGGTCCTGAGGATCCTGTGATTCCCCATAAGAAGGAGACTCTGGCAGTCCAGTGAAGTAAACCAAAACCATAAAGGTGATAGCAGGTGGTGTATGATTGACTGATTACTTCGTAGAAGTTGGTGTGCTGAGGAATCTGTGATTCCTATAGTATCACAAAAAGAAGTGATACAAGGCTCATGCTGTGGACTATATGACTTCCTGCACATAATGTAACTATTTTAAGATCTCAGTTTTCTTGTCTATGTGAACCTGTCCTTGAGATTAAAAGCTCTGATTTTTTGTAAGGTTTTAATTTTATATGCAACAAATAACAGTGCCTGGTACTTAATAAGTACCTAGGAGTAGAATAAGACACTTTATAGGGGTGAATAAACTTCTGTACACATAATAAGCTTTGAACATTAAGTTACAAGTTTTAGGTTGAAGACTTTTGACACCCAAGTTACCCTTTCTACCCATTTTTGTAAATAAATCTAATTTTTTCTATATGATCTATATTGAAAATTAACTTATTTCTACATCTTATCATGGAAAGTAATATATTGTTTGGTTTTAAACATGGTTCTAATTTCAAAGAAAACATGACTAGAAATATCAATTGGAAAAGATAATAAATAGAAAATGAACACACAAAGAATATCTATGAAGAATTAAGAACATAAATAATCTTATAGAATAAAAAATAAAAACAAATTAGAAAAAGGATTTCTATGAAAATTTGGCTGAATATGAGAAAATAATTTTTTCCTAATTCAGTTTAAATTTCAGAATCATACAAAATGATGGCTAGAGTAAATATCTGCTTTCTGAGAGCCTTATGGGGTGCTTTCATCATAGACAGAAGTAGAATATAATATACAACATTTATGTGAGCCTTCTGAAATATAAAGAGTAAGAATACAGAAGCAAAGCTGCCTGCTGAGTCTTCTTGCAAGCCCATTACCCAGGATGTCTTCCATGACCCTCTGGACTCCATCTTCTGTTCCATACATCCTACCAGTTGAGGCATCCTACCTGAATTCCCTGCCTGCTAGCCCATCTTTGCAAACAAAGCAGCAGTGAGTTCCAGCTTCTGCCCTGCCTCCTCTGCACTCTAGGGAGGCCTGCTATCACTCAGGACAGCAGGTGAGGTCCACAAGCACCTAGCCCCTGGCCCCTGGATGCCTCAGCAAACCCTAAAGCTTTGAGGTCTGTCCTGTTCTTTCTGTACTACACCTTCCAGTCTACATCTCTACCTGTAATTCCAGAGGCCTGCTGACATCAGGGATTATTAGCTCCTGTAGCCCCTGAGGCCTGCTCCTAGTAGGGCCTGCCAGGCCTAAGAACACAATCAACAAAATCCAAGGAAGAATAGTACAACCTGACAAGTTATCCAAGTACAAAAAACCCTGAATATCCTAACTTACCTGAATCACAAGGTATGAGCACAGACTACCATACCAAGCAACACTTTCAATCACCACTAGATGTAGAAAACAATATATTCCATGAAAAAAAAATTAAACAATATTGTTTCACTAGTCCAGCCCCACAGGGGATACCAGAAGGAAAACTCCAAGCAAATGAGTTCATACCCAAGAAAACACGGGAAATAACTAATTCTGTACCAGCAAAACCAAAAGGAAGAACACACACACACACACACACACACACAGAGAGAGAGAGAGAGAGAGAGAGAGAGAGAGAGAGAGAGAGAACTACCACTAACATCAAAATTACAGGAATAAACAATCACTAGAAATTAATATCTATTAACATCAACAGATTCAATTACCCAATAAAAAGACCATCATTATGCTGCATACAAGAAATATACCTTAGTAAGAAAGATAGACATTATCTCTGAATAAAAGGCTGGAAAAAGCTTATTCAAGAAAATGGACACAAGAAACAATTTGGAGAAGCCATTCTAATGTCTGATATGGTAGACTATAAATCAAAAGCAATCAAAAGAAATGTAGAAGGATGGTTCATACTAATCAAAGGAAAAAAGGCACCAAGATGACATTTCAATTCTGAACATCCATTCCCAAAATGCAAAGGCATCCACATATGTAAAAGAAACATCACTAAAGCTTAAAGCACACATCAAATCCCATACAATAATAGTGAGAGATGTCACCTTCCCACTCTCACCAACATACAAGTCATCCAGACAGAAACTAAACAGAGAAATAATGGAACTAACAACCTTATGAATAAATTGGAACCAACAGATATGTACAGAACATTGCACCCAAACAAAAATGATATACCATCTTCCCAGTACCTTATGGAAATTTCTCCAAAATTGACCAGATAATAGGTCACAAAATAACTCTGCAGTTACAAGAAAATTGAAATAACTTTTTGTATCCTATTAGAACATCATGGATTAAAGCAGACTTCAACAACAGAAACAACCAGACCAAAAAACAAACAAACAAACTAAAGAAATCCTACAAACTCATGGAAACCAAACATTTCTCTACTCAGTGATCACTGGCACAGGGGAGAAATAAGGAAATAAACAAAAAACTTTCTAGAATTCAGGGAAATGAAGGCACTATATATGCAGACTCATGGGACACAATGAAAGCAGGGCTAAGAGGATAGTTTATAACAGTTAAAGATTTCATAAAGAAATTGGAGAGTTACTATACTACGAATTTAAAAGTACATCTGAAAAGTATAGGGAAAAATAAGCAAACAAACCCAAAGAGAATAAATGCCAGAGAATAGTCAAATACAGGGCTGAAACCAATAAACTAGAAACAATGTGGACAATACAAAGAAACAACAAGACGAGGAGCTGGCATTTTTGGAAAAATCAACAGATACACAAAACTTTAGCCAAAGTAACTAAAAGCCAGAAAGACGGTATTCAAATGAACAAAATCAAAAATGAATAGTTGAGACTGACATGGAAGAAATTCAGTAAATCATTACATGTTACTTCAAAAGCCTGGAGCACACAAAATTAGAAAATTTACTAAAGTGGATGACTTTCTATACAGATACCACTTACCAACGTTAAATTGAGATCAAGTAAGGTACTGAAATAATTCTATAACCTCTAAAGAAATAGAAGCAGTCATTACGTCTCACAATAAAAATAAATAAATCATAAAAAAGCCCGTGCCCAGATGGTTTTAGCAGAGAATTCTAGCAGACTTTCGAAGAAGATCTAATGCCAATACTCCTCAAACTATTTCACAAGATAAAAACAGAAGAACCATTGCCAAACTCATTCTAGGAGGCAACAGTCAACCTGAATATTAAACCACAAAAAGAATCAACAAAGAAAGAGAAAACCACCAATTTTTTTCTTTTTCTCTTTCTCACTCTGTGTGTGTGTGTGTGTGTGTGTGTGTGTGTGTGTGTGTGTGTGTGTGTGCGCTTATGTGTGCATGGCATGTTTGGAATAGCCTGAAGCACTGTTGTTCAACACTACCTGTACTCTATTCATCAGGGGGTATCTGTCAGGATTAGCTTATTTTTCATGCCTGGCAGGGTTAGCTAGACATCCCAGGCCTGAAACTGGTTGGAGTGTGGAGTGGTGTTATCACACAGCTTTTTAATGAAATACAAGTCCAAATAAAAGCAGTTTTTTTTTCCAATATTAGTTTCTTCTTTATGATAAATACCAATAAAGTCGCATCATAAGTCTTTTCAGCTTAGTCACCTTTCAACTCATCGTTTTTCTCAACTGTAAATGAATGACAACCAGAATAGTGGCACACACCTATAATCCCAGAACAAGAGAAGCAGATAGAAAAGGACCACAAGATCAAATCCAACCTGAACTATGTAGATAATCCTAGGCCACATAGACAGGGGCTTTTTAATCCTCCTGAGTCCTCCATCTCCTGAATGCAATCTTTAATCTAGTCATAGGAATGACTGGTGAACCTGAAATCCACATTGTTGTCCATACAATGCCAATCTTCTCTGATGGGAATATCTGATTTTCTGCTACACTGGGCACTGTCCAGGAGGAATATACTACGTTGGGCAGACTGTTCATAAAAAAAATTCACTTAACAAAACAACATTCAGGAAGTACTGTCCCCATTCCTTCTTCCTTATTCTCCCCTGGAGAAGATCAGTTTGTCTGGCGTTTCTTCACACACCTTCTCCTTATTCCATTTGTCTAATGAGATCTCTTTCTTTTGGGTTTATTTTTCAAGTTAAACAATTACATTACATTGCATTATGATATCTTGCTGTGGGTCTAACCTCATGTCCAACTGAGGCAGGGTAGAAAGTAAATGGCTGCTTTCACTAGTAGTCTTGTTGCTGTTTCACAGCAACTAAGAATCAAGGATTCCAGCAACATTTTTCTGAAGCTAGTGATCTGCAGAAACTATTACTTTAATTCATAAATTTTTAAAAATGAAAATGGTGGTTAAAGAGGGCTAAGCTCTGTATGCTTATGATATCTTGAGCCGAACCTCAATTAGTGTAGTACAAATTTATCCATGCAAGATATTGTCTGCTTCCTAAGATGAGTAAAAAGTAAAGCTATATAAAAGTAATTCTATATTGCAAGAATATATGTTTTCAAGTATTAGATAATAGTAACTCATTACACATGTCCCACAAATCGAAACTTGATAGTGTCATATAACATAGGAAGTTAGCAGGTAAGAAATAAAATGTTTTGTATGAAAAAAATGCAGTGACCTTGTACAGACCTGTTCTTATTGTGGCTGTATCTCTGAATCAGAGATAATTAGTTGGATTCCAACATCAACTCTTGTCAGCTGCACAGTTTTGAGTCATAGACTCAGTTGTAGCTCTCACTTCACACTGAGGATAAAGTGGTGTCTGGCATAACTGGATAAGAAGGAAGACACATGGAAATCACCAGCCCTTGAGTTCGGGCTTGAGACCATTAGAGAGGCTCAGAAAAATGGTAATTTCTCTTTTAAGCCAACATGCATTCCACAAAAGGGTGTTGCAACTCAGACATGAATAAGACAAAATGATTCTGAGAAAAGGTTATTGCAGGTGTTTTATTTTACTGAACATTAAATATTAAAATATACATAAGCATACACATGCCCACATACATAAGCACATATATGTGACTACACACATGCTTTACATGTATACACAAAACATATAACACATGCACATACATAAACACATGCACACATGCACAGTTTAGTCCTTCCTACAGAGTTCCTACTCAAAGAACCATATTAATCTTTAAGAGCTTTGAAAGATCTAAGAAAATTTTTCCTTATTCTGTAACTCACTCTTTTATTTGAATGCTACAGTTTTATACAACACAAATACACTGAATATACTAATACAGAGTAGAAGAAGATCAATTCTCACTAAGTCTCACTAAGCAATTCCATAGATTTTTAAGCAACAAAAAGCCAGGCAGCTAAAAGAGTTCTGCAATTGATCCAGCCTCATAGTGGACACTTTTATTTACAGAGAAAATCTATAAGAGCAAATCACTAAGCTTGAATAAGCTCCTCAGTGTTGGATGTTCCTCAGAAAGCATCATCTGTTGTACATCTGACTTTCTTTTGCTGTCCATAACAAAAAAACAAAAGAAGAGGTGGTTTTAACTTTATTAAGTTGATAGGAAACAAGAAAAGGATGTTTATCAAAGATTTGTGAGGAATTCTTTTTTTTTTTAATTTTCTTTGTCCATAAGAATGTGGCAATTTATTATCTTAATTTGAACAAAATCCAGAATAGACATTAGAGAAATACTTAACATTAATATTTAAGAGACATAGCAAAATTATCAAAAGCAAAATGAGACACGAGTTGTAACATTAAACGTAGTTACAAGACATCAAGTACAGGAACACTATGACTCATCTACAGAACAATTCAAAACATGAGTGCAACTCCCACAAATACCCAAACAAACAAACAAACCAGAAAACATGATCCACAGGAGATAAAGGCGATGCAGTCTGATTACAGCTGTTACCAGCACAGTTAGATGGCAGAAAGCTAAAATGATACATTTTAAATTTTTAGAAGTTGATTTAACCTCGGAACACAATGTCTATATGGCATCAATAGCTAAAGTTTTCTTGGGCATCAGAGGGTCAGTATCCATGTGTTAGTAGATTTAATCTTTGAAGGCATGTATTAAATCCCACCCAGTAGGTGGAAATATTGAACAAACAAGTTAGTGTAAACCTTGGCACCAGCCTACCTCGTTATCAGGTGCCAAGTGAATTCCTGCTGCCCTGAGGTCCATTTCTCCCTCTATGCACATTTATTTTCTAGTTCTTTAAAATGAATTTTAATGGTTTTGCTTATGTTGCATACTCTTCTATGCTTTTAATTTGTGTGTGCATGAGTGGTGTGTGTGTGTGTGTGTGTGTGTGTGTGTGTGTGTGTGTGTGTGTGTGTGTAGGCATGTGTATTCATACCACAACATGAATGTGGTGGAATTCAGAAGACATCTTTCATGATTTTGTTCTCTCCTCTATCATATGAGTATTGGGGATTGAATTAAGGTTATCAGGCTTGCTGGCAAACTCCTTTACCTGATGACCATCTTGAACAAATAATGTAATTTTAAAAACTTCTTCTAATTCTCAACTGGATTGAACAATTTTGTCATTTAATTTATTACTTTAGTAAATATTCGTTCTTACGTTTTAATTGTACATGCATATGAGCATGACCCAGGACACTGTTAAATAGATATTTATTTGCAATCTATCACAAAATGTGAGTAAAATCAGAAAAATGGTTTTTTGATATGAAGACTACTTCTTGTATTTCTTTGTTACCATCTACCTACATTTTTAAATTTTTCTTTTCTTCTTCCCCTGATAGCTTCATTTTATAATAAACAGATTGAAAATAAAATCTATGCCACTTATTTTTCTGGCTTGGTAATCCTCCACGAGATAGAATTAAGATGAGTGAAATAAAAAAGCATGTGTCTCTTTTAAGTTTCACCAAAGTAATTCTATGCACCATTGGGGCTTGTACTTAAGTCCTTGCATTGCTTAATGAGACTGAACTGATTGGCTATCAGAAATGAAAGTCTCAACCCTGGCAGACCTTGTTGGATGCTTTCCAGACATCTGTTTCTTCACTAAATATTTACTGAGAATCTTTTATTTTACTTTTCTTTTTTTAAAGGATTAGTTTGTGCATTTAAATAATTCTATACCATGATCTACAAGGTTAAAAATGTCCAGTCTATTTGAAGGAAGAGATTCTCAATAGAAATTTGGAGACATTTAAGTATTATTGCCATCCAACAGCTGTCTCCAGATATAAAGTGTCTCCTTTTTTATTGCAGTGTCTTCTTTAATTTCACTTCTCCTGCCACTGAAAAACTTGTCAACTTTGTGTACCCCTATGTATAATAGACCTGCCCATGTTAGACCTGCCCAAGTGTCCAGATTGCCAGATTGCGGTGTCCCACCTAATACTCTACACCCAAGTTTTTGAGGTACTTTCTCTTTCTTCCCTCTTCCCCACCCAACTGAAACAACTAGTTCATGAAAGTTTTCTCTTATAATGTAGGCAAGACTGTGGAGAAATTAAAATAAGACTATATATTGTAGAAAATACATATTTTCTACTGACTGTTTCTCAGGAATTGGACACATATTATCCTCACTATTTTTCTCGGGTTAATTAAAGGGATAGCCAGGTTTTCAATAGAAAGGCTGACATGTGTGCTATAGACTTGTGATATTTGTAGACTGTAATATTCATATAATTAAATTGTCAGGTATTAGCATAAGACTTCATGCCCATGCCTCTAAATTTTCACTTTCATGAAGTGGTGTCCAAGCCATTCCACAGCTATAGGAAACATGACATTTCATAACTGAACAATTTCCATAATACTAAAATCATGTAGTTACAAGATTGACACCAAAATAAGGAGGAAGGGAGCATGGAACTTATATCTAGGTGAGAGCAGAAGGAATTAGAAGAAGCAATACATTCCTGAGGTTATATCTCAGTTTATATTGCATTATGGAGAAACTGGAGATTCTTTTAATTGGAGAAAACAAAAGGGAAGAATAACCTTCTGAAAAGTACCACTTAAATACAAGCCCAATGTCTTCCATGAGAATCAGTGGCGCCTTCACTCCTGATAAGGAAATATATTGTAATGGCAAGGCAAGTTTTGGCAAGGCCTCAACTTCTTTTCTGTGCCAGGAGATAAGGGATAATCCATCAAAGCATCTGTAGGACAGCTCTTAGAGCTTTTCTTTGTTCCAACAATATATGCCAAACAGTAAGTACCTCCATGGCCTGCATCCCGATGAAGCATCCACATATACTTCCACACTGCGCTATGCTGACCTCACCACTAAGGTGCTTGCAGGTCAGTACTTTTTTCCATCCTAAAATACTAAACTGTTTCGGTCAAAAAATTTTCAAGTAATATTTTTACATTTGAATTTTTAACTGTTTATTTCATATATTCATGCAATGTGTTTTGATCAAAAGTATCCTTCATTTTCTCTATTTCAAATCTTCTTTTACATATCTCATATCTTTTTCTTACAAACTTTATGCTTCAGGTTTTAGAAATCATGGATTCCATGTGAATAGGTATGGGACCATCTCTCGGAGAGTGTGTAGCCTTTTAGGAGCCAAAGTGCTTGAGGAATTTGATATTCACACCACCAGTAGCCATCAACTGCCAATAGCATCACATCTAGGGGTGGGAGGTCATGAGCCCTCCCTATTTATGTGGAAATTTTGCTGGGTTGATGTTGTTTAGGTCTTGTGCATTTACTCTCGGCTGCTGTAAGTTCATGTGTGAAACTGCCCAGGCATATTTGGCAAATACTGTTTGGCTACAGATATCCACAAACTATGGCTCTTAACAGACTTTCTGTGTCCTCTCTTGTGATGATCTCTGAGCCTTGAGTAGAGAGATAGATGTTCCATGTAGGACTGAATGCTCCATAGTCTTTTATTCTCTGTACATTCATCAATGTGGATCTCTGTACTAATCACTATGTGTTGTAAAATGAAGGTTATCTATGATGATTATGGTTCAGTTTATTACTATGACCATTCATCAGAGTAATGGTACTAGGTCCTTTGACCTAACCAGCCATGGATTTTTGGCTCAGTTAATAGTACCAGGCTTGAATTCTGTCTTGTAGATTGGACTTCAAATCTAAACAGAAAGTGATTTGTTACTTCTATAAAAATCCATGCCACTATTTCAACAGTGGCATATCTTGCCAGAAAATTTTTTATTGTGACCCACAGGGTTCACAGTCGATGGTATTTACTTTACTTTTTTGATAGTGTAAGTAGGAACTTCCTGTACTCTGGAAGATGTTTAGCAGAGAAGAGACTTCCAGTTTAATTTCTCAATGTCTTGCGGAGTCTTCAACAACACTGTTTTACCACCAAGTTTCAAAGGGTAATCAAAATCAAAGGCAATGACATGTGTGAGAGTATCTGTGGGACCCCCAAAGACAAAAAACTTCAAAAGAAGTAACCAATACCCGGCAATAAGTTTTTAATCAGATAGCCTATGGCATCAGGTTTAAACATTGAATCACATTATATAAAAAGTCCATTTAAACTTTGTCTATATGTATATGTGTGTATGGTTTTGGAATCATCTATAATAGTAGGTTTTAGTATGATACTTTTGTAGACCTTTAGTGTTAATTAACCTCTAATCCCTCCACTAACCTGACTTCATATTCCCATTACTTTTTACCACTGTTGTTCTATTATCATCACCATCATATAACCTGTTCTCTCTCCTTCCCTCAAAATCCAGGCCTATAGTCCCTTACTAGCTTTATGACTATCTGCATGCTTCAACTTTTTTTCCTTTACATTTAAAAGCACCTTAAGTCTCTGGATGGCCTTTCCTTCGGTCTGTGCTCCACACTTTGTCTCCTTATTTCCTCTCAAGGCTGTTTTGTTCTCTCTTCTAAGAAGACTGAAGTATCCACACTCTGGTCTTCCTTCTTCTTGAGCTTCATGTGGTCTGTGTATTGTATCTTGTGTATTGAGATCTTTCAGGTTAATACCCATTTATCAGTGAGTGCATACTATATATGTCCTTTTGTGACTGGGTTACCTCACTCAGGATGATATTTTCTAGTTCCATTCATTTACCTAAGAATTTCATGAAGTCATTGTTTTTAATAACTGAGTAATACGCCATTATGTAAATGTACCACATTTTTTGTACGTTTGTACATTTTGTACATTTCTCCATTGAAGGATATTTGGGCTCTTCTGGATCTTATAAATAAGGCTGCTATGAACATACTGGAGCATATTTCCTTGTTATATTTTGGAGCATCATTTGGGTATATGCCCAGGAGTGATATAGCTGGGTCCTCAGGTAATTCTATGTCCAAATTTCTGAGGAACTGCCAGACTGATTTCCAGAGTAGTTGTACCAGTTTGCAATTCAATCAACATTGAAGGAGTGTTCCTATTTCTACACATTCTCACCAGCATCTGCTGTCACCTGAGTTATTGATCTTAGCCATTCTGACAGTGTGAGGTGGAATCTCAAAGTTGTTTTGATTTGCATTCCCCTAATGACTAAAGATGTTGAACATTTCTTTAGGTGCTTCTCAGCCATTCAATATTCCTCAGTTGAGAATTCATTTTTGAGCTCTGTCCACCATTTTTAATAGGGTTATTGGATTCTCTGGATTCTATCTTCTTGAGTTCTTTGTATATTTTGGATATTAGTCCTCTATGATGTGTAGGATTAGTAAAGATCTTTTCCCAATCTGTTGGTTGCCATTTTGTTCTATTGACTGTGTCTTTTGCTTTACAGAAGCTTTTCAATTTGATGAGGTCCCATTTGTCTATTGTTGATCTTAGAGCATAAGCCATTGGTGTTCTGTTCTGTTACATTTCCCCTGTGCCCATGTGTTCTAGGCTCTTCCTCACTTACTCTTCTATTAGTTTCAGTTTATCTGGTTTTATGTGGGGGTCTTTGATTCACTTGGACTTAATATGTAAATAAAGAAAAAATCCAATAAAAAACAGTAAAAAATCACTCCCCCCCAAAAATTAAATAAAATCTCCTTAAGTAGTTTCTGATTTTTTATTTAGCTAAATATTCTCTGAAATTTCCAGAATGCCCAGTGTCTTTTACCAGAACAATTTTTGTTTTGGAACAGGTATGGATGAATATAGAGAGTTAGTCAGAATAAAGCTTTGAACAGTAGTCAGAGAAGACTTGTAAAATCATGTAATAATTAACCTTATTCCAAACTATGATTTTTGTACCTTGCTAAATAAAGACAGAAGAGATGACATGTAATAGACCCTATCAGAAACCAACTATCCTTTCAAAGAACAAATAAATTAAATAATAACACAAATGAATTCACAGACACTGATGTGTAGTGTGGGAGCACATGGTGAAGATTACTAGTCTTTTGAGCACTGAGGTAACCCAGCCCATGAATGGAGAGTCTGAGAAAGGGCTTTCAGTTTTGTTCTTACACTGTGTCTCTAATATGAAGATGGTGTGATTGGAGCCACACAATCAAATGTCCAATATAGATGGCAAGAGCTGTGTGTGATGGAGTTGAATAGTTTAAACCAAGTTTGATATGAGCCTATGTCTGGGGTAGAAGGCTTGAAAAATCAGTGGATCTGGAAGAATTCAGCCAGATTGAAATTCAAATTATTGTAATACAAAATAAAAGAAAATTCAACATTCTTGTTTACTTAAATTTAGAACAAATTCTCCAAAATACAAGTTTGCAAGATAATATAAATGCCTTATGCCTCATAAATCATTTTCAAAGTTCAATCAT
The DNA here is from genome assembly GCF_011762505.2 of Arvicanthis niloticus. Taxonomy (NCBI): domain Eukaryota; kingdom Metazoa; phylum Chordata; class Mammalia; order Rodentia; family Muridae; genus Arvicanthis; species Arvicanthis niloticus. The sequence goes on along the minus strand of NC_047658.1, from coordinate 25,497,398 downwards.
TTTTATTAATTTTAGTTATCATGTAGATATATCATTGCAGTATTTTGGTTTTTTTCATATTTTAAACTTATATCCATGAACCACTATTTTATAGATCAATATTGTCATAACCTGCTATAAGAACTATACTCCTTAGTAGTGCTTGTGGTTTAGAGTCTCAGTTTAGAAGGGACATCCTAGCATTGACTATCCTTTCTGGGAACATCAAGTGAAGTTTCTTGTTGACAAGGAGAGATTTTGCACATCTTCTCAACATGCATCCCTTTCTAACAGCCATTCCTTTATCATTCTGAAGTTCTCAATTACAACTATACCTGTGAAACGCTGAGTAGAAGTCTACATCATTCAGTTCTGTTTGGGAACAAACACCTGGTCTCGATGTAACTAGATGGAAAGAGAGAGATTTTTGTTCTTTTCATGAGTATGTGTTCATCACCATCTTCTGCAGCATCAGGATCTACACAAAAGCAACAAAAGATCCCTATCTGGGTTGATTCCTTTTTTTTTTTTTTTTTTTTTTCTAGTTTTTGCCTGGGCCTTTGTCTCTCTTTGTTTACAATTGAGAGTGTTCAGAGCAGGAGAAAAGAGATGACTTTGAAAGTGAGTAACCCTACAGTTAAAGCATCTTTAGTTACCTTATAAATGTGACAATATGTTCCTTAAGACAAAAATAAGAAGTACCCATTTCCTGTACTGTATGCCTGAAGTGTAAACAAAAAAAATGTGTTTCTGAAGAGTTGTTGAGATTCTGTGAGAGACACTGTCTACATGCACTTAAATTAGCCCACAGTACTGGTTCCCAGGTGGAATGTAATCAGAGTTGCTGTAACAAGAAAAAATGAAACACTTAAAGTCTCTGTAGATCCAGGGGGTATGTGTAAAGACAGACTTTTAATAAAATATATAGCAGCAAATATAATAACCTACATGAATATATGTAAGAAATAAAGTTTCTAAATGTGGCAGCTAATGCATGATTAAAGTCAATAAATTGGGGCCAGAACTTGGAGTAAAATGTAATTAGTTCACACAATTAAAAACAGTTCCTAGAAGTCATAAAACCAACACTATAATACAAAGGGACTGTGGATGTCACCCACATTTATGAAGAAGCATTCTTGTACAAATGTACATGAAATAGAGGTCATTAAACTTTCATCTGAAAAAAAACTGAAAGAGAATCTTCCTCTTCCAGAGAGTCAACATTAACAGACTGGATTTATGGAAGAGGGGGAAATGACACAAATCAACTTTCCCTTTAATAAATCAACCCTAGCTACTTGTCTTATGTGCAGCTATTACTGCTGAGAAGGTTGGGATTTATAGTTGGGATTTTCTAGAATATTCCATAAAGGAAAGAAAATTCCACAAATCCTTTTCATGGCATGTAATGGAAGTGAAAGTAAAGTTCAAAAGAATATTTGTAGCTTCCTTCGTTCATCTCTTAAATTTTTACATTCTTCATAAATTGAAGGATGAACAATGTGAATTTTTAAATTCAGTATAGTTGCAATAAAATAATATCAGTCATTTTACCACCTTTTGTGTATATTTATATATATGTAGGCTCTGGATCACTGCACATGACTGAACAGATGTATATTCAAGTGGGAAGCTAAAAGATGAGCTTGTTCATCATTCCTCATATGTTAGTCACCTTTTCTTCTGATATGAGGCTTCTATTTTGTTTGTTTGTTTATTTGGTTATAGCCATAATCTTACTCACTTTACATCTATATTTCTGCCTTTCCTCCCATTCCCCCTACATCACAGTCCCCCCTGCCCCTGCCTCCTCTTCTCCTCTGAGAGGGTAGAGGCCCTCCTTGGTTATTTTTCCACCCTAGGACATCAATTCTTTGATGGGCTAGGCACATACTCTCCCAACGAGGCCAGACAAGGAAGCCCAGATAGGTGAACATATTTCAAAGACAAGCAACAGATTTAGAGATCGGCCCTGTTTTAGTTTTGGGGGGACCCACATGAAGACTGAGTTGTACATCTGCTACAGATGTTTGTAGGGGTGAGGTCCAGCCCATGTTTGGTTGGTGGTTTAGTCTCTGAGAACCTTCAAGCATCCAGGTTAGTTAACTCTGTTGGTCTTCCTGTCCCTATCCCCTTTGGGGCTCTCAATTCTTTCCACAATTCATCCATAAGAGTCCCCAAGCTCCAAGCTCCACCCCATGCTTGGCTGTGAATATTTAAATCTCTGTCAGTTAGCTACTGGATGGAGCCTATCAGAGGACAGTCATGCTAGTCTCCTATCTGCAAGCATAAAAGAGTATCATTAATAGTGTCATGGATTGTTCCTTGCTAATGGGATGGGTCTAATTAGGGGCAGTCATTAGTTGGCCATTCACACACATACTGTGTGTGTTTTGTGTGTCTGTCTGTGTGTGTGTGTGTGTAGGGAGGTGCTAAGAGTCAGATTCAAACTACAGCAATCACAAGGCCCTCAGGGATGGGAATATTTAATACTCATGACCACTGGTAGAAATGTGTTTAGAAGTTTCAGAACCTTTATAAATGAGCAAAGATTTTGTCATTCAAGGGATATAAATACATACTAAGGAAGACACTCACCATATTCTATAATGCTGTAAATTTTGATGATTTCTAGGATTCTTTTGCATAAGTGAGAACTCCAGGTATGGATTCAGTAGAGGCCTGATATTTTCCATAATGAGGACTCACACCATTTACAACTACACTCCTGGAAAATAACCAATGATGGAAATGCATTTGTATTTTTGATTAACTGGGTGACTGCAGTGTGTGCTCTTATATTTGTACTTCTGATAGAATGTTATCCAGGATATTGAGACAAATATAATCAAGTTCTTTGTGAAGTCAGACAATTATATTCATGGAGGTAGAAAAGAAAAAAATGTATTTATCATTCAACAAACATTAAGCCAATCTGGGTAGTTCATTATGAGATGAATGAGTTTGTAAGATAGTAAGATTATAAAGACACTGAAATCATGTCCTTCTAATTAAAGAATAAAGATAAAATAGAGATACTATCTAAAATAAGATATGGATTTAGTTCAGTTCTCAACAAAAATTAATGACTTGTTCATAGAAATTGCAAAAGGGAACAATTATACAGTTAATCCAAGTGATACTGAGGGGGGAACATCTTCCAGAAAGACAAAAAAAAACAAGAAATAATAAAACTCCAGAAGCATTACATCATCTGACTTTTAAATATCATGCAAAGCTACAGAAATCCCAAACCACAACAGCTCAATAAAAACAAATATATAGGCAGTGAAATAGAATACAGAACCAGAAATTGATTCACACAATATGAATAACTGAAGTTTGAAAATGGAACAATAAACATATGACAGGATAGACTGTCTTTAATAAACAGTAATGTGAAAATTAGATAAACAAATATTGGGAGAATAAAATATCTCCTCACAGTGCATAAAAGTCAATACAGAATAGATCAAAATTCCAAATGTAAAAAATTTGAAGCTATAGAATTACCAGATAAATGGAGACATGTAATCCTATCATGGAGAAAGCATATGCCTGGGAAATGAAATGAACAACAATGTTCAATCTACATCCTCACATGTGGTTTATATCCATAAAGAATACACAGTGAGTTGATAAAACTAAGTGAAAAACCACAAGTTCCAAGTTATAATGAAGAAGATTGGAAGCACAACTGTGCAACAGCTAGACTATGAAGAGTCAGTTCTAATGCCAAGAGTGTCTTTTATGCACTGAGACTAGTTGGGACTACTATCAGGTCCCTTTCTGATAGTCAAAACTACAATGAGAACTCTTCCAGTCTCCAAATTGTCATCAGTTAATGACTCTTAGATAGTTACCAGACTTTTTCCTACTCAGAGCACATTCCAAGAGGTTGTAAAATAATTAACCACAGGTCACTAATAGGGAACTCATGATTTATTATGTAGGTGCTAGGACAGAAGAAAAAATATTGCCTAGGTTTATCTATACAAAACTTCACTAATTTCTTAGTTATAGTTTTAAACCTTCAGTGAACCTGTGGAGCTAGACAGCTGATGGATGTTTAGCTAGATAATTACTTTTAATGGATACACATGTAAACATTCTTTGTTGTAAACATCTATTTCAATTTATGATTTGATTTTTGGTATGAACTTGTGATGAACTTTGTAACATGTGACCATGTACTCTGAAAGATGTATAAGTACTGAAGACAAAGACAAAGAAGTAGTAGCAGTAGCAGTAGTAGTTCTTTAGGAGCTGTTCATCCCTTCCTTTCCTTTTTCCCTGCCTAAAATTCTTTCCTTTAGAACTTTTGCCTTATTAGAATTTTTTCCTTTTCCCCACTCAGGACCTTTCTACGTTTACTCTTAGATAGCTTTCATGGGAAACTTTTTACACTTAGTAATAAATTCTATAATAATGTCTCTAAGTGTTTTTTCTTCCTGGGACCTCAGGCTAGAAGGCATAAGTCAGGGCCCAGCAGTTCCTGCTGAGAGAATACAAAGGCTATTTACTTAGTCCTTTGCTGTTTTGGGGCTGAGGTGCTAAGTGCCAGAAAATGCAGTTTCTGGCCTCAGAGGATACCAGAGGGCAGGTCAGCTACAGTAGCATAGTAAGTAAAATTTTCTAGCATAGATAAGAAAACTTTTATTATACAGCAACCCTGAATATCTCTTAAGACCAAGTCTTCCCCCCCCCCACTGTCTCTCTTCCCCCTGGGCAGCCTCAAGAAGAACCAACAAGAAGAAGGAGAAGAAAGAAGACTTCTTCCCCACCATGCTGGGGCACATCCCCAGCATCTAATCTATCTATATAGCTCTCATCAATCAATCTATCATCTATCTTTCTATCATCTGTCTTCTATCATGTTTCTTCTTATTGTCTTTTATGTATCATTTATCACAAACCTACCATCAGTTTATCTCTACCATCTATTTTTCTGTCATTTACTTGTGTATATCTGTCATCTATCACTTATCTAGCCTCTGCTTTCTATATATTTGTCATCTTTGTGTCTGTCTAGCTCTCTGCCTGTTTTAGAATCAATAAAGAAACACCTTTATCAGGTCACTGTGTTTTAGAAAATACTCCATTATTTTTCTGGCCACTTTTGCTTTTATCCACAGGAAATACATTTGTAACTGAACTGTTATGCCTTTCTGTTGCCTTTGCATCCATGAGCCTGAAATCTTTATTGCTTTGTTAAAGAAACTGTAGCCCAGTCATGAACTTATATCAGTGTGTGAACTTACTATGGTTCAGATATTGAAAGTAGACACACTAAGAGACAATACATAGTGAGTATTAAATTTAAAATGACAACAATGAGGTATATAAAGATGTAGGAAAACATGATAATGGGGATAGAGAAGAAATTAGAGGGGAGTAGATAGAAGTAGATTTGCTCAAAGTACATATGCATGTGAAAATTAAGTAAAATACTTAAATCTTAAAACAAGTATTTTATGAAACATACAAAATAGCATAAAGCATACAAAATTATTAAATATTTACCTGTTTTATTCTGTGTTCAAAGTCTAGAGGGTTTCTTAAAGTGTGAATACACATGAGTTAAATTTATTTTAAATATGTAAGAGTCACAGAGACTCGGGTGCTACTGTGTCATAAATAACTGTTGTAATTCATTGTAAAGTCTTATTATTAATCATATAAACAGGAAAGCTGAAGGTGGGTGGTTTTGCTTTACAAGGTTTTCATGTTCTGAAAACCATATTCCCACCATGTATAGTGACTTCTGACTTGAAGTCTTCCTCCATGTAAATATTAGCTATCACCTTGGCTGCAGTCAGATGGAAGACATACCTAGAAGAAAAATGATAGCTTAGAAATCATGAACATTAACTCACATATAATTTCATATGTGGAAAATAATTTAAAACACTTCCCCAAAGTTACTCTGGGGCAGGGTAATGAGCTGGTATTCTTGGATATCTGTGATAACATGAAACATCCTTCCAAAAATAAAGAGAAATTTCTGTAAGTCTCACCATCATTTTTTGTCTCTTAGGCTTGAAGCAGATTTTGCATATGACTGCATGTTACCCATGTTTCTTTTACAATCAAATTAACGTTTTATGATTTGGCTTTTAGTGAAAGGTGACATGGGTGCCCTTACATTTGTATTTTGGCTTTTTCTTTTAAAAAAATTTTAGACACACATCTTGTAGAAATCTAGCTTTCAGTATAAAATATTCAGTCCAATGAAAGTCTGCTCAAGCAGAATGTACAGCTTTGCTGCTTGCAAGGACTTCATCTGGTGAATTGTACTCTCATCTGAAATAACTCTGGGCATGGCATTGATGGATTTATTCTGAATTGCATTCTATCACAAAACATGACACCTCTTCTCAAAAAAGAGAACAAGGTAGATATATCCTCCAGGGCTTTCTATTACAAAAGCTTGTATCAATCTATTGTGATATTCTGTAGTATTGGTTGATACTTCCCAGTGCATGCTTCTGGTACTCATGTTTGGCTCATTCTAGCATTCTAGAAACTGTGTAAAATCTTATTGAATCAATGCACAAACTTATATGCTTTTAATTTCCACTCAAATTTCAAATACTTTGTATATTAGAAGTATAATTTTAAATTCAACTCAATACACAGCATCATATTCAAACACACATATGTTCTGATCCCATGTGTCTTCAACATTTCTACCAGTTTGCAAGAATAAATACTTGTGAATCTGCATGGGTACCCTTTGTTTTACATTCTAGAAGCCAACATATGTGTGTGTGTGTGTGTGTGTGTGTGTGTGTGTGTGTGTGTGTGGTATCAGACAATCTACCTCAATTCAAATATAAAGAAATCAATTCACAAATGAGAAAAAAAAGGTTTTAAATTTTTCTAAATATATTGCTCTCTATTCTTATTTTAACATACTAATTGTGTCTCTCAGTTGTAAACCCCTTGGTGCCATCTTACTTGATAATCAGACTGCAGCTTTAATAGAGCCAAAGGCTGCCTGGCTGCTTTATAGATATTTCCACAGTGGTTGTAAATTTCCACTGACCACAGTGGTCAGCAAAAATACAATTTCTTATTTTGTGGTACTCCTGATACATACATTGTAAATGGTACAGGGACCTCTGCCTTAATCGGGAGACCTAATCAGACACATTTATCCAGTTATTATAGGTCAAACCCCAAAGCTAATATGTCAAGCATGCATCTATGTTAAGTTTAAGTAACCTATGGAAATGCTACCTGACTGAAAGGCTGCTGTGAGTTTAGAACAACTCTCAGGAGGTTTTAACCTGGGTGGCTCTGATGTCTGTGAGCTTCCAAACAGATGTTTCCTAGAAGCTAAGTGTTCTTAACTGCTTTTTAGGTCCCACTTTCTTTTTAATAAATAAATTCAGGACACCCGAAGAAGAAATTACCAGTCTCCTAATAAATTAGTGTCCTCTTGAAATTTTCTGAAATCTTACCGTTTAATATCTTATGGCAAACCCTGAAGCAAACTTTATGGAATGTGTACATATTACATATTGAATTTATGTTATTAAAAAATCTGTGGTTTTCACAATTGATGAAAGATTAATTAACTTGCTAGGGGGGAAATGTTTTGGTGATGATATTAAAAACAAAGTCATCTAGAAGATGTTATTATCAGTCTTCTTTAAACTGTCAACTCCATTCTTCCAGAACATAAAAAGAAAAATAGTTTCTGTCTGTAGCACCCATCCCCGTGAACTCTCTGAAACTGACTCCAGTAGCAAAGACAAATGGCATCAGCAAAAAAATGTCAAATGATGTTGGAACTTACAATGTGATTCAGAACATCATATCAACTGAAGAAAGTCCCTATAATGTTTGTGTCACTTATATTTTGGCATTTACTACTAATAATTGCTGAAACCGTGTGTGTGTACATGTACGTGTGTGTGTACGTGTACGTGTACGTGTGTGTGTGTGTGTGTGTGTGTGTGTAATAAACATTTTTTTGGCTTTGTGGAATACTTGTCTAAGACATCATCTTTACTTATTTCAGTTGACACAGATTTATTTGAACCAACAGATAAAATTCCTGGAATTTTATCACAAAGTAAGATAGACAGGAAATATGTAAGTGAAATAAATTAGACACAAGGGTTTTAAATAAATTTTATAGAAAGTTATATTAAAAATATTGAGAATTTCTGAGCTGTTTCTGTTAGTCAGGTTTTGAAATTGTTCACTTAGAAAAAGATAGAGACTACAAAAGTAGATTAAATGTGTTTTAAGTCTTGAAAATAAGAATAGGTAGATCTTACTTAGAATCTCATAGGTTCTGTCCCTATAAAATACAAGCATTGAGTCACATCATGTACCAGACATTGAAGAGAAAGACTCTGCATAGTATTAGGAAGAATTATACAATAACTAGTCTAAGTTTTTATTTGTAATTTATTAGCTGTTCATAAGCCCAGTCAAGGCCATTCTGAGATGTGTTCAAAGGGTGAGAACATTGCTTAGTGTGTAAGAGATTTATGCTCTAAATTATTTGTGATATTTATTGTTCCACTATTATTTACTAGGCATCTGATGCTAACATTTAATTTAAAACATAGAGACAAGTCCTGTCACTTATACTATGAAACTGATCCTAAGTCTTTTACAAATTTTGTTGTTTTAGTTTGAATTTGGAATATTGTACAAATGTCCATATGTACTTCTTCAAAGTAGAGGAACTAAAAGATGTTGGAAAGCAAGAAATTCGTTATGATGTGTATAGTGTTATATCAGTTGTACATAACTGGTATGATGGGGTTTAGGTCTCCCATGTTTGTTTCCTGGCTTCCAGGATGGACTATTTAAATAGAAGGGAAAAAGCTGCAGAAACAATACATTTTGGCTAGAAACATAAAAAAGCATGAAACAGTATTAACCTTAATACTTCTTAAGTTGATTATCCTACCAATTGTATTATAGTAATGATAAATTGACAAATGCATGGTAATATGTCCTGACTTATATATAGGAAGATTACACTATGTGGTTGTTTTCGGGAAAGAGACAAGACTATAAAAAAAAAATGATGTTGGATTCATTAAAGAAAAATTATTGAACAGGAGAGAAAATAGATGATTAAGTATTATATAATTATTAGTCATCGTTTTCATTTGAGATTTTTTTTAGTTGTTCATGAACCCAGACAAGGTCATTCTGAGATGTATGTCTGGATGGTGAGAATACTGCTATGTGTGTAAGAGATTTATGTTCTAAATTATGTATGCTATTTATTGCTCCACCATTATTTACAATGCATCTGATACTGACATTTAATTTCCATAGCTGGAGTGCCTTATTTATTTATTGTTTTAAATGAAGGAAAATTATTTCATAGGAACTGATAAGATCATGTCAGTCTATGAAAGATGTTTTAATTATATCTGTCATGATTGACTTCTCATGTTTTTTTTCCTGAGCAAATTCATATTGCAGCAGTGTGAACTTTCTTGTCCAGACTTTCCTCATGAAATTCTGGGTTTGGGAAGTTACAGTCAGTAACAAATATCTGCAATCCCTTTGAGGAATCAAAATGCCTGCCTTTTGTTATCTCATCTGGGTGTCTTTCAAAGACAGTCAAGAGCAGCCTCTGGACAAATGGTGAAGTTCAGAACCTAAACTTGGCCCCACATTTCAACTTTGGTTATACTTCCACCCATCTGTTGCCTCTAGCCCTACCTTCCACAATGAGATTTTTAGCCAGAAATATTTACAACTCTCATTTGACATCTCTGGCTCCCTTTCCTTACTGAAACTGTTCCCTCTACCTAGAATACCATTGACTCACATGTCTACGAAAGCAATTTTGGATGCCTTCTCTATTCTACACATTCTCAGCTGCCCTCTAGAACACAACTGGGGTGTTCTATTTCCATGTTCCTACACAGTTTGTTGGTTTACAATAAATCTGCCCCTTAACCCTTGATCCATAATCTATTGTTTATTTTTTATTTAACTGTGAACATTTGGACTCAATGTGTACTTAGTCATGGTGGACCACAAGGCCCTTCAGCATGTGTGACTACAGTAAAGTTATAATTAATGTTTTTTGAAACAGTCCTTTTTCATTTACTATGACTCTATCTAGTTACCTTTCATACATAAACACATCTTGAATGTTCATTTCCTTTATATGTTAAATAAAACAAATTACTTAATTGCAGTGTTTGAGAAATGTAATGAGACTGTATTATGAGAACATTAAAATTCATAAAAATTATGAGCAATAGTGTTTGCAAGTTCCCTTATTTTCAGTCATTTCTTCTCTGTTTGTGACCTAATTGGCACATTCCAACAGTATTTTTCTCCTTTGGTTTATATTCTCCATGATTAGATGTCTTTGCCTAGAATATGTCCTTGTATTTAATCACATCTTCATCACTAACTTAAGTGGCATATTCAAAATTCTGAAATTTAAATCTGTTGTCAAGTACCCTGATTTCCATTACCCAAGGTGGGGAGTAGTGAGATGCATAGTAAGACAAGTGGGTGGATTCAGATAAAACTGCAGGTAGGTGTGCATGATTACTCTAAAGTTATTTTAGTCTGAGTTATGAAAACATATATACTGTGATTTTAAATCACAATAAAATAGTATGGACTAATATTTTATAATAAATAAATATTATTAAAAATAAGTATAGAAGTTACTGAAAAACTTAAGTATAAAATATTTTACGATTCAGCAATCTCATCATGAGACCCGTATTCTTGAGGAACAAGAAGGAGATCCCAAAGGAGGTGAACAGATTCTAGTTTTTGAAAGCAGCTAAGGTTCATTGGTCCATTTGGTTCTGAGTTCTCTCTCTGTCTCTCTCTCTGTCTCTCTCTCTCTCTGTCTCTCTCTCTGTCTCTCTCTCTCTCTCTGTCTCTGTCTCTCTCTCTCTCCTATAAGTGAAGATCATTCTACACATCACTACATAGTGAAAAACAGGAAAAGTGAAAATCCCAGAAAATGTGTTTTGCAAATCTTATTTCCCATGAGCTAAAATGAACATGTCCTGTGAGTCAAAGCTCTCATGTTCCCTGAGCTAAAACTTTCATGTTCCATGACTACTCCTACCACTGTGTTCTTGTTCTGACTTTATGTCTTGTCTTGTTAATTGAATGATGGTTATGAGCTTTTCAATTTGATATACAAGGTGATCTTTGAGGTGGTGGAAGGGTGCTGGGCAACTCAGCTACAAGGATGATAAAGAAGATGGAAAGATTGTGCATCTCAACTGATTTTGAGAAGATTTGTCACTGCACCACTAACTTTTGCTCATTATGCCAAAAATAAAAGAAAAAAAATGAAGTACAGCTGTCACCAAAAATTTGAAGGTAATTAAAAAATTTTATCCAAAACTAGAGAAACTGAGTAATCATGTATCTTACTATATATGTATCTTTAAGTAATCCCTTGAAAATGTTCATAAGACCCATCAGCAAATTATAAACCTCAGAGAAATATTTAAATAACAAACAAAGCATATACTAGGTCAAAGTGAGTTATACCAAAATAGTCTAATATATGCACCACATCATGCTGCCAATGTGCCTCATGTAAATAATACCCACATTGCATTTAAATTGCTATTTTTGCAGTAATCTATTCATTTAGTGCTGGACTTCTGAAAAAAATAAAGAAAAATCGTTATAACACGGGTGAGAAATATTACCACATATACAGTATTATTAGTGATCCCAGTTTTAAAGTCATGCTAATACATAATTATCTATTGTTTTTGAGCACTGAGAGAAGATAGAAAAACTGCCACTAGTTTTAAGATCAGGAAGGTAAGCTGATATACAGGCTTTCTGGCCCACAGTTTTTAAATATCAGAGGGAAGCTGAGAAGATTCCCCAGTCACAGTAGATGTGCAAAAGAAAGTAACAAGACACATGAAGCCTTGTGTTAAATGCAATCTTCACTCCAGGGTGTATTTTTCCCCTTGACTATTGACCATATCCACTTGGAACACAGATATCAGGAAAGGCAGATGTGTTCAAATGAAAACCAGCCAGAAGCTGCTGGAAATATTTCAACATCATGATTGTATTTTCCACACAAATTTTTGGGGATGCATGTAAAGATCTAGGAGTACATGGTTTTGGAGGCTCTTCTGTATTTATATCCTGCAGTGTTCTCTGGCACTGAAGATTGCATTCAAATACCAGGGTACTTGAAAAAACAGACAAACTGGTAAACAAACAAACAAAACAAAAATCCAAGATGATTAATACCAAAAGAATGTTGTGTTAGCAAACCCTAAGTATTGTGGTACTATAGACAGTCACTTGGGCGATACACTCCCCACACCTGGAAAAAGCCTTGCAGTGGACTCACCACAATGTGCTGACTTTAAAACAATGAATATTTGGGGGGATTTCTGAATAATTCAGTAGCCATCTATTCTGGAATGTGGTTCTAAATAATACCACCCCCTCAAAAAGTGAGAACAAATGCTGCTTATGTTTAACCATGCTCTGCTAAACATTTGCATCACTATCTTCCTTTTATTGTGATATTTCCTGAACATTTATCCCAGACACTCAATTACTATCTTCTGTGATATACTCTTTTCAGTTGTGATTTTTATGAGTTAGGGAATATATACAGGGTATAAAAGAGCAGTCTCAAGATAAGGAATATGCATTTTGTCTCAGATTTGATCTTATTTTAAAAACTGATACTATTTAGAATCTCTTCTCTGGAAAAACAGTTTATTCATGTGGAGATGATAATTGTTTCTCTCTTTCAGGCAGAACACATGAATTTTTCTATGAACATTACTATGCATTTTCATTGAGCTGCAAGTGTTATATTGATTATTAAATAAGATTTATAGTAAGAGTTGGAATTGACTGTTGGAAGCCTATACACTACTTACAACAGGAGTCAGAAGGCCGGGCTGCTGCCCTGGTTCAAGAATGTGTCAGTTTAGAATGTTCAAGTCTAGGCAGGTTTGTTTAACCTCTCTCTCTCTCTCTCTCTCTCTCTCTCTCTCTCTCTCTCTCTCTCTCTGTGTGTGTGTGTGTGTATGTCTCATCAGTAAATTTAGACACTACTATTATAAGTCCTTGAATAAAAAGTAATTTACTGTATATTCATGCCTTAATACCAACCTGACTCACAGTCTCACAGTCTCACAGTCTCACAGTCTCACAGTCTCACAGTCTCACAGTCTCACAGTCTCACAGTCTCACAATCTCTCTCTCTCTCTCTCTCTCTCTCTCTCTCTCTCTCTCTCTCTCTCTCTCTCTTTCTCCCTCTCTCTCTCTGTCCCTCTCTGTCTCATCTGTAAATTGAGACACTACTATTATAAGTCCTTGAATAAAAAGTAATTTACTGTATATTCATGCCATAATACCAACCTGACTCACAGTCTCTCTCTCTCTCACTCTCCTACCCCACCTCTTGCTGTTCCCTTCTCTTTTTATTCCTCTTCTTCCTATTTCTTTTCCTATTTATTCATTTTCTTCTCCCTTCTTTTCCTGTCCTCCTCTTCTTCTCCCTCTAGCTTCCTATTTTTCTTCTAATTCCCCCTTTTATCTCTTTACTATCTTCTTTGCTAGTCCTCTTACTCCTTAGCCTTTCCCCTTATGTGCTTGTTTTGAGTACATATTATCTCTGCCCTGCACTTCTAGTGTATATATATATGTTAACTGGCCTCTGTTAGTATTATGTGTAACAAGCAATGGAAACCAGGATTTCAGCCACCAAAGGTCTGACTATATTTATGTTATTCAGGCTAGCAGTTGGGGTATTCTTGACAGTTGCTGTAGGTTTTGGCTTTAAGATTCAGATGTGTTGCTTGACATTACATTTTCCTCTCATGTTCCTGCTTATCTTTCCCAAGTTTGCTTTTTAGAGAATTCTGTTTGCTTGCTTGTAGCACAATGTATTTTCTTTTTTGTAACTGTTACTGGTGATTACATTGGAGCGCTTTTAGTGTAGTGACATTGTGACTATGTGCCACAATGATTGATCTCTGTGTTTCTTTACTTATTAAATCTTTAAAAGACTTTCCTCATATCTTCACTTTGAGACCCTCACAGAGTATCAGGTGAAACCTTCATCTGGGAATTCCTAATATAATTGTGACCCAGAAGCTTCTCACCCTCAGCTGGACTGAGCTCATCATCCATCAGTTCCCGGTCCTGTCATAGTATTGCTTCCCAGGACTTTTGTCACGAGAGCAATCTTAGTTCGGATTCTCCCATGTTCCAGCCTGAGTGTGTTTGGTTTATGCTGTGACCTCAGTGCACTGCTGGTTCCAGATAAGTAATTTACTTTAAATTCTCTCTTCTTTCTTCTTGGAAACACAGAAGTGACAGAACATCAACGTTTCTTTTTTTATTATGTGTCTGGAACCAGAAATTTCAGCTGTAAATTTTTTTCTTGCATGAATCAAAACAATGAAAGGAGAGTCTCCCTTCATTAACATGCTTGACCCTTGCTTACTTGGATGCCTAGAACTGTTTGTTACTGTCATCTCTTACAGCACACTTTCACTCATTTTAACCGATAGAAGGTTGATTAGTAGTATCACTGACTTATCTCTGAGTACTAGGGTCACCTGAGTGCCCCTTTGAATGTATGTTTATATTGTAAGAATTTTAAAAATTATTTATTTCTATTGTATTGATTTTTCCATATGCATTTGCACCATGTGTAGACATTGCCAACGGGAACAAAAAAAAGGGCATCATATTTCTTGGAAATGAAAATATAGATAGCTGTAGCTGTATGTGTTTATTGGAAATTAAACAGAGATTCTCTGTAAAAGGCAGCCAGGGCTGTTAGAAGTTGATTCATCTCTCCAGCAACTAAAATTCTGGTAAACTTCTTCAAACTATAATAATATATTATTATATTTTAATGTCAAATTAAATTCATTGTTATTAAAAGATTTAAGCCATTACTCAAAATGACTAAGATATTTGTTTTCTCATTATTAACTCACTTTTCTATACTTTAAATTTCCAGTTATTGTGTAGTGGTTAACCATGATTCATTTATGGATGTCCATTAAGAAAATCAGAATTAGAAATGAACTGTGAGGAGGGCTCTACAAGTTTTCTCTTCCCACTGTAGGACATTTCATCTAAGGTTCCTCCCTTTGCGTCCTGAGAATCTCTTACCTCCCAGGCCTCTGATACAGTCTAGAGGGTCCCCCCTCCACCACCCCTAACTGCACCTACTACCTACCGAGGTTGACTATTGTCATTTTTCCCACTGGCCTTCAGGGCTTCAGTCCTGTTCCCACCCCACATACCCGATTATGTTCCCCTCTTCCCTTCCCTGTCACCTTTCCCACCCAGGTCATTTTCTCCCTCCTCCTTCCTGTGATTGCTTTGTTCTCTCTCCCAAGTGGGACTGAGGCATCCTCACTTGGGCCTTTCAGCTTGTTAGCCTTCTTGAGTTCTATGGATCCTATCCTGGGAATTCTGTACATTTTTTGGTTAATATCCGCTTAGTAATGAGTACATGCCATGCATGTCCTTTTGTGTCTGAGTTACCTCACTAAGGATGATATTTTATAGTTCCATTCATTTGCCTGAAAGACTCATGAAGTCCTCATTCTTAATAGATGAGTAGTATTCCATTGTGTAAATGAACCCCATTCTTCTGTTGTGGAACATCTTGGTTGTTTCCAGCTTTTGGCTATCACAAATAAGGCTGCTATGAACATAGTGGAACACGCGCAAAGGGCATCAAGTAGAGGGATGAGGTTGCCATTCCATAATCAAAAACTCTATCTCAGAATTGTTCCTGTCTGAAAGAACTGCAGGAACAAAATGGAGAAGAACTCGAGGAAAAGGATGTCCAGTGACAGGCCCAAATTGGGACCCAGGTCAGTGGGAGGCCCCAAGGCCTGATAATATTACTGATGCTATGATATGCCTATCATGACTGCCCTCTGAAAAGCCCAACAAGCAGCTGAAAGAATCAGATGCAGATATTTATACCCAACTAATGGACAGAAGTTGGTGATCCCTGCGGTTGAATTAGGAAAAAGCTGGAAGAAGCTGAGGAGTATGGTGACCCTATAGGAAGACCAGCAGTCCAAACAAACCTGGTCTCCGGGATCTCTCAAAACACTAAGCCACTAACCAGGCAGCATACATTAGCTGATATGAGGTCCCCAACACATATACAACGGAGGACTGCTGGGTCTGAATTCAGTCAGAGAAGATGCACCTAACTCTTTAGAGAACTGGGACTTCAGGGAGGTCTAGTGAAATGGGTTGGGGGTGGGGCATCCTCTTGGAGACATGGTGGGGGTAGGAAGTAAGGAATGTGGAATAGTAGGAGATTGAAACTGGAGGAGGATAAATCCTGGACATTAAAAAAAGAATGAAGAATAAATAAAATGCAAAACAATAACAAAATAAAAGTTAAAAAATAGTGTAGGAAAAAGGAAATAGTACATAGGGAAGCTTAAAATAAAGTGATAGAGACATTTATATTGAATACTAATAAAAAGGAAAAATAAAGCAATATATAAGTAAGGAGAAAGACTAAAAACATATTTTATATAACATGTAATTGATACCATTAAAGAGATTTCCTAGTCTCCTAATATATTTAAGAGTCCTTCAAAGTGAATGTTAACTTTGATAAACATTTAATAAGTGTCATTACAGATTATCTGATGTACTTAATATGGTTCTTGTTCATTATATTACTTGAAGAAAATTTCAACTTCTATCCAAGATAATATTCTATTATCTAAAATATGCAACAGAAACAGCGATATAAACTTTGTATATGGGTCCCAACAAGTTCATTACCTTGACATATTTTATACTGACCACACTTGTTGTGATTACTCTACATATTAATGAGTACAGAATAACCAGTGGGCCCACCAGTCAGATAGTTTAAAAAGATAAAATTATCAATTAGCAGGAAGACAACAGAACGTTAATGCTATGGAAGTATTCTGACATAATTCATCTCTGACAAAAGACTATAAAATCTCCCTAGCAATTAAAATTAAATTATTATCTTGGTATACATAATACCAAATGTAAGCTTCTGTTACAAGTGTGGCAATTTTTATCATAATATTTTAAACAATGCTCCATATTACAAGACCTTTTGTGCTTTTTTTTTAATAAAATATGGTGCAAATTTCATAGAAGGTGTGAACAATCACTGGAAAATTAAGGCATAAATTGTACACATATCAGCTTTAAGAATTCTTACAACATTTTGAGTAGGTATAATATTCACACTATTTTCAATGAAGAAATTGATGTTCAAAAACTAATTAATTAATTAATTTTACTAATTTAATATGGAATTTTATTTTATATATTTGTATATAAAATATATAATTATGTATGTGTATATTCCGATGATAATTACTATTATATTGTGATCTGTCCATAATCTACCCATCATTCTGTTATTTATCAACCTCTGTGCACTTCTATCTTTGCATCATCACTAGTAGACATTCCAGTGTCCAAATATGACTCTTCAATTATCCTGACAACATTCCTTTTTTAAACTACTTTCATATCTAAGGCCTTACACAACCCATTAATAAGCTGGTATCCAATAGAATGGTCAGTGATAACCATCTGAACCTTTTTTCAGCAGGATGATAGGATTCATATTGATGTGTATAAATCCAGTCATGAAAATAACCCTTTAACTCCCTATTTTCCATACTATAGTGAATGCTATATCATCTTTTTTCCATGATCGACTTGAGTTTTTACAAATGGGTACATTTTTAACCTTCTAAAGATCTTGTAATAGTAAAGTGGTATCTCACAAAAATACCTTAGTTATTATAAGAAACCAAAAATGTAATTTGCTCAGAACTTAAGTTAGATTTAATATTTTGCTTTATTTTTAAATTTTAAATTTACTTAATTTACTAGATTTTCTATTTCTATGATTATGAAATCCATTGGTCCGTTTTCTCTCTCCTTAGATATTTTATTTAAAATAAAATTATCTTAATATGAAATTTATATTATGTCTATTTCTATTAATGGTTGAACTATTATTTATCCTTTGGCAAAATTGCATATTAAATCCTCACACTGGAAGAAGCAATAGTATCTTTAGAAGGTTCTGCTCATGTGATCACTCTTGCTCAATGACCTCTCAGGGTACAATGATATTACCAAATGTAGATTTCTGAAAATTAGCTCATATTCTGCAGGGTTCGTTTCATGTACATTCAGTAATAAGACATTGCTCTAGTTACTTCTTTCCAGCTGGAATATGCAAAGCATGCTCTTGAGTACTTGTTGCTGTCATATCCTGAGGGGGATGTGGTATTATCTGAAACCTTACCTGCACTTAGCCAATGATATCATGGTGGCAACAAGCTACATTCTGCCCAGAAGATAACACTTCACATTGTTCTCTCCATCTGGTTGTTACACTCCTTCCACCCTACTAAACAGTGGCATTTTGTGAGTATTAGAAGGGATGGCATAAATGTCTTGTTTAGGATCTAGCACTCAGTTGTCAGTTGTCTGCAGAATTTAGAACAAGCACAGTTCTCTTCATTCACTGCAATGAAAGACTTTTATAATTAACACTGAGAGCAGCACCTGTTTGTATAATCCAAATTGTTTAAAAGCCAGTTTGAGAGTGTGTCAGTGATGCTAAATGACACTACTAAATTTCTTCCAAGGACCTGTAATTCCATACTCATGTACTTATGATTGTGTTTACAGTAAAAATGCAAGGATTCTGTCCTGTGAAGCGGGTCTTAACTATAACCAGAGTAGTTGGTTACTACTATAACAGTCATGCCCCTATTACACAAGGCTCATCTTGTCTGACGGGTTTATATTGTAGTTTATAGGGTTCATTTTCTCTCTCAGCAGCCTACATATCCCCTTCCAACCCTATTTGAGCAAGCCATCAGGGAAAAAGCTTCCAGTTCAGTTCCAACTTGATTTCTTTCTCTAGATGTTGCAATCAATATATATATATATATATATATATATATATATATATATATATATATATATATATTATATGGGAAGTGAAACTATCTGGCCAAAACCTCATAAGAAGGTATCCCATATTTGGCACTGGGAATTTTGTTTAGTAATGCAGGGTTTCTAGTAGTACCATTATCCAACCCTACAGGGTAATCCTAACTCAGGTCCTCTGGAAGACCATACAACATTCTTTATGATTGAGTTCTTTTCTCTGTTTTCTGACTCTTTCCAGTTCTTCATTATTATTTCAGATTTACAATGAATAGTGAACATAAATTTCATATTGGTCATCAAATAATATTTATAAGGCTATTTCATGGAATTTTACACAGACTCATCATATTAAGATTACATTTATGTACTTTAAATTGGGTGACAGAGCATTTAAGTTATATTAAAGCTGAAATCAAGTCTAATTTGAAGATTAAAATTATAGTCTGGCAATACAAAGTCTGTGGCACTGAAGACCATTTTCCTAAGGCTAAAAGCAAAAGACTGACAGAAGTCTAGTATGCATGAGTATTGTGATTCATAGACTTCCAGGCCTAAAATAATTTTCTAGATGTATTAATAAGAAACAAATGCATTTGTCTGATAAAATATTAGGATATTTCCAATTAAAAAGACTTTGCTTGCTGAGAAATGCCACAAGTCTCATTATGGTTTATCAGTATGTGTGACCTTTACAGTTGTACTTCATTTTATAAATATAGATCATATTTGAGAGGCTGGGATATATGAGTAAATTTAGTTTAGATTAGTTTGTGGTCAAAACTCCCTCAAAACAGTATAATTTAAGACATTTATAGTTTCATTTGAATATAAAATTCAAAGCACTCACAATTGTTCACATATTTACCATTTCACAAAAGAAAAAAGATTCATCAAAATGATATAAAAAGAACCTGGGCTCAACACCAAACACTCAACATTCTCTTTCTCATTGCCTTTGTCTCTCTGTCTCTCTGTCTCTCTGTCTCTCTGTCTCTCTGTCTCTCTGTCTCTCTGTCTGTTACTCTGTGTGTATGTGTGTGTTTGTGTGTGTGTGTGTATGTGTGTGCACGCACACATGCATGTGTAGGTGTATGAAATAAACTCTTCTATTTATTCAGATACCAGATTTGATTATTATAAAACAATTAACAAGCAAATGAAAGAGTCTTTTAAAATATAAAATACTGCAAGCATCATGTAGCCATTAGAGAATACACAAATACATTATTTTTTAAAAGTGATCTCAGGAATATATTTGATTCTGAGAATATATATTAATATTTTTTAAAAAGTTACCAAAAATACTCATTCTCTACATTCCAGTTTTGTAAATTATAGGCTGTACAACTTTTAAGTATATCAGTATCTTTTTAGATCTGCTTTGTAATTGGTTTTTATTTACCTTTTATTTCTGTATGTATATGTATCAGACGTGTGGATTTTATGCATGTGTGCATGCGTGCTCATTTGCCCAACCCCACATGCATCATGGTACACATGTGGGGATCTGAAGGTAGCATTTTGGAAGTTGATTCCCTCCTTCTACTGTCAGATCTGGGATCCCTTCTTAGCTTCTCAGGATTATGGGGCAAAGACTAATCTGCTGAGCCATCACCCAGATTCTTGTTTTGTAGTTAACTTATTCAATTTTCTGAGTAATTAAAGACAGGCAATACAAATAAAATACTTTATCTTGTGTGAATACCTGAGCTGTTTTGTTGTTGTAAAATTATGTCAGGATTCAGACTTTATGTGACTATATATAGACTGTAAGTGTTTATAATAACCCATAATAAATCAAATAACCCATGGAGTATGGTGATTCTCTACAGTAAAATTGTCCAATTATATCAGTGAAATAGGCTAATGTCTTTAATTAAGAAAAAGGGAAACTATGTAATCTCAAATAACAACATTTTATAGTTTTAGACCTACTTAAGGACATTAAATTTAATTTAAAATTAAAAAAAAAAAAAAAAAAAAACTCTCATTGCTGTAGTTAGAAGGTTATTTGAAAGGGAACTGTTGCCAGCTAAAGTACAGGCATATCAGCATTAAGAAAAAAGTCGAATGACCTGCACTGGCAAAGTTTAATTGCAGTGCATTGTTCCATTAACTGTGATTAAAAGACTTATGAAGCAAATGAATCTCTATACAATGGAACCACCTATGCAATTGAACTAATTACCACTCACTTTAAACCATTTGATCTAATGTTGCTCTAGTGAACACACAGTTACAGAAAATAAAAATAAGGACAGTATCTGAATGAAATGACCTCAAGTCATTTCTCTCACATCTCGGTGCTCCTCCAGATTCTCACAGTACAGACAGCTCATTGCTCACAAATTACTCAACAACTATATCCTGTAACTCTTCTTCCTGAAGATATTTAATAATTCATTAAATATAACTAACATCCTGATCTCCAGTAGAATTTCATGCTATATATCATCCACTTTTTTTCTGATCCCTTACGTTTCTTCTAGTTAAAAATAAAAAAGAAAGAAATTTAATGATTTAATGATCAAATGCAATATCCTCAGATTTCAAAACTCTTAAACTTTTTCTTAAATTTTAGATGTCTCTGTGAAAATTACTGATTTTATTAGACTATAAATAGAAAAAAATGGGAAATAATAATGGTTAACACGTGGATAAATAATTTACAAAGTACAGCAAATAAACAGTGATAACAATGACATGCCAGGCTCTTGAATTAATGGAATAAGTAGACTGACCTGCACTGGCAAAGCTTAATTCCAGTGCATTGTTATGTTGACTGTGATTAAAAGACTTACCAAGCAAATGAATCTCTATACAATGGAGCCACCCCTCCATGCTTCCATTTCTATTTAGAACAAGTTGAAAGAAATGCCTTCTGGATTGTCATGTATCTCTCAGCTTGTAAAAAAATCATAAATATGTGTATTAATTAAAATTAACACCTATATTTAACATATCTGTTTTATTAAAAGTCAATGACATATATGAATAATATTTTGATATAAAATTGTAGAGCTCAAAATAACATCTAGTGTTTCAAGAAATATTTATTAATGACAATAAGTGCAGTCATATATCTTATTTTTCTCATGACTGGGATGATCCAACTGCTAAAAAGCTATTTAAAGGATGTCTAATTTAAAGGAGGTTTAATTTAAAGGAGGTTTAATTTTGCTTATGATTTGAGGGTAAATATTCTGTCATGTTGAGAAAGCATGGCTGTTGAGAGCCGCTCTAGCCCACACTTGGGGGCCAAAATGTCTTGGATCACTCTATCAATGTTGGAACCCATACTGCCAAAGCCTTGGGGGCTAAGTTGTTAGACCCTGCACTGCCCCAAGCTGCTCTGGTCTGCAGGTCAGGTTCAGCAAGAGAGAGAGTGAGGATGTACACAAAGGATGGAGACCAGACAGAGTGTAATTCATTCCCATTTATTCTTCAGTCTCTCTTCTTCTCTCCAAGTCCCAAGTCTTGAGTTCCTAGTCCCTAGTTCCTAGTCTTTCGTGCCTCCAAGTTCCAAGTTCTTTCTTCCAAGTGCTAAGTGCCTAATGTCTAATGCCTAATTCTCTGTTCTTCCTCCAAGTGACAAGTACCTAATAACTAATAATAATAATTTTTCTTACGAGCTCGCTAGTCTCATACCTCATGCCTAATAACTAACTCCAAGTTGTACTCCTAATGCCTAATAACTAACTCCAAGTTGTACTCAACTCTTCTGTCTGCCTCTCACCTTTTATATGTCTCACTTCTAAGCCATGCCTCTAAGTCACTCCTTTAAGTCATGCCCTTAGGCCTTGTCTCTAAATCTGATCTCTAAGTCACACCCTTAAGTCACACACCTTTAAGTCTCACACACCCAAGGAAAGATCCTGGGTATCTAAACCAAGATGTTATCAGAGTGTGCTCAGCTGTTGTAGGCTATTGTAATCAAATCTCTTGTCGGGGTGCATGGCTCAAGATGGCTGCAAGGATGATAGCTGCCTTCTGTCGGCTCCCCACACATGGCAAACACAGCTCTGTGGTTTTGACGAGAGTATGTAGCAGGTGTTACACACAAATGGACTTGGTAGGCAACAGTGCATGTAAAAAACTTCAAGGTTTATCTATCTCCATTCAGCCAGTCCCTACAGCAAAGCTCTAAAGCTCTACTATCCAGAGCTCACAAACTCCTAAAACAGCCCCACAAAGAGGCAACAAGTCATTAAAATTCATAATCTCAAGGAAGATATTTTATAGGTAATTAATCACAGTAAACACTGTTTTTGAGCTTTCAAAATGTTGGATTGTTGAGTGTCAAGATTGGATTATCTAGTTTTTAAAGATGAATGAGTGAGAATATACATATTTTTACTTTTCATTAGGAGCCCAGTCTTAACCAAGATATGCTGGAATAGGGAGCTATCACAGCTTATGACAGGTAGAGTGAGGGTCATAATGACAAGGTGAGATTGCTTTCAGATTTATCCATTCTACTATGAAGAAGATAATACAAAACTTCTTGAAAAGAATAAGTAATGCATTCAATCTTCACAGAAGAAATACTGAAGGAATAATATTGAGTAACTATCTCCTAAGATAACAAATCTTTTCTTCCTTTCTCTCCACTGTTTCTGGATGCAAATATTCCCTAATGTGTTTATTCACAGAGGGGAAAAATATTCATAACTCCTGTTGATGAGCTCTTCGTACATGCTAGAAACTGTCTTAAGTATTTTACATGCAGCAAATAAAACTAAACATGCAATTATTCTATTGTGTGCTTTAATCTAGAATGATAAAAGACTGAGTTATATACATAATGTTTGACTTCAGTGTGGTGAGTATTCACAGAAGGAAATAAGGCCAAGCTAAGAAGCCAAACCAGGACATTTATTCTATTTGATGCCCACAGTAACCCTATCACTGAGCACTCCAAATGAATTATCTGTCATTGAACACTACTTCATTTTTCATCTCTCAGAAATGGAGGAAAACACAGACTAAATTCAGATTTGTAAACAAGTGACAGAGAAATTTTTGCTCTGTCACAGGGATAAAGTTCTGAAGCTGGCATGAATGTGATGCATATGAATCCAAATACTTGGTTGTTCTTGGCACAGACAAAGATGTGAACTGTAAACACATGAACTGTAAACCAGGCACTTTTTCTTGCCAATGATCTTTATCTACAGAAATAAAGAGAAAGTGATGAGTGGGCCCAGATTTCTCATAAGCATTCACAGAGGGCCAGATCATTATAGATTTTGCTGCTAACAGTGCCATTAACTTCAAATCCATGCTCTTCAAACTTATCGATATGAAATGAAATCAGGTTATTGTAAAAATGGAACTGATGGAAAGGACAGGTTTTTAGCCTTACTATTATGAGATGCCTATGGAAAGAAAGTTTTATGTCTTTCTAAAAAAGAAACTAACATTCATTTTAGCACTACCTCAGGAAGCAAGAAAGAAAAGAATGCTTGAAAATGCCCATCAGTTTCCGTTTTCTAAGAACAAATTTTCCACTTCCTTTCTAAGGAAAGTGGGAAATCCTCCTTCCTGATAGTGAGCCTGCTATGATGACAAGTGATTTTCCTGTCTGAAGTGTAAACTTTTATATGATATGGTTTACATCTGTTTAGAGTTTTTCTTTCTTTTCCTCCTGTATATTTTTCAGAGAAAAAGTCCAACATAAATTGTTAAGAGTCTTTACCTTAGTAAGACTCTTTGTCACAACTTGGTGTCTTTGCCAATGACAATTACTAAATCATCATTGGGTAATTTTCAATTAGTTACTCAGTTTCAATCAGCCAGTGACCAATGAAACATTTCAACACAAAATTCTCACAAAACATATATGTGTTTCAAGACGATGATAAATCCACATATTTAAACTTATTCTTGAGTAATATGAGGGCCAAATACAGAAGCAGTTTCTATATTTTAAACCTTTTTATCCACTAGTATTGCATGGCATTTAAAAATGTTGAACTCCCTGAACTGGTAGTAACATGGACTCCATGGAAAATATATCTCTGCTTTTGCCAGATTCATACTCAATGAGTTCTCAACTTTCTCTTTCCTTTCCCCTCTCTCTTTTTTCTCATCTTTCTCTCTCTTTCCCCTCTCAGTCACTGACACTAAATAATTTTGAAAATAAAACTTAATGAAAATAAACTAATATACAAAGTAGGAGTTCAGCTACTTATAAATCAGGAATGCACAATTCCTGTTGTTGTCATGATTGATGAGCAGCAATGACCAGCTTTTGTATTTAGCAGCCACAAGTTCAGCAAGATTAGTTAATCTCTGTGTAGCTGTCTCTTGCTTTTTAAGTTCAGAATAACTGCTAGGTGGTAAGGTTTCCTAACAGTAGATAATAGATATTTTTCTTTATTTATAGTCATTCTTTTATATTCACCAAGGCACAAATCTTCATGTATTTTGGTCTTCTGGATTTATTATTTCACATTTCTGAACTACTATGAAGATAAAAATATGAGTAAATTCTGGAAAATCATGAGCAAAAGGCATCCTTTGGACTGAGCAATGGATGTGGGAGATGTGAATGAGGCTCTTCAGCTTCTGTCAGGACCAGATCCTTCCATGCTCATTTTTTTTCTACTGCCTGGTATACTCTCAGATTATATGGTTTCAGGTAAGACTTTATTAACTACTTCTACTAATTTGTATTGCATAAGTAATAGGACAATCCCAATTTGTAAGAAATATAACAAATATTTAATGAAATGAAACTACATTATTACCATAGACTTTATATTATAATTTGCCTGCTTACCGTAACAAGACATGAATGATAGCTATCCCATTTTACAGAGTGGAAAGCCGAGGTTAACCATTGGTGTTAAAGACTGAAAACTTGTTTTGAAACTATCAATAAGTTACTAAAATCCTGGAAATTATTAATTTGTGAATCTCTCTTATATACATAGGCAAAATTTAGGGTGAATTTTTATCATAAAGAAGTAATTTGCTGTCATTATTTTCTATAAATGTCCAGAACTAACCAACACTTATGAGAGAGAGAGAAACAGAAATTGATAAATTAAATATGATTAGTTAAAGTAGAAATTCTTAATACTGAGCATTAAGATTAACATTAAACATTAGGCTGGAGAGATAGTTCAGAAATTAAGAGCAGTTGTTTCTCTTGAAGAGGACCCGGGTTCAGTTCCCAAAATGTACAGGGGAGCATACAACCATCTATATCTCCAGCTACAACAAATTCTATGTTTTTCTCTGGCTTCTGGGGAAACTGCACATACTCACAAACAAATAAATAATAAAAACAAATCTTTAAAATGATAA
The DNA here is from genome assembly GCF_011762505.2 of Arvicanthis niloticus. Lineage (NCBI taxonomy): Eukaryota > Metazoa > Chordata > Mammalia > Rodentia > Muridae > Arvicanthis > Arvicanthis niloticus. The sequence goes on along the minus strand of NC_047658.1, from coordinate 25,471,115 downwards.
ACATTAAATTAATATTATTAAAGAACAGTCTGTATGTTTCACTCATGAGGTTTAATTATTTTATTTAATTATTCTAAACTAATGATATTGGTATAATGGTTTTCACATTGCAAGTAATTTTTTTCTAGGAGGTGGTACTAAAGGCACACAAATCACTACTTACAAATAAAATAAATCATTCTGGGAGAAATTTTTATTTAGGTCATCTTTGCATGTATCAAGTGCTTATTAATATAAATTGCATTGTTAAAATGACTTTTATGGATAGTTTTCTGTCACATATTTGTAAGTCATCTGAAGCTACTTTCAATATTTTATTTTCACACATATACAAAAGTATTTCCATATGGTTATGGAGATGAATTTCTAGATTAATTCAAAGCTCCTTAACTCTATATAAATGGAGGTATGCTAATGTCCTTTAGCTTTGTGTAAATAGATATGTTTCTGGCAACATAATTTCTCTAATTCTGCACTATTATTGTTTATGAGTTGGTGTTTTTCCTGCTGATACTTCAGCTTTATAAGAATGATTTAACAGTAGGATTCAAATACATGTGTTTCTTTGGAGTCTCACTTCTATTATGTTATTTCATTGCGGTCTCCTTATTTCATACTGTTTAATGTCATATTTTCTTAAATAAAATACACAATAGAGTATGTAGCTCAGTGGGAGAAGTACTTGTCTAGCATGTGTAACATTATTAATCAAACTGTCAGATACATTGGCAAAAAGTTTGAAACACCTGTGGCTCTGTTGTCTGTGGTAAAATTTTGTTTGTTTAATTGTTATTGTTGCTATGTTATATCCACATGAAACCTAATTTGTTCTTAGGTGTCTGATACTGTAGGCATATCCATGTATACCTGGCAGTAAAGATTTCATAATGTTGAAATAAAAACAATGAATAAATCAAACTTCTTAGAGACTAATTTTTCCAATTACAACATTTACAGAAAAGGCTTTAGAAAACTCAGTTCTGAACTTGACATAAATTGGCTGTTGACATAACCAACTGTTACCTACAAGGGGCATACAAACTCTTTGATGATGGAGAGGCACAAGGATAAATGCTAAGGTGTAAAGATAATACATTTAATCTGAACACATGATAGAAGTGAAATATGATGAGCCATATAATAATAATTGGCATAGTAAAGCAAAGGATCTAAAGACAACTTTACCAATTTCTTAATTTTGTGTATTTCATGAGCATTGGGATTGGCCCAACAGCTTAGCTTACACAAGAAACTCACATTTTTTGAGATTCTCTCTCATAAAAAATGAGAAAAGGAAAGAAAGACAGAAAGAAAGAGAGAGAGAGAGAGATAGAAAGGAAGGAAGAAAAGAAGGAAGGAAGAGAAACTGCATCCCCAAAGATCAGATTCCCAATAACACAAAGAAAAAACAGAGAAATAAACCAAGTATAATAGATCACTAAATGCGAAGTTTTCAGTTTATATAGTTTTACAAAGTATGATGGAATACATTCTAGCCAACTGTAATCATACCAAGAACAACAAGATAAAACTTTCATGACAATTTTTTTTTTTATGTATGTGTGTCCTGGTCAGTAGTTGCTATAGAAGTAAAATTGTGAAGGTCAGTCTTTATTGGAAATATCCTCAGAGAAGTGGGCCTGGGAAGGTTATCAGAGTTATAGGTGCACACAGGGGCTCATAGGACTGTCCTCAGACATCCAGGAAACAAAAGTGAAACAAAATGTCTGTGTTCTGGTTTGTTTCCTCTTGCTCTGACAAACCCCATGGCCAAAAACCATTTAGAGGAGGAATGGACTTACTATAGCTGATAGGTCACAGGCCATCAGTGTGGAGAATCAAGAAAAAAAGAAAAGTTCAAGTAAGAGTTTAAAACAGAAACCATTGAGAAAGAGGGCTTGCTGGCTTACTTAGACTTATGTTTAGCTTGCTTTATTATAGAGCACAGAACCACCTTTCCAGGGAATGATGCCATTCACAGTGGAGTGAACCTGCCTACATCGGTTATCAATCAAGAGAGTTCCTCATGGATATATCCATAGGTCAGTTTAACTAGACTTCCTTAGATGCCTCTAGGCTGCATCAAATTGAAATTTAAAGCTAACTATGATAAAGGGTAACAACAGTCAAAATAAAAGACATATTTTTATTGGATATTTTATTTATTTACATTTCAGATGTCATCCCCGTTCCCCATTTTCCCTTCCTAGAATTCCCCATCCCATCCCCCTCCTCCTTTTTGCTTTTATACAATTTTAATTAAATGCAAGTATTAAGGTCAGTTCTAGGTCTAGGTCTAGGGACTAGCAATACAATAGATGCAAATAGTCAAGGAACAAGCAAGACTATAAACACAAATAGTCAAATAACAAGCAGGGCAATAAGCAAAATGCCCTGAACACTTCTGTGATCACAGTTCCTAAGGGTTTATCAGAATGACCAAAATATCTGAGGCAACTTCCCAGTCCTAGCTCAAAGTAATTTTTATGTGTGAAGCCTTCTTCCTTGTTCTAGCCTAAAATTTAGATTCCTGTCTAAAATTACTTTTGTTCTAGCCTAAGATTTATATTCCTGCCTAAAATTACTTCTTTGTTCTAGACTGATGTCAGATTCCTACCTGAAGCCTACTTCCTTGTTCTGGGCCAATGTCATATTCCTTACAAGGAGCCCATTTCCTTGTCCCTGATCCATGTCAAGCACCCCAAAGACTTTCTCCTCTCCCCCTTTTTAATTTCATTAACAAGACTAAGCCTGTCTTACGTCCTTCTGACAAAAATGCCTTCCTTACCCATCATGGAATATGCATTTTCAAGAGCAATACACTACTGTCTTAGGTTGGTAAGGCTCTTTGCAGAATCATACCCATCCTTGGATTGCCAGCCTGTTAATTTAATAACTTTGTCTGGGGACTCATTTTCAGTTTCAAGCCATGTACTTTGGTTGCCAACATGTTGATGTTGTTAAACACATGCTTTAATATGATGTTCAGGAATAAAAGTATTCCCAGGACAAAAGGGGCTAGCATGATCAAGCTATATTTGCGACTATTGAAGCTTGACCAAAATAGAAATACTGACTTCAGGCCATGAGTAATTTTACCACCAGTACCTATGGTATCACCACTCAGCAGAGCAGCATTGTTGAAATTCATAAACTCACTATGTAAATTTAAAACATCCAGAGAAGTGTTAGAATTATGCCAAAACACTGCAAGTACCTTTAAATGTTTTTCTAATTATAATGACTACCACTGTACATTTTAGAACTAACATGAATCCAATGGTATCTGACATGAAACTCAAGATGGCTCCTTACTCTTAAATTCTGAGCCTCCTTCCAATAATTTGAATAGGATAAACAATATCAATCCATTGTTTTAAATGCCTATCTAAATCCTCTTGTATATTCAACACATTAGTAACATTTTTTTTTTTTGCTAAATGATTAACAAAAGTAGCTGTCTTAACTCCTTGTTTCACAGCAATTGTAGAAGCAGTGGTGCTAGCAATTAATGTAATTTAAGCTTTATACCACCAGTAATCAAGCCACCACCCTCTTGCTTCTGCTTAAAGCCTGACTCATTTCTTTCAGTACATAAAAGCTTTTTTCAAAAGACCAAGGTTCTGTGATACTCAGGACAATACAACAAAAGTTGGTTGATAGACCTCCATAACTGACGTGCCAGATTTCAAAATACTAACAGAATTAGAAGTGTATCATCAGTACAACTTACATTAAATACTGTAGAAGAAACAAAGGTAATTTTAACTTGACAATTAAAAGAATCTTAACACATGTACTAACACCTGTTTGAAATCCAGATCCTGCCCCAACTTTATCTCTTGCTAATATAACATCAAAGAGAACTATAGCTAACTTCCAAATAGGTCTCTGAAAGTGTCCAGAACCAGACTTCTAAATGAAGACTGTTATTTTCAATATTGAATTGATTTCTAGACCAGTACATGAGTGAGTTCAAATAAATTGTCACATAAGAACAATATAAGAGTCATGATAACTTCTCTTTTTGATTCTCTGTTCCACATGGTCAAAAAACTTGAGACAGGACAGCTTGTCCCATCAGTGGTATAGGTAAGCAAAGGTGAGTCAGAAACATATGTCCAATACAGATTCCTAGTCACCATTGGCAGGACACTCAGCAAGATCAGAGGCAGCATCATTCTTTGTCCAGGCATCAGCATGTCTCACCCATTGCTCTGGCAGCCACCATGCTTCTTCAGCATTCTGAAGAACAAAAAAGACAAACATGCCCTCTTCCCTGGATGTGTTAGAGCTCCTGGGAGTCCAGCCTCCTCTGGGTTTCGGGGGATTAAGTGCAAAGTTGGCACACTAGGAGTGCTCCGGCACTGGCATAGACTGGAAGGCAAGTGACTCATTTTAAAACTCATCACATTGTGAATGGATGGATCTATCAAGAATGTTTCAGTTTCCATCTTTTTGACCATTAGATTTTTGCTGGATGTCTATTTCTTAACACTTGTATAAAATTTATAGATGGATGCTTGACTTTTTGCAGGAGTCTTTGTACCAAACACCAGTGCAGTGAAGTAAATAGCTAAAACTTCCCATGTGAGATAAACTGATCAGGCTCCTATAGCATGTTAGACAAATTAGAGATGATTTGCTTCTGTAAGTGTTAGAGAAAGAATTTTATCTTTTATTCCATTATTCATATAATACTGTTTTTACTATGTTTCCTGTGCTCTGTTCAAGGAAGGACACATCTCAAACTCAACAATTTTATGTCACAGCTAAATGATTAATAGATGTGTGAAAGAGAGACATTTTATTTAGAGGCAGAAATAGATAAAAGCATCCCTGGAGGCAGAAGAAGAAATCAGGGCTTGGGAAGACTTCATTTGTATTTTAAGTCAGAAATAAATGCTGCAAAGAAAGGTTTGTGTGTGTGTGTGTGTGTGTGTGTGTGTGTGTGTGTGTGTGTGTGTGTGTGTGAGAGAGAGAGAGAGAGAGAGAGAGAGAGAGAGAGAGAGAGAGAGAGAGAGAAAAGAGACACATACTAGAATATTTACAGATTCTCTGTCCACTGGGAACAAAACAAAAGAGGAAAAGATGTCAGATTAATTGTATAATAATCCTACTGACATATGACTCATATAACATGAAATCCAGACAATTAAATTGCCAACATAAAGGTTTCTGTGTATTTATTTACATTGATGCTTATTTCACATCAATCACAAGGACAATTCTTATATATGATTCAACCAAATTGCCAGTTTCTCAATGTTATAATGATAATATCTTGTACATACATTAGTCAATATAGCATAAAACTGCAATTAAACATGGTGTGATAAATTTAAGCAGTGCATTTTATTCAAGTCAATTAAATTTGATGAAAAGATTGTATCTGACATGTCCCTGCAGTTCTGAACTGGCAAACATTCAACTTGAGCAAACCTGTTGACTCACATCAAATTATGTTCAAAAACATCTGAACGGAAAGTCAAGTGTAATCAGTTATAGGAACACAGGTGTCTAAGAGTCAGTCTATCTCAAATCTAAGGAAACAGCTAAACTGGCATCATACTCATAGAGCAAGGGGTAAGGTTAAAGTTCCAGTCAGGAATCAGCACAGTCACAGAGGGAATGTGTGAAGCTGTCACAAGTCCTTCCTCCACCCCTAAGGCATACAGAGCTGCTGCTGACCTGATGACAGACTACAGGAAAAAGTCTTCTAAGATGTCATCACAAATCACCTGTAGTTTTGTTTTATAGATATAGAAAAAGACAGTTATGTGTTTCACAATTGCTTATGATAGCAGCTTTTTAAAATAGGAAAAAAAAACCATTCCCAATATACCACACACTAGTTTTCAATAGTATTATGAGCATAAATTGCCTTATCGTCTTCAGCTCCAAGCCAGGTATGAACATTTGAATATGCCTATGTATTATGAACACACACATGCACACACACACACACACACACACACACACACACACACACACAGAGAGAGAGAGAGAGAGAGAGAGAGAGAGAGAGAGAGAGAGAGAGAGATCATGTATATATAAAACATTATGTTCTCTTCATCCAAACATCCTTTCATAATTTTTTAGATGGTTTCTTTCTCAGGGCTTTTTCATGAGACAGTGCTTTTGTCCCTATGACAGTATTCTAAAACTCTTGCTGGGGAAACATGTTTGCTCACCCCAAAGATTCTAAGAGAGTCTGATCTGGGGAACTGATAAAGTTTTGGGGTTACTTACTACAAGGGGTAAGAGTGAAAGATTAGATACAGGAGCATGGAAAAACCAAAGGCAGTTGTATAAGTGAAAACCCCCATCCCATCTTCAGGGACAACTTTGAATAGTTGCATCCTTAGGGCTTTCTGTAGGACTTCCAGACAGCTCCCTATGTTGTTTAGTACTTGTACAACCTTGGAGAGGGGCCTTATACAACATGTAGCTTCAGTATTCCCAAAGTGATTTTGTTTTTGCTTCTTTTATTTTTAATATTTTAGGTTCATGAGCCATGTTAGTAACTGAACCCAAGGCAAATAGACAGGATTAACTTACCCAAGATCACAGTCATTAATGGAAGCTTTAGGCTTTGACCTTGGGATTTTGCCTCTGAAAGCTCTTTCCTATGCCAGTCAGAGTCTCAGTGGATCATTCCTATTCTCTTTCACTAATTTCCAGCCACAATACTAACTACTGCTTCTGTAGTCTTTCCTCTGAACTTCTGTGCCTTGTTTATCTTGTATGAACCAGAATCAGGATAAACTGGTGCTACTGGTAAATGATGTGATTAACTAGAGACTGTGTCAAACATAAAGGAATACTAGTGTCAGGAATGTGTATGACTACTAGTTAAATATAGAAAGAGACAGGACAGGAACTAGATACTAGGATAAGTTCCAAAAGGCTTGCAAATAACAATAGACTTAGGCAGGAAGGTCAGGAGAGTGCAGAGCAGGCACATAACAGAGAACATGACACAAGGACCAGGTTTCATATGAGCAAATGATCAGCTAAAAATAAATTTAAATATGCACACTCCAAACAAATTTGTGTTTGGAAATGAGTCAAAAAGAATTACTTCAGGACAAATAGAAAGACTGTAGTATGTTTGTGCAATGAAGACTAGAAAAAAGAAGGACTAGAGAAATGGCTCCATGGTTAAGACACATATTGCTTTGACAGAAGAAGGCATTGGTTGACATTGGTGATAGAATATGACTGAAAGTACAGTTCTAAAAATCTGAAGATCTTATGGTCCTTCTGAACTTCACAGGTACCAAGTATATACATACAGTTACAAACATAACTTGCAGGCAAGACATTCAAACAAATAACTTAAAGTAATTAAATTTTGAAAAGTAATAGAGAAAAGAATATTTGAGATAGACCTGTTTAATCTTATTTAACATAGCACAATATCACAAGTTGTCCCATCAACAGGTATAATTTCTTGGTTTCCTTTTAGTTTTAAATTGTAATTCATACATGTATTTTTGTGTATATGTAATTGTATATATTATCACATATGTATGCAAATATTAACAAAGAACAAAAAACAGAACACAAGGACCAGTTTTTATATGACCAATTCAATTATCAGTGAAAAATATATTTAAATATATAGACAGAAATTTGTTTTGAAATGAGACTATAAGTAAATATATATGTATATATATGCATATATTTATATATATATATTTGAGAGAGAAGGAGAGAGACAGAGAGAGAGAGGGAGAGAGGAAGAGAAAGAGAGAGAGAGAAAGAGAGAGAGAGAGCTAGAGAGAGAGAGAGACTGGCTTTGAAATGACAGCCTCTGCCTTCTAAGCATTAATATTGCAGATCTGAGTCACCAGTAAAACTTTTCAAATAAGCATTTCCTAGGATTACTTAAAATACACAAATGACAAACAAAAATTTGTGAATTTCAAAATGTGTCAGAAAGATTTTAACATTTCAAGTGACATCAGTTTACTGATAAGATACTCTAGTAATTCTCAGGTTTGTTTTTGACTCTTGTTTGTCATAGCTCTTAGATATTCTTTGGAGGGTAGGTGTGAGAAAGTCAGAAATATACACAAGTGATTCTACTCATATTTGGTGCCTATAATGGTGACTATATATGTCAGACTGATGCACTTAGAAGAACCTGTGAAAAGACTGTCTTCACTCAGTGTTAATCAGTGAATTGAAAACAAAAATATACATTTGTTCATCCAACAAGAACATTTGGCATATTATCAGATACATTTAATCCATTTGAGGATGGATTGCTGGATCCGCAGTAGAAATTTTAATGAAATTTTATGCAATGAATATATTAATTTATGTGCTGTCAACTGTTTGGCCATAACTATAATTTCAAACATAGAATGCTTGTTTTGTCCTTCCAAAAGGGTATACTTTTGGGGTAAAATTTACAAGGTTGGAAGTATAGAAGTTGAATTGCATTTTGGAAGTAGGGTTACTCAAAGTCACAGTTATTTTGAATTCTATTTTTGTATTAATTTCAGAATTATATTGGTGATGGTAAAAAAAATACATAAATGTGAAATTGGCAAGAAGAGAGTTGTAATGGGGCTGATTGTATCCAGTTACAAATGTAGAATATCATTTCCAAGAAACCTTTAACAGTGTACTTCCAGTATGCATGAGCAGATACTGTTCTTACAAACACTGAAGGTCTTCAGGGAAATTCTCCCCACATACTTCCTGTGTCCATAATGTTAAAATAGGTCTCTAGCCTTGAGCCAAGTACCATTCCTTTCCATTTACCTTTGTTCCAGTCAGTATCTGGACAACAGTAACTTTAATTTTTGATGCTCACTTGTGTACCTGATGAGCTTCCTTTCCTATGGATAAGGACACTACCTTCTTCAGAGAGACCATTCCACCATGGAATTACGGATGAGAGATGTACGTGAGTTTGTCTGTCTACATGCATTTACTCATCTTCACAATTACCTACCTGTGTTCACTGTCCCCACTCTGGCTAGCTTCCCTTCTTTCCTAGCAGTTCATCTGACTTTAGGCCCATGAATCAGACTGAGAAAAGACACAGTTTCCTGTATTTAACATCTTCTACAATTCTTAAGTCCAAATTTCTGTAACCAGCTGCTGATGACCATGGCAGAAATGAGCTTCTATGACTGAAATCCAACTGCAAAAGTTAGCAGCTACCCCAAGATCTCTGAATTTTAGCAATGTATTCTTTTGTAGTTATATAAATCTGAATTTAATGTTTATATTTGCTTCTGATTATACTTAGCTTATTATAATATATTCTGACATATTATTATATGCTAGCAATTACTCTCCTTCAATATGCAGTAATCTTCTACACTCTGTGTTATTTAGTTTTAAAAACGTCAAAATACCATGAAATTTGTAATTATACAACTAGATGTGATGCTTGCACAGCTGTGGGAAGCATATTTTCTAGAATCAAGGATACATGGTGACTATTAAAACTGGAGTTTTTTCTTATCATGAAAAGATGGTGAGCCACACCAAGTATGTGAGCTTGGAAAAGCTGGGTCACTCCACATCTGCTTCAGCAATCCAGAAAACAAGCCCCATATATTGCCTGTGCAGAGTGCTTGAGCTGCTCCTGTGGCATGGACATAAAAGAGCCAGCACCAATGCTGTGAGCATGGAAGAGCTGAGAGTAACTTTCAGAGGCTGTTTCAGGAAGAGTTGGCTCCACACTTCTCATGGGCAAAGCTGGAGAACAGGCCCTCATAGTCCAGATACACAACAACTCTCAGGTTGACCAACTCATCTAACAACCCAAGCCCTGATCCAGGTCTTTGAGTTGTCCCATTCTGAAATCTTCCCAATCCACAGACTGTTGGTGTATGTGAAAAGGTCAGTCCTGTAGATCCAAAGGTGCAAGATCTTCACTAAAGAGGTCAACAACAGTATATGTAGAAGGCGTTCAAGTGAGGATCCAGTATTGAAATGTAGCAGAAATGAAAGACCTCAAAGCAAACCAATGACTCATTGCAATGAACAATTTCAAGTAAAGCTGTTTGGACAAAAGTGTATATCCTGTAATATGCCATGACACACCACAGTTTCCATAATAAGATGATTTTGTTTTTGTTTTTTTTTTCCTTGTTTTTGCTTTCTTTTATGGGCAGAAATTGCCAAGGAAGAGAAGGGATATGAAAGGTGGGGAATGAATCAAATTGGGGTACAAAATATAAAACTCACAAAGAATCAATAAAAAGTTACAAAATAAATGTGACACTAATTATTATTGATATTTTAAAGATTTATTTTTTGTTTATGTTTGTATGTGTGTTTGTATGTGTAATGTATTATTGATATTTTAAAGATTTATTTTATTTATTTATTTAAGTTTGTATGTGTGTATATGTGGTATGTGCACATGAATGTGGTTGCCAATATAAGTTATGGATTCCTTAGAGCTGACATTACAGGCCATTGTGAGTTGTCCAACATGAGTGCAGAGACTCAGGTCATATGGAAGAACAGTACATGCTCTAAACTACTGAGCCATCAGCCATATCCAAAAGTAAACATTCTATAAATGTTTCTTGCAGTATATTATTTTAAATTCAAATTTTACTATTTTGGAATTTTTTTCACTCTGTAAGTGCTTCAGACTTGGGTATATATCAGTCTTATTCTTCCTAACCTAGTTCAAAGAATAAATAAGGTCTGAAGAATTTTACCCTGACTATAGTCAGTATTTTAATAAAACATTTAGATTTATTTGCCTTCTCTAAGTCTGTCACTTTGGGTATAAATATTATTACTAACAAAATTAACACAAAGATAAGAAGTCTGGAGTCTACAAATGATATTGGTTATCTGTTCTAGTTGTAACTACTTTCCCATTCAAATGTGTGTTACAATGTTAACCAATAAACAACTAGCCAGTATTTGGTCTAATTCTATATCTGTAATCAAATAAAGCTTAACAAACTCATAAGTGTTTTATTTTGAAGCTTCAGAGCAGTAGTTGAACTCTGTATACTTTTCAATACTTTTGTTTTTAAATGGGAGTTAGAAAATTTTAAAGGTAACAGAAAAAATTAAAGATTACATCACTTCATTGAACACTAGAAAATATGAATGAGAATATTCTCAAATTCTCCCAAGAGATCCCAGCCACATGTTTTATGATTTAGTGGATTTATTTTCTCACCCATATACCCAGTTATGACATTTTTACTTCCAGTAGTTTTCAGTGGAAAGTGTCTGAGACTCTTCTCTGATATCAGCTTGACATAAGAGTTGCTTGTTTAAAAGAAAGTAAGTGTATTATTTATTTTTCTTACTGCTGTTATAAAGCACATTGCCAAAGCAACTGAAAGGGATGAGTGTTTCTTTTAAATAACAGTATAGAAAGAGATAAAAAGAAACCAGTATATATGGTAATTGATGCAGAAGTCAATGACCTACCAAAGTGCCGAAAAATCAGTGAAGGTAGAAAATTAGACCCTAAATGGAACAGCTACCTCAAAATTTTGAAATTCAAAAAACATTGCAGAACTAGAACTAGGAAGTGTTTCAGTGCTCAGACTGGAGACATAGGTAGCAACAAAAAAGTTTTAGACATGATATAATCACATACCCATAAAATCTGCACAAGACCTGCACAAGTTTGGGAATGTAAAGATTCATAATTGATATGGTGGGCCATATGTAGACGACTGTCTGTTAATGGGTGGTCAGGAATGGATGTCGCTTGCTTCAATAGTTCAGTCACTGATAAATTGCCCTTGTCCCAATAAATATCCTTGTGCCCACACTTGAGAAAATCTCTAGCTAAACTCAGCAAGTCACACACTACTACAAAAGACATGAAAGTAGGAGAATATAGTGCTTTCAGCCAGAGACGGAGAGGAATGAGAGTGGTCGATAGTGGTTAAAATTAAAATTTATTGTAAAAGTCTAAAACTGTCAAAAATAAGATTAAAAGTTAAACAATTAGTGGGTCAAGGCAAGAAGACCAAACAGCATAGGCACTGTTCTGTGTAGCAAGTACATGGAACAATTTCCAGAGAGGCACCACTATGGAGATTATTCTATGTGCAGAGGATATGGATACAGAGAGCTCATGAAGATAGGAGGACCACCCTGCTCCTGTGTATTCAGGAAATGGCTACATAGAACTGTTCCATAAGGACGAAGCATCTCAGATAGTTTCACTCAACTCACCCAGAACTCCAACATCCTCTTTTCTGAGACTACTCATCCTAAAGAATTAGGGGATGCATATTACCTCATTATTTTATTTTTTCCTGGCTTTTTGTTATTTTCTGATTTGATAAGGGCCACCCAATAAACTCTTTGCTGCCTAATTAGCTGACAGAATCATTTAATAGTTATTCTCTTTCCTTTATATTTCTTTTAGTCGGAATTATGTCCAGATTTATGATCTTCATTTTCAGTTTCCAAGGTGCTGAGAATAAAAAAAACAAAACAAAACAAAAAAACAACAACCAACCAACCAAACAAACAAACAAACAAAAAACCTGCCAAGCTTTGCTTATTTTTCTTTTTTCTGTGTTGAATTCCAATTTCAGCAGACTGTGACACATCTTCCAGTGACAATTTTAGAGATGAACTTTTACAAACCTTCAAAAAAAAGTTGTTCTAACTTAATTATTCTTGTGTTTGGAGAAAGCTGGCGGAGATGAATCAGCTTCCTCCATTTGGCATCGTGGTTCCTCTGACTTGAATGAGAAAACCCAAGAAGCCCCAGAAATTATGGTTAAGTCTGAAATCAGCAAATCTGGAATGGGTGTCTTAGGAAACCCCATCTACATGAGTGTACTTAGGAAGGAATTGATTCTGGTATATCTGTGAGTGGAGCATGATGACTGGACTTGAGAAGTGAAAATGGTTCCAGTTGACTAATTCTGATGCATTCACAGTATTTCTAGAAAGTATGTTAGGTGCCTAGAGACTAGTGTGAAAGACCCTACTACGATATGCACAGCCACAGACAAGAGCATGATGAACCACAACAGGGCGGAACTCAGTATATAGAGTTTAAAACCCAGAAGAAACCTGCATGGTAGTAGATTCCACTAACAGAAAAAGTACCTTTCTGGGCTTGGAAATGAGGAAAAGGTGTCAGTTTCTTGGCCTGAGGTGCTGATATTCAGGCCATTTGACCATAGTAATTAGAAGCTCATAGTAATTGCATTGATCGTTAGTTAATTAATTTAGTTCAAGAATAAGTCAATAAGAGCAGCACTAGAAAATACAACAAACAAAACCAGACTTAAGGAGTCACATGTGACAGTCTTCTAAACCTTTCTACTATGTAGCTAGGAAAGTGAGTATACCCCTTTTAAAGACAGTATTTCTGTGATCCAAGAACATTCACATTTTTCTCTCTTTGGAGCATAATCCTTAAGTTTGAAAAGTTTCAAAACAGCCATCAAATCTTCCACAGTCAAATTTCCACAGTTCTCAGTCAGGTGGAAAACAGCAAATGCTAAGAAGGTGTGCATTGCATTTAAATTTGTACCTTTGCCTAAAAGACTGATGGGTTGGTATCTTCGCTACAGGTGGTGTAATGAGCTTCCTTAACTTTAAATAAGAGGCTGTCAGGAGCACGAGCCAACTGACAGCAGGCTTATGTAACTGACTCAGGGCTCCAGAGGCAGAGCTCTGAATCTAATATCAGCCCATGCCAAGATCTCCCCTCCAGTAATCTGTCATAGCCATGCCTGAGCCCAGCAAAGATCACAGTAGACTAGTCCTAGAGGAATGTGTGATGTCATCAATGACATCTTAGTAAAACTTTGTTGCAAGGTGTTGCCATGAAAACATTTTCTCTCTCTTATCTATGATCCACATAAACAGTGACTACTTCCTGTGGCTCCTCCCCATTAGCCTCAGGAATAGCAGGCACCTAATAACTTCAGATTAGGTCCTACTCTTCCTGTATTTAAAAAAAATACAGGCTTCATACTGGCTTTGGAACTCTCCATTTTTGGGCTTTTTTCTTCTTTTACTAAGTTGTTACATGAATCCTCCTTAGATTCAGAAATTCAAACAAGAAATGAACAGAACACCAACTGAGCATAATGTTTTCTTTGTTATGCTATAGATACAACTTTGTTTCTGTTCTAGATGTTGTACCTTGTTATCTTTTAATCAATAAATAAGCCAATCTCTGATATATAATACTATGCTCTGTTTTTCACTATGACACAATCATTTTAACATCTCACTTCTTCTCATATTCCTTAAAGCCATGAAAACTTTTTCCAATAACTGCTCAGTTCATTTCGATAACAGAATTAAAGCCTGAGCTAAAGTATTCTTCAAAATAACACATGACCTTCTGAAACCACTTGGGTACCTGTGCCTTCCTCCCTTCCCTACAGACACTCACTGTACTTCAGCAGCTTTCAGGATTCTTTGAATGTGGAAACTGAAGATAACTCATGAAAAGCTGTTTGTTGTACCTCAGCCTCTCAGATAGAGGGACGCCTGAGGGTTCCTGCAACAAGCTCCTCCAATCCTTACCAAACTGGCGTTTATCTGGAAAGGATGGGAGAGAGAGAGCTGAGGGGAAATGCTTGCAGTTTCTTAGTTCCTGCAGGAGTATTGCTGATGGCCTAACCTCTTGTGTTTTTCTTTCCTTAAATCTCACAGAATTGAAATCATTGATATACAATACAGGATTTGTATCAGTTGTCATAAAACAATCCCCTTTCTCCTTCGAGGAGTGGAAACCCAACAATTCACCCTCAATAACTAATGATCAATGTGATTACTGTGAGCTTACTGGATGGCCCTTATCAAATCAGAACACAACAAATTCTTAACTCTAGAAACCAGGAAAAAATAAAATAATGGAATAAGATGGGTCCACTGATTCCTTAGGGTGATGAGTCGCAGAGAAGGGCATGTTGGAGTTCTGGGTGAGTGAAGTGAAGCTGTCTGGGATGCCTTTTCCTTGCTGAACAGTTCTATGTATATATCTGCCTAACTTTAATCCTCCTGTCTTAATCAGCTCTCTGTATCTATTTCCTCCACACATGTAATGATCTCCAGATTAGTGTCTCCCTGGCTCCATCAGCAACTGATCCATGCCCTCTCAAGACAGAACAGTGTCTATGGTATAGTCCTCTTTCCTTTATCTACTAATTGCTTACTTTTTAATTTATATTTTAATGGTTTCAGACTTTTATAGTAAATGTTTTACTATCATTTATCTTTCTCATACCTCTCCCTCCATTACGGAAACCACTATCTGCTCCTACCTTTGTGTCTTCTGTGGTGTGTGACATTCTGAGTTTAGTTAGCGTTTCTCTCCAAGTGTGAGTAGGAGGTTATTTGGGGGGGTGGATAGGGGCAATTTATAAATGGCTGCAACACTGAAGGAAGTGTAGCGCACTTCATCAGCAACCATCATCAGACAATAGTCCCTTATGAGGCTCCCTACATCAATGATGAATGTTGACGTGCCCAGTCCTATGCAGGTCTTGTGCAGACTTTATGGGTACATGGTTATTTCATGTCTAGAAACTTTTGCTGTTGCACCCCATCTTTATGGTCTTAGCTCTTGAAGAGTTCCTAACCCTTCTTCTGTAATATTCCTGTAAAGCTCAGTAGACTATAAGGAGATAGTGAGCTGTGTCATGAAATGAGTGATTGTCAGCAGCCATCTAGGAAAGGATAAAGCCGTCAGGTTATTTTCCTAGGACAATTCACTATGGGCTGCAATGAGTGAAATTTTGTGGGCAAGGCCCATGAGAAAATGTCTCAGGACTGACTCCTGCTATTGATATGCCTTTACTCTCATCAATAAACTAATTTAACAATCCCTGGACATTAGCTCACACTATTGGGAAGATTTTCTGCAGATCAATAAAGATGTACTGTTTTGTAGTGATGTTATATAAACAAATAGATGACTTTTTAATTCCTACTGATGATTCTATAAGAACTCATAAATTTTATTGGTAATTATTGAACCCTTTATAACAAGGGCTGCAATTAAACCCTCTCTAATATGAAAACTGCAATTAGGACTCTGTAAGTCACATGTCACAAGCTATTTGCACTAAGATAGAAAGTAGACAGATTTACAAAAGAAATACATTCCTTAAGGCAGTAAAACCACTACCTAAAGCACATAAACTTGGACTGAACAGTTTGTGGTAGGTGGAAAGACAGAAGATAAAATATTGACTGGGTTTATCTATACAAAACTTCAATAGGAATGGGACACTAGGCAGAAGAATTGACATACTAGGCTAACTTAGACTTAAGAATTAGAGTTTTAGCCTCTCAGTGAACCTGTGGTAGTACTATTGGCAGATCATAAATGTTTAGGTGGGTAATGAGTGTAAATGGAAACACATGTAAACATCTTAGTTGTTTCTTCTTGTTCAATCTGTGATTTGAATTTATGTTTCAACTTGTTGCAAACTCTTGGGAAAAAAAGATGCTGAGAATACCATGTGATCCTGTATCTTGTAAAAGTCCAAATCTGGGAATAATAAGTAGTGGATGCAGAAAGAGAGTAGAGAAGATACAGAAAGAAAATATAAGAGATGCAAGTAGAAGCAAAAAAGAAGCAAAAGAGATGACAGAACAGCAAAATCTAAAAGATCATAAGAGAGAGATTAGGAGACACAAAGAAGGAACTGTAGAGAGAGCAGAAAGAACAGGCAGCCTTCTTATGATACAGCATCTTTCTTTTTTTTATTGGATATTTTCTCTATTTACATTTCAAATGTTATCCCCTTCCAGGTCTCCCCTCCAGAAACCCTGTATCTTATTCCCCCTGCCTCTAAGAGGGTGCTCGCCTACCCACCCACCCACTCTTGACTTCCCATCCTGGCGTTTTTCTTAAGAGAGAGTTTCTTCTTACTGACACGAACAGAACTTTTTTTACAAACAGAAATAAAATGGTAGAAGTTTTTTTTTTCCTTTCTCAGAGCAATAAAGGTTGGTGATTATTTTTCATCTAGAATGAGTGAGTCTTTCTGTGCCGTATATTGTGGTTTTGCTCCATATGCATAAGTAAGTATTTAGTGTCTATGTGTACGTGTGTGTTTGTGCGTGCGTGTATGTAAGTCAATGAGACAGATTGTTGGGCACAACAAAAATGTGAAAGTGTTAATGACTAAATAAGAATGTGAATGAAAATGTTAGTATGTACGTGAAGGTATGTGTGCCTATGCATATTTGCTTGTGTGTGGTGGAAGGTATTAAAAAGGTTGTTCGGCTTAGCTGCCAATTCGCTCAGCCCCAGCGGTCCCACACTCTAAACCAAATAGAACCGCCAAGTTCCCACACTCTGTCTAACACCAGCGGGCTACCTTGCACCAGCTGGCTGTTCTCATTCTCATCTCAGCAAACTCTCCGTCCTGGGCCCCCAACCCCCCTTAAAGTTGGCATGGCCACTGCCTCCGCCGCACTAGGCTTAGCCCCACACAATAATCGCCATCCTAGTGGTTAGATATCACAATACCCAGGAACCCAGTAAATCAAAACTCTTGCTTTATAAATGCTTATAGTTAACCAATCATATTTATATATCATCAAATACTCAAATCCCAAAAGAACCATACAATAATTTCAAGGCCAATCGATACTGGTAAAATACCAACACAGATTAGATGATTTATCCCATTTATACTAACCTTTTGGTTTCCTATCTACCTAAAGCTGGTTAAAGCCACACTGGTTTACCTCTGTTTCTATTTTCTCGCCCTTCCTCTCTCCTCCAGAGTCTTTCTCTCTCCCTAACTCTTACCTCTGCCTCCCTTTTCCCTGGCCAATCACAGTCCTCCTTCTGCACTAATATTTGAAATAGATTGGGCAGGGCAATTTCTGCCACACTTGTATAAAATTATTTTATTCTGCTAAGAGTGACTTTAATTTCCTCCTTCCATAAAAGTTAATTGCTCCAAGCCTCTCTTTCACGTGGCCAATAGGAGGTGAGGCTTCCGGGCGATAGAGGAAGGAGCCTTAGCAATACATCCTCTACTGAATTTCCTGCTGCTATACAGCTTATGTTACCTGCCAGAGAATTATAAAGTAAACAAGCACTGGATTTTCTAGAGCTCATCAAGCACAGAAAATTATAAAGCAAGTTTAAAAAGTAAGCAAGGGTTAAATTTTTCAGTGCTTAATCAAGCACAGAGATTTATGAGTGAATTATAGAGAGACAAAAAGGAAAGTTTCCTCGGCGCTTAAGAAAGGATAGAATATTAAAAAGAGTTAAGTTTTTAAGCACAAAATAGTACGAAAGAGTTAAGTAGTAAATAAAGCATAGAGAGTTAAAGAAAAAGAAACCAGTAGTTTTCAGCCACAGAATATGTAAAAAAAAAAAAAAAAAAAAAGTGTTAAGATTTTCAGAAGCTATCAGCTTCTAGCATTCAGCATAGCTAGAGAGTTAAAAGGCCAGAGATCATCAGTCTTTTGACCTGTATCCATCCAACATTCATCTCTCACTTTCCGAGGCTAGACAGGCTTCCTGTAAGTCATCCAGAAAAGTAATGAACTTGTGTTAATCTTACAATCACTTTGACCATTTTAGTCTCATGTCCTGTCCAGCAGGGCATTAAACAGGGGTACAGGGAGATCACCTAAGGGAGCGTGGGGGGGATGGGGTAAGCAGGCAAAGATGCAAAGAAACATGGCTTGTCTATCGGCAGGATGTGGAGAAGGGGATGATGCAGGAGGATAGGTGTTCAGGGGGAGTACAGATATCTTCCAGAACAGTGGGTCAGCTGGGTGAAGGTTCAGGGGACAGGACACTATGACTCTGCCTATGATTCACTTGTCCTTATCTAAGTTGGTACTATCCACCAAAGCTACCCAAGGTCTATGCCTACTCAGGCTTCCACCAAAGATGCTTGTTTACAGTAGCTTCTAGCCATCTGTTTCAGTGTTTTTCCACAGAGAACCCAAGACTTTGTGCTACCAGGCTGACTTTAGGCCTATGGCTGATTTCAGGCCTTCAGTACATAAGCAAAGCTGCCCCTGACAGTCTCATGCATCTTGGAGGATCTTGTGCTTTACTTTATTTCCAACACATCAGTGACCCTCTGCGTATTCACAGCCTACATCAAGTCTAGTTTTCAATGCCTGTGTTTTTTGTTTCCTGTCCTACAGATTCTTTTTGCTGAGGAGTAACTAGGCACAGTGGAACTGGATGAGTAGAAGGGCAAAATGAGAAAACAATACAAGTAAATATAAATGTGGTAGAATTAGGAATGACCTTGGTGCAACCCATGTGCAGTTGACCCCATCATAGCATTCAACTAAACTGTTGACAAAGGATGAGCAACCAAAAGGTAACACTACCATACTTTTCCTCAGGAGAAAGTGTATGTAATGAAAATTTTTTATTCTCACTTTAATCCACTGACTGATTTATAAATGAAAATATTTTAAAATCAAATAGAATATTTATACACATACAGAGATAACTGATACATTTTTAATATTAAAGATTTTAGATGCTACAGAATTGATGGTTTTAATATTCTAAAGCCATGCGCATTGACCTTCAAGCCCTTTCAAAAAGATCTAGTCATTGGGATCCGCTGAGATTGGAATCTGTCTCTCTCTCTCTCTCTCTCTCTCTCTCTCTCTCTCTCTCTCTCTCTCTCTCTCTGTGTGTGTGTGTGTGTGTGTGCGTGTGTGTGTCTGTCTGTCTGTCTCTCTGTGTGTGTGTGTCTGTCTCTCTCTATCTGTGTTTGTGTGTGTATGTTTGTGTGGATTTATGTGTGGATTGTGTAATAAGGAAGGGAGACAGAGAGAGAGAGAGAGAGAGAGAGAGAGAGAGAGAGAGAGAGAGAGATTGAGTGCTAATGATTATATCTCTTATGGCATTTCAAATTTTTTTGTTAAGAACTTAGATATAGGGCGGGGAAGATGGCTTAGTGGGTTAAAGAGTACCTGATTTCTAACTCTCAGCACTCACATAACCCACATAATTGCTGAGTTCTGAGGCATCCATCTGTACACCTAGCTCTAAAGGAGCAGACACAAGTAAAACCTGGGGGATTGTTGGTGAAGTCTAGCTGAAATGGTAAGCTCCATTTTTAGTCAAAGACTCTGTCTTTTCAATGGAAGGAGAGTCCTTTGTCCTGTGAAGACTTGATGCCCCAGTGTAGGTGAATGCCAGGGTGCAGAGGTAGGAGTGGGGGGGTGAGAGGGGGCGCACCCTCATAGAAGCAGGGGGAGGGGGCATGGAATGGGGGTTTCCGGAGGGGAAACTGGAAAGGGGGATAATATTTGAAATGTAAATAAATAAAATATGCAATAAAAGAAAAGAAAAAAATCAATAAGATGGAGAGTGGTAGAGGTAGATAAAAGACCTTATTTCAGACCTCCACTTTAGCATGAATGACCATCTATGTGTATAATGCCAATTTCACAAAACATATATAGTGAGTAAAATCTATGGGTATAGTCTATATAGAGGGGTTTTTTACCATGTCAATTGAGTACCCATTGGAGTTTGAGTTTAAGAGCTACCATGGCTGAAAATCTTTCTATCTTGTAATAAAGATGTTTGGCTACATTCTTAGTTCACCAGCATGTGATCCGAGTGTCCTGCTAATTAAGGAAATGATTTAGACCCAGTATTTTGTGATGACTAAAAACCCATACCCTGCTTTCCTCTGAGCACTCACTGCATTGTATTGTGGGGCTGAAGGTGCGTTAACTGTTGGATCCTTTAGAGGATCCTTTCTGTATATGCTTTTTAAAAGTATCTCTGATACAAAAAGAATCCACTGTATATTTTCATTGTTAAATATTAAAAAATCTAATCTTCAAATATCTGAAATGCTGTAGAACATATAATCAAATCCTTGGAATGTATTACCTCTTTAAAATTTTGATTATTTTATTATTAGAGGTTTTTAAAAGTAACCTCATTACTAGCTACACACACACACACACACACGTGTACACACACAAACACACACACATTAGTGAAACCTGTTTCCAATTCCTTTAAATCTAAAGCATGATTGCATATATAGAATTTCAATGTGTTTCATGGCTTAAAAATATGTAATTTTAAGTATAAAGAGAAAATACTGCTGTGTTAGAAAAGAATAAGAGGGAGCAGATATGCACATAAATTTCGCAATATTTGGTCAATAAAATGATTAATACTCAATACAGTAAAAAATGGAGAAGACATAGTTAAATATATAAATATGTGAGCCTTAGAGGTAGGTAGATACATGGTGGGAGACTATCAAAAAGCAAAACTTAATTTTCTGTAAGAGTTGGGATCAGACTTCCTACTGCTGACCAAATTTAGCCAGTTATCCATATTTTGTAAGGACAGTTCTGCAGTAGGAACATGGTTTGTAGATTTATATGTTGTCTGCAGAAACCACTCTAGAGCAGAAGTGAGTAATCAAAGAAGTGGCTATAAATATGGGTAGCCTAAGATATTTATTATTTAAGTCTTTACAGAGAAACTTTGCCCATCCCTGTCCTAAATAGTTATGGATTTGACTTTGGCAATGCTAATCCTGAGATTCATTGGAGATAAACTAATTCCATGATATTATATACTGACAAGAAATGGACTTTTTTAGGACCATTCACAAACTTTCTCTTAGACCTTTCTTTTATTTTGCTGTCACCAGAAGGTGCTTTAGCTTTTAGAGTGGGTCTTTCTATTTCATATGACATAATCAAAACCATCACTCAGAGGTGGGACCAGAAGGTTATTTCTTAGTTGATTCCAAATCTAGTCCACATGACAACTAAGATTAAGAATCAAAGACACAAGTAGGATGATTTAAGGTAGTGGAACTGATGTTTAGGGTGAATCTCAGTAGCATAATGTGGAAGGGAGAAGCTGAAAATCCCAGTGGAATGCTTATAGTGTGGTTGTCAGTGATTAAAACACAAAGCCAGGAAAGAGAATAGAAGTAGACTAGTAAGTATTTACGTAAAAAAAGCTGTAAATAAAAGAGTCAGGGGAAGATGAACACCATATTGTCAGGAAGTTAGGGAGACAAGGAGAGAAATACTGAATAGATTAAAGTACTTAATAGCGATCTGCTCTCAATTTTTGAAAATGTATTAAATGAAACAAATCAGGGTCAAGAGAGAAACGGGGATAAAAATGAAGGCAAGGGTGTGCTCTTTGCTTCCAATGGTCACAGTGCTTTTCCTACCTGATACAGAGCAGTATTGGCTACTTTTGTAGAGAATCCAGATTATACACCCAGAATGATGTCTGTTGACTTATTGAATGAATACTTTGTTCATAAATAATATATTATGCTGACATTTTTATATCCAAATAAAATATTAACATGCAAACTAATTCTTAACCTGAAATGTTGGTAAAACTAATTTTCTGGTTCCCACATTTCTTTTGAATCCACTAAAACTCATAAAGCAACAGTAATGAATGCCTATCTTTCATTCTGTACTTTATTGTAATAAAAATTATTTAACAATTGTGCATGCTTTTTATTTCTGTTTGAGTATATTCAATATTGACTCTTTAAATAGTAACTTTATGTTAGTCATTTCCCATAGCAATTAAATTGTCAGAGACTATCAGCACATGAATATGTACACACAAGCAGTCACAAATGTGTGCATTTGTGAGGACACACACCCATACACAACTCTAAAAGGCAACAAGTACCATCCCATGATACTACACTTAGAAAAACTCTGAATCACCATACATGGAGAAAATAAATATTCCATGATAATATCAAATTTAAACAATCTCTATCTTCAAGTCCAGCCCAACAGAAGGCACATGAAGGAAAACCCCAACCTAAGGAGGTTAACTGCATTCATGAGAGCACAAGATACAAACAATATCCAACAGTCAAATCAAAAGAGAGAAACACACACACACACACACACACACACACACACACACACACACACATACACACATAGCATGTGTGTGAAGGTCCTTACAGCTTTTAACATCTCCATTGAGTTGTCAGGTATAATTATAATAGTTCATCATTTAGACCTTTTTGTTACTTGGTCAATTTTTCTTTTATCTTTTAATATTCTTTATTTGCTTTGTATTTTAGTGTATGCACATGTACCACCATCGCTACCACCACCAACAACAAAGTAACTGAAATTAACAATCATTGGCAATAGTTATCTCTCAATATCAATGGCTTCAATTCACCAATAAAAGTAAAGACTAACAGAATAGATGATAAAACAACATCCATAATTCTGCTACATTCTGGTATATCAAGAGTAGACAGTACATCAGAGTAATGGGGTCAAAATTGTACATGAAACAAATAAAGCAAAGAAAATCCATTTTAATAACCAAGAATATAAACTACAAACCAAAACTAATCAACAAGATAGGGAAAGACACTATATCCTCAATAATAATAATAATAATAATAATAATAATAATCCACAAGAAGGCAATACAATTCTTAATATCTATGTTCTAGATACAAGGGTATGCATGTTTGTAAAATCAATCAATCAATAATTAATTTATTTATTTATTTATTAAAAAGAGAAAATCAAATCAAAATAAAGAACCACACTTGAGCTTAAATCGCATATTTCCATTCATATGCTGTGAGCAGGAAACTTTATCACCCCACTCTCACCCATACAGATGTCACCAAATCAAAAAAAGTAGAGAAACAGTGGAACTAATAGACATTATAAAGCAAATTTTCCTGACAAATACTTACAGAATATTCATCCAAACACAGAAAAATCTACCTTCTTCTTAGCATCTCATATAACTTTTTTCAAAACTGACCATATACTCAGAAACAAAGAAAGTCTCAGACATACAAGAAAATTGAAAAAATTCCCTTTGTCCAGTAAAACCACAATTGAATAAAACTAGACATCATCAACAACTGAAACAACAGAAAGCTTCCAAACACATGGAAACTGAACAAATTATCACTACTGAATGAAAACTGGCATAAGACAGAAATAAAGAAATGAAAGACTTTCTAGAATTTAGTGAAAATGAAAACACATACTATCCAAACATAGGAGACATGCTAAAAGCAGTGGAAAGTTCTTCTGAGCACTAGTGCCCACATTAGAAACAAACAAACAAACCCCACAAACCAAAAAACCAAAAAAAGTAAAAACAGAAAATTCATACTAGGAATTTAACAGCACCCCTGAAAGCTCTGTGAAACAAAGCAAAACAAAAACAACAAAATAGTAAGTACACCTAGGAAGATTAGACAAGAAATAATCAAAAACAGGGCTAAAATATAAAATATTTCAAAATATTTTATATATTGAATCATCTGCAAAAGATCATCCACCATGATCAATTAGAGTGGATCTCTGATCAGCAGGGATTGTGCAACATTTGAAAAACAGTAAATCTAATCTATCATTTTAACAAACTAACAAACTAAAAAAATAATCACATGATCATTTCTTCAGATGTAGAAATGGCCTTTGAGAAAAATCTAACACCCTTTTATGATAAAAGTTCTGAAAATATTAAGGATGCAAGAAGCATACTTAAACATAATAAAGGAAACTTAGAGGAATCCTATAGCCAAGATCAAATTAAATCAAGAGAAAATAAAAAATATTTGAATAAATCAGGAACAAGACAAGATTGTCTACTCTTTCCATATCTATTCAATATAGAACTTCAATATGTAGCTAGAACAAAAAGACAACTCGTGGAGATCAAGGGGATAAACACAAGAAAGGAAGAAGTCAAATTATTATTATTTACAAATGATAATATGTGACCCTAAAAACTTCATCAGGGATCTTTTACAGCAAAATATCTAGATAAAAGATTAACTCAACAAATAAATAGCCATTTTATTTACAAATGACAAATGAACTGAGAAAAAAAATCGGGGAAAAAACACTTCTCACGATAGCCTCAAATAATGTAAAATATCTTTGTGTAACTCTAGCTAAGCAAGTGGAAGACTTGTATAATAAAAATTTTAACTCTCCTATTAAAGAAATTGGAGACGACATCAGAATATCAAAGAACTTTCATGCTCATGGATTGGTAAGATTAACAGAATATAAATGGATGTCTTGCCAAAAGCAATTCACAAATCCAGTGAAGTCCCCATTATAAGTCTACCACTATTCTTTATGGACCTTAAAAGGACAACTGTCAAGCTCACATGAAAACACAAACCAAAAACTACAAACCAAAACAAACAAAAACAACAATACCTAAAATAATCCTGAACAATAAGCAACTTCTGGGGTATCAGCATCCCATTTAGTAAACCATCAAGTTGAACTAAAGAACTATAGAAATAAACATCACATGGCATTGGCATAAAACAAACACATAGATAAATGGAATAGAACTGAAGGCCAACAGTAAATTCATATTTCCACGGAAAATAATTTTTTATAAAGAAGCAAGAAATAAAACCTGGATAAAAGATAGCACATTTAGAAAATGGTATTGGTTATATGTGATGTCTGCATGTAGAGGAATGTCAGTTGGTCCACATTTATCTCCCTGTATGAAACTCAAATCCAAGTGAATCAAAGACCTAATAATAAATCTAAACACACTGAATGCAATAGAAGAGAAATTGGGGGATAGCATTGGATGCTTTGTCACAGGAAACAACTTCCTGAACAGAACATGTACAGTGCAAGCACTAAGATCAACAATTAGTAAATGGAACTCATAAAACTGAAACTTTTTTGGTAAGGTAAATGATTCCATCAATAGAACAAAACAGTAGCTTACAAAATAGAAAATAATTTTTTACCATCTTCATATTTGATAGAGTACTAATATTCAAAATATATAAATAATTCAAGAAACTAGATATTAATAAACATAATAATTCAACTAAAAATTGGGGTACAGATGTAAATCGAGAACTCTCAATAAAGGAATCTCAAATATCCTCCACAAACTTAGCCATAAATAAAATGCAAATTATTTCGGCATATACCCAAAAGATCCTTCATCCTTCCAGAAGGATACTTGCTTAAACATGATCATTGTACTTTTACTCATAATAGTCAGAAACTGGAAACAACCAAGATACCCCTTAATAGAAGAATGGTTAAAGAAAATTTTGTACATGTATACAGTGGAATATTATTCCAGTATGTCTGATTAGACTTGAGACCAACTTCAATGAGAAGGAACCAATTCCCAGTACTGCTGGGGTAACCAAGAACCAGAGACTAGATTGACCAATGTCTTATGGTAAAACCAAACACTCTGGTCTAAAAAACACCAGTAAAAATTATTCCTAATGATATTCTGCTATACTCAAATATCTGAGTCTAATCCAATCATCATGAGAGGCTTCTGGCAACATATGGGAACAGATGCAGAGACTCACAGCCTGACATTATGCGAGAAAAAATCTTCATTGAAGGTCTCTATGAAACCCATTCACTCAGAGATCAGGGAGTAGGTTGGAAGAGGAAACATATTGTAGTCAGAGTAGATGGAGGACACTAGGAGAACATGACCCTCTGAATCAACTAAGCAATTCACATATGAGCTCACAAAGACTGAAGCATCAAACACATAGTATATATGGTTCTGAACCAAGTTTTTTTGTATATATTATAGCTAGTAGCTTGATATTTTTGTGGGACTTGTGACTATGAGAATGAGTGGCTTTCCTTCTTGGAACTGCTCAAATGACACTTTTCCTACACCTGGGTTGGTGTGTCTAAATTTGATATGAAAGGTTTTGCTTCATCTTATTATATTTTATATTGTAGTGTTTGATTGTTATCATGCCCATTCTTTTCTAATGGGAGAAAGAAAGAAAGTATATCTGGAGGGGAGAAGAGGGGGAGAAAAAACTGGGAGAAGTAGAGGGAGCGAAACTATAATCAAGATATATTGTAAGAGAAAAGAATCTATTTCCAAAGGAAAGAAAGGCAGGAAGGGAGGAAGAGAGGGAAGGAGGGAGGAAAGAAGGATGGGAGAAAGCAAGGAAGAAAGGAAGGACATAAGAAAGGAGTGAAGGAAGGAAGGAAGGAAGGAAGGAAGAAAGAAAGAAAGAAAGAAAGAAAGAAAGAAAGAAAGAAAGAAAGAAAGAAAGAAAGAAAGAAAGGAAGGGAGGAAGGAAGTCAACTAAGGAAGATAGACTTATCAACATGTCCAAATCTTAAATCGCACTTTATTCTGAAACTCCATCAATAGTTCCTAGAGTCATTGTAACATGTGGTAAGTTAAATTTAAACAGAAAAATGGTATTATAGAAAAACATAAGAAGGAAATTTGAAGAGTCATGTTAGTAAATTTAATGACAGATTTAATGCTAATAAGTAGGAAAAGCTTGGATGTTGGGTGTCGAAAGGTCACAGGGCCCTATGACTATTTATGAGCTCCCCAGCAGGAAGGTTCACTAACATATTAGAGTTCCCAGGGTCATAAATTATTGGTAAATTTCTGATGCAGAATGCAGAAATCACATCACTGAGTAACATGAGTAATTGCTTGGAAGACACTCACAGTACTTGTGGTGCCAAGGTGTGGACTGAGGATGGAAGTGATGCTCAAGCTTATTTCATGGTGACTGACTGCTACCAT
This sequence comes from Arvicanthis niloticus, assembly GCF_011762505.2. Lineage (NCBI taxonomy): Eukaryota > Metazoa > Chordata > Mammalia > Rodentia > Muridae > Arvicanthis > Arvicanthis niloticus. The sequence continues at coordinate 25,443,568 of NC_047658.1, read as the reverse complement.
GAGCCTCTGGAGGCTGCAAATCAATTCCATGCCACATCTAGGAATTAATTTGTATCTTAGGAAAGTTATTGGAATTTGCATAGTTTTAATAAACAGCATTACCTGTGTTAATTTAAAGTAATTTATTTAAATAATCCATTTTTATTGATGATTCAATATAAGGAAGCCCCCAGCAGTAGGGAAAGTTTTATGAAGGAATAACACATTTTATATAAATTCAACATAAGGCAATCACCACATGAATCTCATATACTATTAATTCTTTTGGAAACTGTAGCTATGTCTTTTCTCTAGGCAAAAGTATAATTATCAGTCTACTTGCTTACATTGGACACTGAATCATTTAAAAAACTTTTACTTTCCTTCTTTAGATTTGAAAATGGTGGGGTGTACTGTTCTGACTAATGAGAATAATTTACAATATTATCAATCAATATTTAAAAATTTGAGATAACTTACTTTTAAATTAGTGAAGTAAACATAAGTAACATTTTATACACTGTTTTCAATTACATCATTCATTCTGATTACATAGATACTTGTACCTGAATGTCATAGTTTTATAGATTCTATTTTTTTTAAAAAAAGGATAGATCACTTTCTAGAATGCTATGGGTTGTTCAAATAAGATATCACATCATGTGTTTCCACTTCTATAAATAATGTTGACTGCCATTACTACTTCTTAACCAAAACAGTGTATCTACATTGTCTTCCTCAGTGATTTAATTCTCTCTTGTTTATACATTTTCTTCTTTGTTAGAATACTTTCTTTTTTGTTTTTATTCTCTTAATTTAAATATATTTTACATAAAACAATACAGGAAAATTGTAGTTATTGAATATGTGTAACACTGAGAAAAAGAATATACTCCTGAAAATTTTACCTAGTGATGTAGATCTTCTTGTTCATCCAGCATGTTGGGACATAGTCCGTAAATGAAGCTGTGTAAGAAGTGTTCTGAGCAGTTGTGAGGAAATTGCAAACAAGAGAATTGTCTTGTAATCTCTGTTCTTTCCTAACATGGGTTGTTTTTGGAATGTGCTTTTGTGCCTTTCCCAGGTCAGCCCACTCCTTGTCCAGATTGATTTTTCCAAGTATGAGCTGTCTTTATGGCTGTTTACAGAACTAAAGTGACCTTTCCCTTTTGACTATATAGGCTTAAATTCACGTGACCTTGTCATTTTGACTGTATACAACTTTAACTCAAGTGGGCTTTGCTCACATGACCTTGCTTAGCTCTCAGAATTCCAATAGAAATTGTCTGAAACTCTTAATAAAGATGCTTATTGAATGAGACTTGTTCGGCCTAATTTGTAGACTCCACTCTCCCAAGTTCATGCTGCAAAACAGAGCAGTAACACAGGGTATCTTCACAGGATCTCCCAGTTAATAATGCCAACTTTAAGAGGAAGCAGTATTGGCTTCATCTACAAAAACATTCTCTCTCTCTCTCTCTCTCTCTCTCTCTCTCTCTCTCTCTCTCTCTCTCTCTCTCTCGTCTGCCTCAAATTCTTACCATCTTAGTCTTTGAGATAAGGTCGTTTGGATCTTGCTGAATCAGCTTACCTCTGGAGCCAGTATCCTATTGTTTTACATCCCAGATGTCAAAATTCCAAGTGTGCAATAATCTCGGGCTTTTACCTGGGCTTTCCCAACAAAATTCAGATATTACTGTTTGCTTAAATTTTAATAATAATTAAGATTGTTTTTAATAATTTAAAAACTATTTTTTAAATGAAAGCATTATACTGGTCCTACCATCTTCCCAGGGCTTGTTTCTCTATTTTAAAATATAAATAAATACTTTAAAATAAATAAATATTTTAAAATATAAATAAAATAACTCATGATTTGCTCTTATTTTCAGGTATTCCATCTGACCTCTTCTCAGCATCACACCCTGTGATACATTTACTTAGTAGCAGGAACTGTAAATTCTAGTGATTTTTCTGTTCCATTTATTTCATAAATAATCTTGTTTTATGAGTTATTACACCCTTTTTGGTACTGAAATTAGAACTAATTTCAGACAACTGTAATACTTTTTATGTGCCTTTAGCATTGTTAGCATGATTGCTCATAGGCACATAGAGAAAAATTGCTGTTCTATACCTGTATTTGTTGAATCTTGATGAATATGTCATAAAATAATCATATAAACATATAATATGAAAATATATGAAAAATTCCATGAATCACTAATATTGTCAAGTGTCAACATTATCATTGATTAAATTTTGTCATTGTTACATATAGTATCATCTGGTAAATTATCAAATAAGTATTACTTATCGATAGAAGTTATAATACAAATTTATTGTTGACTAACAATGTTATGAAAACCTCATACATATATAAGATACTTTGAACCTCAGCCATGCATGCCTATTTAGAAATTAAATAAAATCTACCTCATGTCTGTATTTTTAAATTTTATATTGAATCCGGCCTTATCTGGAGATGTGCAGATGAAGGCACTAGAAGAATTTATTTTCCTGAATATTTCCACAGTATCTTTTTCTCATTTTTATGGTCCTGTGTCTAGCCCATTCTCAGTCCCCAGGTATTATAATCCAAGTCAGCCAATATCTGTAATGCATTCAATAATATAGAAAGAGCACAACTGTATTCAATAAGCTTCCCCCTTGCTTTCTTCTAGTTTGAAATTTCATCCATTGAAATTAAACACTATAAATAAAGCATAGGATTTGACATATTTATGTGCTTGCACCTGCTGCTCTCTTTCCTGAGGATATGTTTATATGTTAGTGAAGGTGAATGCAGTGGGGTTGGTGAGAGAATGATGGGTCACATGAAGAAAGTATTGGACAGATAAGTCTATTTTCCAAATGTGGAGACAAGCATAGTGCTACATGCTTTTATTATCAACCTCCAGGAGATTGATACAGGAGCGCTACATAAGGAAACTTATGTGGGATACTACAGAGTATAACTCCTGCTAGATATTCACAGCAAGACCTATCCTCAGAACAAGCAAGCAAGCAAATCCCTACAAAACCCTTATTGCTAGATGTTATAATACTTTCTCACAAGTTAAATAACAATGAGTTGAATCACAGAATTTAAGGTAACCTCCCTGCGCAAAGACATTTACTAAATCTCAAATTTCTGATAGTGATGGTTTGCAACATCAATTCTATCCTTAGTGAGGACACTCAGAAGAGGCTAATCTACAGGAGGAAAGTTAAAGATACTGCAGGCTGGGTAAAGGATATGCGATTTTCAAGAATACAAAATTTAGAGAGTACATAGGATTTTGAAGTTTATTTGGGATTGAGAATAGATTGATGTGGAGAAAAAATTCGCAGGGGTGGGGGTGGGGGAGGGAGTCTGGCGGTGGGGTCCCACTGAGGTCTGTGCTGCCAGCGGAGGGTCCCACATTCACTCTGCCAAAGCGGGCTGGTGGCCGCGGCTTTGGTTGGAGGTTCCAAAGGCTGGGAACCTGGCAGCGGCAGATCAGGCGACAGGGAGTCTGGTTTTCCAAAGCTTTTATTGTTCATGGTGTGGTGAATGGATGTAGATGGTGTGCGCTTCCCCCCAAAAGCCAGGGGATCCTGGCTTTTTATAGGGAGGAGGAAGAAGGGGAGGGAATAACTTAATTAGGTACACCCTGGCCTTTAGATAACTCATTAATATTTTAATCTCTGGAGGTGGAGACTTGTTAATCATGCCCTCTACCTGTGTGCTACATGACTGAAGGTGGCAGATTAAATGGAGTTACCTCGTCCAAGGCCCAACAGATTGAGGCACTATTTGGTAGGGGGAAAGGGGAAACCTGAAGGCATTAGGGCTACAGAGATATTTTAATTTGACGTGAGGCTTACTGCCTCAAAGATGAGGCCAGCCAACAGTAGAAAACAACACATGTCTTTCTAATAGTAAGCCTGTAACCTTGGAGGATGCTTATATACAAACTAAATGTTTTTTGTGACGGTTAATCTTAATCATGAACTTGGCAGTGTCTAGAATCACATGGGTGATGGTGTGCTGGTGGGAAATTATCTTGATTACTGTAATCGATGTGAGAAGACTAGCCTACTGTGGGAGGCATTATTCCCTTCATGGATATTTTAGATATTGCATTTTCTTTGACAGACATAACAATTTTTTTTGTTTGTTTTATCTTCTACACCCAAGATTCTCTCTTTTATCTTCTGTATTCTGTGGGTGATGCTTAAGTCTGTAGCTCTTGTTCTCTAGTTTTCCATCTCCAGGGTTGCCTCAGTTTATGTTTTTTTTTTTTTATTCTTCTCTTTCCTTTTTCAGGTTTTAGACAGTTTTACTCATATCCTTCACCTGTTTGATTGTATTTTTCTGTGTTTCTTTATTTTTACTTGCCTCCTCTTTTAGTGCGACTATCTGATTGGATGCATTTTCCTGTATTTGTCTAAAGAATTCATTCATTTCCTCTTTAAGTCCTCTGTCATCTTTCTAAGTTTAGTATTAAGATAGTTTTGTGCTTCATTTTGATTAGGTTTTTCCAGTTTTGTTGTGGCAGGATAGCTGGGCTTTGGTGGTACCATATTGCCCTGCATCTGGTTGGTTGTCTTCTTACACTGTCCTTTAGGCATCTGGCTTTCTCTGGTGTTGGCTGGATGACCTTGATGGCAGAAGGACCTTGTAGGAAAGTAGGGGTAGTCATGGGCCAGACAATAGATAGTAGGGTACCTGATTCTGCTGGTTGTGCCTCAGGTCATCCTGCTAGCAAGGGATTAATGGAGCAAAGTTCCAAGCTGGTAGTTCTTTGGGTTTTAGCAGGCCTCCACATGTAAGCAGGATTTTCTTGTGGTCCTACAGGTCCTCTTGGGACTGAAAAGTGATTCCAGAGCTAGGCAGTGGAGTTCAGGGTACCACTTACAACTTAGCTCTGCAGGCTGTATTGGGACACACTGAGCTGAGAAGGGAATCATGGGGGAGGTTTTTAAATCTTGGGGCATTGAAAACTTCCAGGAGAAGCAAGATGCTCTCAGATTCCTACAAGCCTCCTCAGAAACAAAGGGAGAGTCCAGAGTTAGACAATGGTTTTGGGTGGAGGGGCTTGTAAAACTCACTTCTTCAAGCTGCCACAAACATACATTTTTATGTATATCAGTACAGTAATAATTTCAAATTCAAAAAGAGATAATTAAAAATAGATCATGTACTATGATATGTGCTTCAGTGATTAACTACAACTTGTTGAGTGTAGATTTCTCTTCTACCCGCCTTTGCTCTGGGAAGTGGCTGCACTACCAGCCCTGTCCCAACTTCTCTTGAATCCTCAGACAAAAGATATATACATAGTTGTTTAGTTCAACTTGCTGTCTGGTACAATTGCTGGGTGCTACTATTTCTCACCTGGAAAACATGCCCTTACTGATTTCTTATCTGTGTCTCTTCCACCTGTCCTGTTCTTCAGTTCCTAAACTTCCCTGACCACCTGCCTGTAGGAGTGGCCTGTGTGGCCACTCTGTTTTGAGATCTCACATGGTTGCCCAGTTCTCCTCTCTCCAAAGCATGGCAACCCATTCTCCTTCCTTGAGTCACTCTTTTCCTCCAGGGACCCTGAAGTCCTGCCAATATCTTCTCCCATGGATTGCTTTACTAACAGATATAGAACCTATAGGGGACAGGAACTTACCATCAGAACAGCTCCCTACAAATCCAGTGTCCTATTCCTCACAAGATGGAAGATATTTAGGAAGCTGTTTTAGCTAAACAAAACAGGTCATGGATTACAACATTTGCCAATCACAACTTGTAAGGTCCCTCACAAATATTGAGAGTGTTCTTAGCATTTGTTGGTTTGAGGCATGATGTTGAAATTTATTCTTTCTTCATTTTTTTTCTAAATATAAGTATATTTGTTACCCTATAGACAGAGTGGTAAGAATAAGGAATGAAGTTTCTACGTGTTACTTTCTCTTTTCTGTGAGCAATGATTTAAATAATGATTCTTGATTAAAATAATTGAAGTATCACATAGCAACACATAAATAGCTGAGAAAGCCTATGAATTTTCAAAAATTCCCAAGCTAATTCAAGAGGGAAAAGGAATCTTCTGAAACTGATTGTAAAAATTAGCTGTAAACATAAACATTGAACACTGCCTCACCAACAGCAATCTTAGAAATATACCAAAATGTTGCAAGTGATCATTTTAAAGAGGAAGTGATAATGCAGTTTATGCTGATCAAATTCAACTTCTCAAACATGCCATAAAATAATTTTCAAAATGAGTGAAAATAGATGAAGTGAATTCACTAAATTTTAAGAGCCTCACCTAACTTTACTATGACAACAAAGTATCATCACAGAAAAAAAATATTTCTGATAAACATTTTAACAAAATATCTGTTTTCAAAATATAGGCTGAAATTATGTCACTAAAAATCTCTTTTGATCAAACACGTTTTGATTACTTATTTCTAGCATGACTCATCTGTACCCTCGGTTCACTTCTCCAGGTGCTTTTACTTGCTTATAAATTCATGCATCTTAGGTATAAGTATTTTAACTGGATTTGATTACCCAAAACTGTGTTATTTCATTAAGTATACACTAAATATTGGTCAAAACAAATTGACTGCCTGAGAACCATGAGATTTTTTTCCAACTAAATTAAATATTGAACAATTGTTACGATTAAAGCAACAACAAGGAAAGAGGAAGTAAAAGAAGAGAAATGTTGCTGAGAAATTCAAACTCCATTTTTCACTTGAAAGAGTCTGTCTCCACACATGGTAAAACAAAGACATTTAGATTAGGTGATTTTCATATTCTCACACAATTAGTTACCAGTGGATCAATAATTCAAGATCTATGAATCTAAATAGAGTATTCGCAAAGTAAAACACAGTTAATGGAGCAATAAAACACTTCTCATTCATTAAGTCACTGGAATTTTAAAAAAGTATGAATAATGGAGAAATAATACCAATTAGAAGGACTACAGACACTCAGGGGAATTCTGGGAACACCTAAATATGGCAAATGTGTACACATTCAATCAATTCATATATTCCACAAGATTGCCAAGTATCTGTAGTCATGTTGCAAAACACAAATATGAATTTAATAATTATGAGCTTCCTTGACTTTAGTTAGATCACAGAGTAGACAAGGTCCAGAATTAGAATCCAAGGTCTAACTTCATGTCAAGTACTAAGTCTTTTTGTATTTTTCATCTCTCGCCTTAAAACAAAAAAGAATGACAGCTAAGACTTTAGATTAATGGCAGAATTCATCTTATTATGCAATGATTAGTGAACCATTATTGAAAACATAGTTCTTCAGTCAGAGATATTACAAGCTTGTGTATATGACACGATTGATTTCTTCTCTGTTCAACCAATGTTGTTCATGTAATCAGTCATCATTATACCAGTCTAAGTGCAGCAGAATGGGTGTTGGTATAGTAAAAAGCATCTTAAAGACTTATGCCTTCTATTCTTGGCTCATTTCATAACTTACCAAAGGTATACTATTAGGCAATTTATACCCTTCTGTTCTATAATCAGTGAAAGTGTACTCTATGGTAATTTTAAAACAAATAAATTATTTACATATCCACTTAGTGAAGCACATAGATTTTTCTAAAGCAACATTGCTTACCCTTCCCTTAAATGATTTATTATTGCCCAAGATTGCTGTGCTCTGAGTGCATAAATTTGAAATTGGGAATATAGATCATTTTCTACATATGAAATTATGTTTTAATGTTGTACATGACATTAAAGTGCATGCTAAACTCTCAAAACAGCTCAGAATTGCCAGTATTATTATTGTTTCTTATACTTTCTGTCTTTCTTTGCAAATCCTTTGAACACAAAGACTTTTTAAACGTTTGTATTATCTCTTATTTTCTTCTCACCTCTCAGAAGTCCATTCTGCATCTTTCAACCCTGTGCTCTATGTCAGCTCTTTATATGACAATGGTTTTAAAAATGTTACAGCATATAAATATGTTCTCATAAAAGAAGAGCCTTTTATGTTTCTATAATATTTAGAGTTTTTAATTTATCTTATATTTATTTATCCATTTATTTCTCTATAAACTATCTCCTTCTCATTTTATGAAATATTTCATAGTGATATTTCTGTAATTTCTGACATGATGATTAAAAATGCACTTTATTCATTAGTCATGTATATATGGAGACAGGAATATAGGACATTAAAAATGGATATTCAAGCCCTCCCCACCACACAAAAATGAACAATTGGGCAACATGATTACATGTGGCTTCTAGGAAAATTGAATTGTCATATTCTATTTAAAAGCTACTCAAAATGAAGAAAAGAAGGAATGGAAGGCATTAGTCCTAGTTGCTTGTCTAACTAAAGGAAATAGGTTCCTGTGACCTCAGTTTATGATTTCTTTGCTAACTTTAGTGACTTTGTGGTTTGCACTTAATTAGCTCTTTTGGAGCTTAGAGAATGTGAGATCACAGAGATCAACAGACCATTTTTATGGAAAGCTTAGCAGTCTTCAATGCTAGTCTCATAGCTGAGATGTTTGAAAAAGACCTGGAGTAGAAGAATAAAAACAGATGACAATAGAAGTTAATCTGTCAAAGGTATGGAGGAAATTCTGCCATAGACACATGGGCAGGGAAAAGTAAGGTAATTGAGAGGATGATATGTGTGTAATCAGTACCTATGGAGATAAATCTCAGAAAAAGGAGTTGTCATTACAAATAGAAGAAGCAAATCCTACTGACTCTCCCCAAGAGTGCTGTAACAGTAGACTGCTTTGTGAGGCATGAGGTCCCAAAGCAAATGTGACTGAGCACAGGCAGTAGCCAAATAGCAATTTTTCACTCAATTAGATCAGAATTTTATGCAGTTGTATCTGTACTTGGGAAAATTTTGTATCATTTTGAGATTTTGTGTCTATATGTGAGCCAAGGATTATAAAAACCAATTTTGTGGAATTAATGAGAAAAGCTAAATTAATTTATGGTAATGATGTATAAACATTTCTTCCTCACACAAGGGTCAGTGGAGATTACTGTTAGGTACAAGCTCATCTCATAATTAAATTAGGATGTCTTATAGAGAAAGTGGCCACAGGAAATCTGCTATAAGGAAAACAAGGAAGATTCTGCATGCTGTCACTTGAAAAAGTAGGATTAGGTACCATATCACTATTTCTTATGCAGGCTGTGGCAAAGTATTGAGAACAAAGATTGAGGATTTTTTTTAACTGATAATCATATTTTAAGAACATTGTGGCAGGGATGATTCTGAAGTTCTATATGTTATTTGATTTATGTTACCCAAGGAAGCATATTTTATATGATATAGGTGAAGAAAAGAACTATTGGGGAGATTAAGAGTTAGTAGATGGCCACAGAAATATTCAGTGACGATGGGGAAGAAGGACCCATTTGGTTCATGCTAAACTCTTTGAAAGCCTGCCTCTCAGGTGCAGAGGACATGCAGAGAACAGGCCACTGAATAATATAAGTTGATACTAGTTAACTGAATGAGTTTCTAATATGCCACCTAAATGTCTTGAAATGTCTTTAGTGATGTTCAAACTTGACTCTGGGTTTGCCCTTAGTTTATAAACAAAGAACACCATTTGTCCACCTTGTTTGTGAGTCCTCTTCCTAAGAGTTATGTGTAATTTTTTACATTGCTTCTCTGTCTTCCTCCCAATCCTTTAGTAAATAAATCCTTGTGACAATGCCAAGTCCATCTTTTTTTTTTTTTGATTACCAATATACTTAATACGGAGATTAAGCCACCTTTCCCCATTCCTCTTGCTCAAGAGCGTAACTTCCTTCCATGTGGCCTTCTTTCCAAGGACCTTCCTTCTCACAGTGTGCTGACTTCCAGCTCCTATATACCATCCATTGTCATCTTTCACTAGGCCACCCTTTAAGCTTCCATTCCAAGTGTGATGGCTGCTTACATGCTGTGAAATTAACTCATCACCAGTGATCAGCCTGAACTTTACCTGTCTCCTTCCTTACCAGTCAACTTTCCAAGAAAGAACTCTCCTGGCAACTCAGCTTGAAATAAAGCATAATAAATTAATTCTTCATTGTAAAGTTACCCTGATAGTCCTCTGAGGAATGTCTCAATAAAATAATAGTGAAAAGAAAGCTGATAATCAGTCAGGTGTTTCAAAAGCAGTGGAAGAGAAATAATTTAATTTTGCATCAAGTAGACATTTTATCCATTTAGAATAACAACAACAAGAAGAAAATCAGTACATGTCTATGTGCTTGAGTTTACTCTGCTCCTTGAAGTCTGCATGTTCTGTAAGTGAGAGATTTATTCAGTATTAGGTTGCAGGAAATTCTTGATTTGGCTCCAACCATGAGACGTCTTCATTGTAAGCCTTGAATTTATAAAGGATTTTTAGCACTTCGGGCAGAACAAAAATTGTTTCTCTTCAAGATCAAATGTTTCTCTTTGCTTATTTGTCTTCAAAGCCCAGGGGTTTATAAGATTAGAGACATAACTGGAAATTAGGGATTAGAAAAGTAAAATGAATGCCAAATAATGATCTTTTCTTGCTGTTCTTCCTGTCCATCTTATCTCTCCTCCCTATCTCCTCTCTTCCATTCTCCTTCTTCTGTCTCTCCCCTTCTCCTTTCTTTCTCTATCTCCCTCTTCCTTTCTGTCTTCCTTTCTTACCTTCTCTCCCCCTCCTGTTTCTCATTTCTTCCTCTCCCTCTCTTTTTTCTTTTTCTCTCTTCCTTCTCTCTATCATCATCTCCTCTCATTAAGAAGAAAGTAGGGAAGAACTTGGGATTCTTACCATGTGTTCATAGTTAAGAAGCTAAAATATTTTGGAAGAAGGGATTCAGCTCAAATTGTCTTTCTACCTTCTAATCTTCTTGGATTCCTGGCTAATAAGAAAGTAAGGCTGAATAATCTTCTCTTGAGGGAAGATTTCACAGCATCTCATTCATGCACCAATGTTTCTGGCATTAATACTACTAAAACTCTCTATCACTTATTGCGTACCCCATCTAGTCAAACTGTGAAATCTCTTTATGGCATATTATATATGTTCGATGCAATGCAATCACTATAATCTTGTAGAAAGAATGTTTCCTTTTAATTTATTAGGCATAGAAAGTATGAACAAGTTCATTTTTTTGTTTTAAATATATTTAGCTAGTTCACAGGGGAATTATGGGCGCAATCAGTTTCATCTGCATTTGCAGTCCTTGTTTGCAAATACTTTGCTATTTATTTTTTATAACCACGAAAGCCAAAGAGCCTTAAGGTCTTCAAGTTTCATTCTCTTCCATCATAAGCATTTTCATATCTGAGAGGTGAGAGTCAGCAATTCTTAAAGGAAACAGTTAATCTCAGTTAATGTTCATTATTTCACAGTTGCAGAAATACTGCCATTATCAAACAACATAATTTGTGCAGCGTTTTAAAATAAGTTGCATTAAGTGTGGGATTAAAAGAAAGATGATGTAATGATTTATCCTTTTTGTAGCTTGGTTGGATTTGGGATCTCATAGGAGATGCACCTCTGGAGCAACTTGAGAAGGTGTTTTAAAATGAGTTTAATTGGGGAGGGATGACCCACCTTGGCAGTAGGTAGCACCATTCCATGGGCTTGGGGCTCAGACTGAATAAACTGTGGAAATAGGATGAAGCCATTAGCATTAAAAGCCTTGGGAACTTCATTGTTTAGATCTATCAGACACCATTAAGATGATATAATCTTTTCTGATGTAGAAAGTATATTACTCTCATTTGTTTCAATGTTTCCATAGTTATTACTAACTATAGATATCGGGTTGTATATTGCTTTTCTTTAAACAGATTTCAGTATTACTGGATACAAGACTGGTTCATGTGTCTTAGGACAAAGTTTTTAAATACTAGGGTCACCTTTGCAGTTAGAGCTCATTTGCATTTAGTGCAGGTGTGACAGTCCTAACTCAGGGTCTCAACTTTCCTCTGTGAACATCATAAATAGACACAAGTCTAGCAAGGCTAGCTCACTAAACAAAATGTTCTAGTAAAATTTGGATGCATTGGACACTGAGAGGCTGTGATTTCCATATTGTAGATAATTTTTCTAAACAAGCTTAAGCATGTGGATTTCAACACACTCCTCCTATTGGCAGGTTCTCTCCAAGGCAATTTGACCAACATTACTTAAAGTGATGAAATAAATGCTTTCTTATTATGATGATGATGGGTAATGCTGTGAGGAAATACAAATAATTCAAGCCTTTGAGTCCACAAACAGTTGCTATGGGAAGCTGTATTATCCTCACACAGCATCATTGGTGGTATACTCAGTGGTATATACAGTTATTTGTTTGCTTGTTTGTTTGTTAATTATTTTTGAGCATAAAAAGGATGAATCAATTTTTATGTCAATAAAAAACAGATAAAAGAAGGCAGAAATGAAGAGGAAAAGGTATACATTTCAAAGAAAGAAAACCAACTAAGGTCAAACAAGAGATCATAGCACAGTATGCATAGGGACCAAGAACATAGGATTGTTCTCATGCATAAGGCACAAGAAAGGAAAATCCTGGGTCTAGACTAATGATGTGAAAAGCGTCTATTAATCATTGTTAGTCATCACATAAGAAAGCTTCCTTCAAAAGTAAATATGGTGTCAATGGAGCTTTATTTGTATTCATTACTTCACAGTGTGTTTAAAAAATCTAACAGTTGTCTGTGTAGCTTATGCAGGAATCCTGGGCGAAGTAAGAAGATGTAACAGTTAATTCTCATATTTGACTTAATAATTGAATAAATCATATGATCCACACTCACTAATCTAAAACAAGAGCAAATCCATGTGTGTTGGATACAAAGTTATGACATATAACAGTCAGAAAGCTAGGGCCATTTCTAAAATCCCCACTAATATGATAATGCTACAAATGATTATATGCAGCTACTATAAAAGGATTATAGCTGTTTTGTGACCTCATATCCTTTTCAAAGACTTTGAACAGATCTGTGCAGTCTTATTTTTAATCCACTTCTCTCAGAAGCTTTGAGAGAGCCCATATCAATAATGACTTTTGGCAAATTTTGTAATGTTGGATTCCTAGAGTGTGTGATCTCACCTGTATGAGGTGGGGTCAATACCAAGAACACCTTTGCATCTCAAGTCCTGCCATGGATACTGGAGATGCTTTGTAATGAGTGAGAGATTGACACTGGCTCTGATGATCAGGGACCTATGCTATGCATGTTGGTTACAAGCTGAGGTTCCATGTCCTCTGTTTCCTTCCTCGGGGTGTCCAGGTGCCACTGCAGACCAGGCTGGAAGGATGAAGCAGAGTCCTTAACAGTTGAGGTCTGCAAGATCCTGGTTCAGCTGGTAGAGAGTAGGGAGCAAATGGGGGTGGGAAGCTTCTCCAAAGATTTCAGTGTTATATCACTTTTAGAAGATATTCAATGAAATAGCCCTCTTAGAGGATTTTCTATGAAATAGCTGGTGCTCACACACTTTACTTTGGGTGATGTAGGGCTTTATATGAACCTTGGAGAGTGGTAAGGAATTTTCAGGCTAAATATAAAATCTTTGGCTGGAATTTAAAATACTGTAGCCTCATTTGCAAAGGGAGACATTCCAGGAATTTTAGGCACTTGGTGGATGGGTTCTTATAGGGAAAAAGGAAGTTGAACTTAGTTGAACTTGTAGGTTTGCTAAGGATTATGTATCATTCCTTAGGTAGAAGAGTGAGGTTTGGGCTGCCCAGATAAGGCAGAAAAGAGGAAGCCCTGCTAGAAAAAGGAGACATCCATTTTGCACTGAGCTCAGAGGACTTATGTGGACATGGGTGGGAGACTACAACCTTAGTAGAGAGGTACAATAGTAATGTATAAGCAGAGAGGGGAAGATGCTGGTGGATAGGTATATGTAACAGTTCCTTCCTGTAGATGTTACCAGATTTCTTTCCTTAGGAATTGTTTCTGAGGAGAAACAAGAACATTAGATCATTTTAAATCACCTTAGAAAGGTGCAGTTGAGCTTTCTAGGCCACAGAATTCACTGAAACATAAGAATCTCATTGACTTCAATAGTCATCAAAATTAAAGACAATTTTTTCCTACTCTCTAAAGTTAAACAATTTCAATTTCCATAGTCCTTATTTGATAAAGATAATTTTTTTTATTTTAAAGAAAATCTTGCAGGTTCATTCATAAAAATGAAGACAGAAACATTCTATTTACAGTGAGTTCCTAAAACAAGATGTTTTCATAGTAAGGAGATGATTTATTGTTAGGACATCACAGTTAAAACCCCAGAAGTGCATTTGAAATGCTGGATACCTAGCAGGTAATCTCTCCCCCCCCAACCTCCTCTCTATCCCCCCCAATCCCCTCTCTCTCCCTCCCTTTTTCCCTCCCTCCCTCCCTGTCTCCCTCCCTCCTTTCTTCCTCCCTCCCCCCTCTCTCTTTCTCTCTCTCTCAATGTAATATATTTAAATTTGTCTTAAACTTTTTTATGTGATGGCATACTACAAAAAATATGGGCTTTTTACAGTTTTCTTTTGGCAAGCTAGACCCAGAATTCTCCTTTCCTGTGCCTCATGGAACAGTCCCATTTAAAAAAAATAAAATAAATGCCACAATCAGAAAAGGCTTGCTTAATAGATCTTCATAAAAATTTAAATCTAATAAAAAGAAAATAACACCAAGTTCTTCTTGATCTACTCCCAAGTCACTGCACTGGTGCACCTAAAGATGCAACACATGACAACTCTGAATTAACCAGAATAGGCTCAATATTTATACTGGCTTCACAATTTTTGAATAACATTTTCAAACAGACCTAAGAAGAAAATAAATGTTAGACTATTATACAGTTTATTAATTTCTCTTTGAGAGTAAAATTTTTTAGATGTCATGTTTAAGTAGAAAGACTTAGATGGTCTTGTTGGTGGATAGTCATGGCTTACAGGCTAGTGACTGGGAATGGCAGGTTCTAGAATGCACAGCCTAAGGTATATTTCCTAAACAAGGTATATTTATCTGAACATTATATCTTGTGAGCAAGTTCTTTCCCTTTTAGTATTCTTCGTATCCCATGAATTGATACAGTGACTTAGATTGAAATTGTGGTACCAAAAATGGCATTTCACAGATAATTCATAAAAATTAAACCCCTCAGCATAGTGGATTCAAGTAGTTTTATGGATAATTGGATTTATCCTTCAAAAATAATGAAATCACCCAACATTTCACAGAAGCTCCATAGAGGCCCTGCTATTATGGAGGTTTTTTAAAATTAATTTTGATAAATATTGTCTTTTTGCTAATTGAGTCAGCTGAACATAAGCATCCAACTCTCCCTGTACCAAGAGTCTTTAATGTTTCTAAAACTTGTTAATGATCAGTATTGCAGCAAGAGGTCACAAGACTCCCAAGCATCTCAGTCAGTCAGTGGGAAGTCTAATCTTCATATCTGCAGTCTGTCAACTCTGTGCAAAGTGACTGTTACAGCTTGTATTCTCATCTAATGACCTACTCTTCTACAAATGGTGACATTAATGAATCATTTAAATGCAAATCTCCCCTGAAATGCTCCTGGTTTAGGGGCATAAAAACCACAATGCAGAATCTCTTGAAATAGCAGTTTTGACTTTGATGTATTTTAGGGATTTGTTAAGATGTAGAAGAAAGAATCATTTTAGAATAGAAGACAGTTTCCTCTTATTCTCTACTGATAATTTACAATTCTACTACAAATACATTATGACATTTAATGTTAAATTTATTTTGATAAGTCTTACATTTTGGCGTTTTCAAAGGAAAGCATATAAGCATATCTTCCTACTTTGATTTTAATTGTGGTAGTTACATTTCTGTCACTGGGAAATAAGTAACTTTTTTGATATGGATAACAAATTGCTTGCAATTGATTAATTTATAACGATTAGATTTTATTTATTAAATTACAAAGGGTGGGATAGCCCAAGTAGTTAGTGCCAACAACTGTCGAGAGGCTTTTGTGTGATAGCTTAGATAAGAGTCATGTGTCCTTGAAGTGGCCACTAAAAGAATACTGAACCCATTCATAAAGAAGACACTCTCAGAGCCTCATGACCTCTTGGTTTTTCCTTGTTTCCTCTGAGTTACAATGGAGATTAAATTTGAGCACTGAGGTTTAAAGTGAAAATGGAAACACACTTGTAAATCCAAAAGGCAACAGTAATAAAACAAAACAAAAACCAGTCAATGTCTCAGTTAGGGTTTTCTGCTATGAATAGACACCATGACCAAGGCAAGTCTTATAAAGGACATTGGCCCCTCTCCCGGATCTGAGGCCTGGACCAGACCTCTGCCTGGTCTGCTGTTGTGTGGACCCCGGATTCCGCTGGAGACATCCTGGAGGCTCCATGGATCCCACAGCAAGCATAGGTAGGAAGACCCACACACTGCCCTAAACCCATAGCTGGGTGCTGGGAGTGCTCAGATTCCAGCGGATACCCACCCACCCCCACCACTGTGGACTAGCACCCCCCTTCACTCACTCTCCCGAATTTGAGGCCTGGACTAGACCTCTGCCCGGTCTGCTCTTGTGTGGACCCTGGATTCTGCCCAAGACATTCTGGAAGGTCCACTCAACCCAGAGCCACAGAGGAACAACTGAACTCAGAGCATCAGACAACATAGCCTGAGATATCCTAGAGGAGCCACTGCACTCATATCAGTGGGCACCTTATCTGAGACATCCTAGAGGAGACACTGCACCCAGAACAGCAGACACCAAGCTGGACTGCTACCTTGAAGATACCATATCCTGAGGCATCCTAGAGATACCACTGTACTCAGTGCAGCTGGAGAAGATCACAGAGACATCTGAACCCCGAGGAGATCAGATACAAGCAAGATAATTGAAAAGGGAGGCTTCAGTCAGAGACAGCAAGTCTAGACAGGCAGCACTAGAGTTAACCAGATGGCAAAAGGCAAGCACAAGAACGTAAGCAACAGAATCCAAAGTTACATGGCATCATCAGAACCCAATTCTCCCATCTAACACCCAAGGGAACAAATATGGAGACAAAGTGTGGGACAGAATCTGAAGGAGAGGTTGTATGGAGACCAGTCCACCTGGGTATTCATCCCATGTGCAAAAATAGACACTGATATGGATGACAGGAATGGAAAGCTGACAGCAGCCTGATAAGGCTGTCTCCTTAGAGGTCCCCCAGAATCTGACATACCCAGAGGCAGATACTCACAGTTAACCATTAATCTGATCAAAGGTTCCCAATGGAGAAGTTAGAGAGTAACTGAAGGAGCCAAAAGGGTTGGTGGCCCCATGAGGAAAGCAACAACACCAACCAGCCAGAGCTCCCCAGTGTCTAAACCACCAGCCTAGGAGCACATATGGAGGGACATATGACTCCAGCTGTATATGTAGGGGAGGATGGCCTCGTTGGGCATAGGTGGGAGAGGAGATCGTTGGTCCCATGAAGGCTGAACACTGAGTGGGGGTGGGGATCTGAGGGTGGAGAGGAGGAGTTGGGGTTAGGAGGTACACACCCTCATAGAAGCAGGAGGAGAGGGAATGGAATAAGGGTTTCCTGGGTGGTGGGGGGAATGTAGTAAGTGGATAAAATTTGAAATGTAAATATTATACCCAATAAAAGGAGGAAAAAAAGAAAAGCAGTTAGAACCAACATCCTTAATAAAATGTCAGCCCTCTTAAAAAAATTATCTTGGTACTAAAATTTGTTTTGAGAATTGTACATTGCAGAATAATCAGCCTTGGTGTATCTACTCATCAAGCAAGCTGGGCAGACGTGCTCAAACCTCTGAGGTCCTGGAATTCCATCTGGAGGCAGTGAAGACACAGCATCAGAGGCTTATCAATTTACTCCCCCCCCCTTCTAATATCTCAATGCCCATAATCAGCTTGAAGAAGCTAATGAAGAGTCAGCGCCCCTATTCCCTGGGCTTGGGGACTAAGGTGGTAAATGTTGGACTGTCTTTCTAGGGAAAAGTAGTGGTTTTGTGGGAATAGAGAGGAATAGCTAGGATTTATTGCATAGCCATAACCTATTGGTAGAAATCTGTACAATTATTATCAAGATGAAGATATAAATTCTTAAATGGCACCAATTTACTTTGATTACAAATTTTAAGGTTTTCATTACTATGAGCTTCTTATTGATATAAAAGTGAGATGAATATTATTACTCTCATAGGCATTGTACCAGCATAACACATTTAAAAATACAAGGCTTAGACCCAGTCCTTCTTTAACTTGTTTTAACAGATTTGAGATGGTTAGCCTGTTAGTTAAGGGACTATAGTAAATTCATGGCTTGGAGTTTATTGTTAGGTTGTTTTCTATGTTTTATTTAGAAATAGCTGAGTGGAGTTAACAGACAACAGTCCAGATTACCTTACATGGATAGCTGGTTTTCAAAACATCAGAATTGATGTGACAAACATTTCTGTATTAATGTTCATTTTGATTAGAGACTTGTCTGCTCCTGAGAGCTTCCTGTATTGAATTCTAAGAAGAAATTGAGCATCTTTGGAGTTACCCCAGTTGTGGTGAGACAGCCACTAGATAAGAGTTGCCTCTTTCCATTTACAGACAAATTACTGTTCAGAAAAGGACACACTTGCAGAATAGTTGACTGATTATATCTGCCTAGACAGAGTAATCAGCCCTTAATAATTCTGCATCACTAAGGTCTGTCACATGATCCTGGGCCAGAAGGCAGAAGAACAGATGCTCCAACGTTTTGTAGTAGAGGGAGTGTCCAGGTATTCAGAGGTCTCTATAAATTGGCTAAGGTTTAGAAGCTATGTTTCCCACAATTATAGTTAACTCAGTCATTCTGGATTTCTGACAGGGTTGAAAACTTATAGTCTCATAGCCAATCCTGGCTATTTACCTTGAGAGAAAAGATTTGAGTGGATGGTTTTCAGCTGACATTTATTCTAAAGCCAAGGAAAAAGTCAGGTTCAGAACTGATAGAATTGGATAGATGATAGAAGTTCTGGTTAGTCAACAAAGTGATGGACTGAGTATTAGGACTATCTTGTACCTCACTGGTACAAATTGGCATAATTATGCTCTAATTGTATTTTGAGAGAAAAGTTTTATTTTAACAAGAAGGGTGATATGTAGGAGGAGCTAAGGTGGGAAGAGTACTTAGAGGAAGAGAAGGATTAAGGAGAGGAGGAGAAGAAGGAGAGGAGAAGCTAGGTGATGAGAGAAAGAGGGGGGAGACAGGGAGGCAGATATTCACCTGTCTCCACTAGTCAAATATAGTTGATATACTTAGGTTGGGTAGTGGGTTACACCTCTGATTGAGCATTACCAAACTTATAAAGCCCTTGATTAACATCTTTTAAAAAAAAGTGTGTAAATGCAAAAAGGAAAAGGGGTCATGGGATAGGGGTTTTCTAAGGGGGGGGATGGGGAAAGGGGATGGCATCTGAAGTGTAAATAAAATATCCAATAAAAAAAGTTTTAGCCATAAAAAAATAATAAAAGACAACATTTAATTGGGGCTAGGTTACAGCTTTCAGAGGCTCAGTTCATTATCAACAAGGTATGGCAGCATCTAGCCAGGTATGGGTGCAGCCAGAACTGAGAGTTCTACATCTTCATGTGAAGGCTGCTAGTGGAATATTCACTTCCAGGTTCCAGGTTGTTATATGAGAGTCTTAAAGCCCACGCCCATAATGACACACCTACTCCAACAAGGCCACACCTTTTAATAGTGCCACTCACTGGATCAAAAGTATTCAAACCATCACAATGGCCATATCTGTCATTCTCAAGATAAAAGTTCAGGAAATAGCTGAATGTGTTGTATCTGCTGTAAATGAGATAGATATTTTTACAATGCCTTTATTTTTTCTCATTACTACATTGTATTAAGTACTTTGTAGTTTTCTGAGGTTAAAGAATTTTATGTGACTATTACAAACCAGTTTTAAAAAATTTCCTATGATTAAGAAAGTATAGTTTTTAATTTTTGTTACTTCTAAGGTCCACTATTTTTCAAACTTTAGTGAATGATCAGATGATAAAAGACTAGAAGAAAGACCCCTGTGAACATATGTGGTACTGTAGATTTTGTTTATTACACATGGCAAAAACAAGTAAGAAAAGGAAGCTTTTATATTCACTGAATCATGCACTGTGTGGAAAAATATATTTATAAAATAAATTATTTCTACTTTGAATATAGTACTTATCAAAGATGTTTTAAACACAAAGTTATACATTTAAGCATTCATATAAAAAATACTATCAGGTCCTAAAACATTACTCAAAATCAAAATCCTTATTAGAGTTGTTTTATTAGAAATGTATAGTGATGGATAGTCAGGTCCAAAATCAGCAAGTAAACTCAGAAAAGATGCTCAACACTAAAAAAACAAAAAACAAAAACAAAAACAAAACAACAAACAAACAAAACAAAAACAAAAATAAAACCAAAGTGAAAGTAGATGTGTTATTTGAGGAAGCTCATTTTGTAAATATGACTTGCATTAAGGACTGAACTACAAGCAGAGCAGCAACAGATTTGTTTTTCAGAGGAAGATACTTGCTGAACAAACCTGTCAACCTGCACTCAATCTCTGGATTTCTCTTAAATGTGGAAAGGGATAAAGAAACTGATAGAGTTGGGTTTTTGACCTCCACTTATAAATCTCTGTGTAACTCCAACTCCAATCACCAGCATCATCACTACTACCACCACCAGTACCATCACCATCATCATCATCCGTGGTTAAAGTAACAGAAAACTTGAAATGGCTAACAGTAAAAGAAATGAAAACAGAGGAAGAAGAAGGAGCCAATAACTGCAGGGCTAAAATAATGCAAGGTCCAGGAGATCTCAAAGAATAGACTGGTTTTCATTTCTGTCACTGAAGGAAGCAACTGTGGGTTTATACACATCAAAACCATAAAGTTATTTATATTAATTTCTGGTGAGTGACAAGCTTTCTTTGGGGTAAAGAAGAAACCAGGAAAGTTATTGCTGTTATCACCGAACTTGAGATGTAGTGGTAGAGTACCTTGAATTATATCAGTGAAAATGCTGGAAGAAATTCAGGCTTGGGAAAGAGATAAATTCCATGCCCATGGAACTGCATGGAATGGATGAAAAGGAAGAATGAAGGATGCTTCTTGTAGCTGCATTAGTATGTTTCTCTTTAATTTAGGAGAGTTTTTGTATGATTATATTAAAGATCTAGTTACAGACAACCACAAAAAAAGATCAAGGTAAATATCCTTTTTTTTCTTAAATTTCATTTGTGATTCTAGTCTGTGTGTTTTCCCTTCATTGGGATGCCATCAAAACTGAAATGAAATCCCTCAGCTTTCATCATGCATAAAAATGTTGTGCATTAAAAGCAGGATAATGTAGATAGTGTAGAATTTGAGACATGGAATCCCTTAATTTAGGTTAGTTAAACAAACTTTTTTAGCACCAAAGTTACTTGCAGGATGATGTTTATGTATGTACATACCCATCTGTCTTAGTCAGAGTTTCTATTCCTGCACAAACATCATGACCAAGAAGCAAGTTGGGGAGGAAAGGATTTATTCAATTTACATGTCCGTATTACTGTTCAGAACCAAAGGAAGTCAGGACTGGAACTCAAGCAGGTCAGGAAGCAGTAGCTGATGCAGAGGCCATGGAGGGATGTTCCTTACTGGCTTGCTTCCCTGGCTTGCTCAGCTTGCTTTCTTATATGAACCCAAGACTACCAGCCCAGGGATGGCACTTTGATCACTAATTGAGAAACTTCCTTACACCTGGATCTCATGGAGGCATTTTCACAAATGAAGCTCCTTTCTCTTTGATAACTCCAGCTTGTGTCAAGTAGACACACAAAACCAGCCAGTACACCATCCATGTAGCATTTGAACACAACATATATTTTTAATTAAATGTGCTATTTATTAGTTTTAGAGCCTAACAGAGAGATGTGTACTTTGTAGAAAAAAAAGAGGAACTGGTTAGAAAGCCCAACAGACACATGGACACATGTACATGAAAGGTATTTCCCTTAATAAAATGTCCACTCTGGCTCAAAAAGAATTGCATAAAATTGGGAGCATTTTGTTACAAGCCCAGAGCTTAGATGCTTTGTATTAATTTATTAAAATGATGTAGAGAAAAAAAAAAACACTGACAAATGATGACAACTGGCCCTTTGCAGTGTAAGTTGCTCTGACCCTGTATAAAATGCCACTGAAAATATTTTATCTCATGTCTTCAGGGAAGGTGTGTCACAGATCACATGTATGGTGACTCAAAGATTTCCCTGAAATGTGTATTTAATTCTGTGTGGACAAATGATTGAGGCAGGGAGAACTGGATGTATCCATAGAGAAAGGCATAAGAAGTAATAATAAAATCCTAGCATTCAGAAAGTTATTGTGTGTGTCTGCATTCTGACAAGAACCTACACCTCCTCATCTTGTCAGCATCACCAGACTGTGGCTGCAGCCCTCCAATTTCAAGTACCAGCAGTCTCTGTTTGTACTGATCCAACACTGCACATCCCAGTACAGAGTACATTGTCTCTGATGATAAATGAAACATCTCTTCCAAAATTCTGACCTCATTTCCCATTTTCCTTACCAGTTTCCAGAGGTAAGAAAAACAAATTAGCAGTTAACATAGAGAAATATAGGATAATAAGTCTTGGGGAGAGATGAAAGTTGGAATAAATATTTTTAAAGATATGCACTTTAAGTCACAGTCAAAGCTCTACAAGAAACAGTTTTGGAAGAACATGAAATCTTTGCCATACCAAATTGTCAGTGCTGCTGTGTGACAGGCAATTTATTTCACTGAGTGCAGAAATCTTATATCATAGATTCCTTGCACTTACAGGGTTGTCCATTTAAGGAACAAATCTAGAATGCGTACTTTCTGTTGAATAAAAGATAAATGCTTATTATTTCAGTTTAGTTGTAATTTTCATTGGAAATTGACAAATTAAATAGCCATTTATGGTTTAGGGTAGAATGTGATGCTAATTTTTGGTGATTTAGAAAAAAAATAAAGTGTAGTATAGTATTATTTTATGCACCTGTGTGAGGGACCTCATTGTGTTTGCCCACAGAAGAACACACCCCTCACCCTTACTGCTCTTACTGGGGTTTATAATCTTTCAGTCGGTTCTGTACTGAGACTGCACTCAGTGAATAATAGCACACAATCCTTTGGTTCTATGCCTGATTCATTTTACTTCTTGCATTTTGAACTAATCCTACGTATTTGGTTCAAATAACAGAATCTCTCTTTTCTGCGGATTATTGTACATTTCTATGTTTCCTTGGGTACATATCTGTGTCTTTCTATGTATGTTAATTTTTTTCATCTAAACATATGTGGATACTCTGTAGCCTGGCTGCCATGCTTACTACTGGAGTGAAATTGGAGTTTGCAGATGTGTGTTTCCTACTTTGATTTCAATGTGTTCTCTTTTTGCTATCTGAGCTTTGTAGGTTAAAACCTAAAATAATGATAATAATGAAAACGATTAGTATTATCATCATCATCTATACATATTATGTAATATTATTGTTTTGTCTTGTTTCCTATGAAATTTTCAATTTCAGAGATCTAATGTCTATGTCTTAAATCCATTTGGGTTTGCTTCAGTCTCCATAGTCTCTTACTCTCTCTTTTGCTCTGTCTATCTGCCTGTCAGTATGTCTGTCTTCTTTCACCATGATCTCTCTCATTAGCATGCTGGTTTTTCAATCACACATTCATATTATCATAAATCAGTGGTTATCAACCTGTCGATTGTAGCCTATTTAAAATTGGTCAAAAGACCCTTTCACAAAGTTAGCCTAAGCCCACCTAAAAGCATATGTATATTAAGATTCATAACAGTAGCAAAATTACAGTTATGAAGTAGCAATGAAAATAATTTTATAGTTGTGGGAGTCACCACAACATAAGAAACTATAATAAAGGGTCACAGCACTAGGAAGTTTGAGAACCACTACAATAAGGGTCTTTCTTCCAGATGTTGTAACCCATGCACCATGGTTCCATAGGAATGCTACCTAACTGACAAAAAGAAGTTGTTTTTCACCCTTTCTTTTTACTTCTCCAATTTTCCTTCAAGAAACGGTTTTATTTTATACTTTATACTGGGAGACTTTGATGATGTCTGCTGTTTAAAATGTGATCATAGCTTATTACTTGCAGAACTCTAGAACTCAGCACTGGTGTTTCTGTCTTCATCTTGAAATAAATGTGTTCGTTAAGGAAAAACAGTCACTGTAGGGAAACAAACAGCTCCAACATAGTAAGAGCATCAAAAGTCTTAGTGAGCACAGCAGGATATATTTTGCATCAAGGTCTTTCTGCAAATACCTCATGGACTTTTCTCTCCTTGGCAATCCTATGTAGTTAAAGACCATGTGCCTTAATCAAGCCCTCAGTCTCTCACAAGGTGTTTTCAATTTTCACAATGATTTTTTTTTCTTCCCACTGGAACCAGATTGTACAATAGCAAAACTCCAATAATTCAAAAGTTTATTCATATTAAACAAAATAAGAGTTAGTAGAGGGAATTTGTTTGTTCGAATGTTTTTTTTTTTTAAAGCAAGCCTTTAGATTAAAATAAAGACAACATTTTCAATACAACCAATTGCAAATAGAGGAAGAAGATACACTGTGCAAGCAGTTCTCATTCTGTCTTCTATGTGCATTGATCTAAAATTGAGCACAGCTAACTCATCTGGCAATTTAAGATCTGTCACATAAGGACCCTAATTAGTGACAGAATAAAGCAATTACAGGCAGAAAGGAAAGTCCCCACAATGACAATGTATGTTGCCTGAGTTTTAAGATTCATTGTTAGAAGTCACTATTGACTGATATTTTTATTATTTGACTTAAACATCCTTCACTGAGATTATATATGTGAGCCTATTCAAGACATTGCAAGTTTACCAAATTTAGATTATTATAAACACAGTTCCTAAATATTTACTGGGTCTACTGACAATATCAAATGACTGTCACTGTTTATTTCATTGTTTCAAATAGATTTGCATAGTCCAGAAAATTATCCTATTACATAGTTATGGTTACCTTAATACCTTAAATATGTATATGTTACATTTCCTTAAGTGTATCTTCATATTCTGGGATGAGTCTAGTAATGTGGAGGTCTTTATGTATGAGTCTGATTATTCTTGGTTCACACTTTCTATTGTTATGGCTGAGCTGCTGTACCAAGGTAATTTTTATCATGGGGCTGTTAGAGCAGAAATTTTCTGGGCTGACGGTGCATATAATTACAGTGAATGCCTTTCATACCTGAGAACAGTCTCAGTGATGATAAGGAAAACGTGGTGGAGTAAGATTAACTCCTGTCTCCAAGGTAAGGGAATGAACAGTCTTAGTCTAATTTACACTTATACAGAACCCAGTCTCACCCATCTTTGAAATGGAGAAAATTGTGAACATAAAAATCATTTATATCCTCGGGTATTTATTATTTATAGTCAATTCAAGACACATAATTCTCAGGTATCTTACCACAAGAATTCATTTTTTTTTCTTTTTTTTCAGAAGAAATAGCCTTTACGGTTTTGCATTTGTGTAAAATATTTTATGGATTTTATTGTGATTATGTTGTTTAATCTAATGTGATACTTTCTATGAGTGTGGAGGAAAAGAGCATTTCCATATTCAGATAGTATGGATGTATATGAAGGGCCTCATCCATCATCACTCCTCAGCATCTCGATAAGCTCTTTAAATATTCAGTAATAGACAAGGAGAGGCTGAGCTAGTATAGTTTCCTTGTGGGCTACAAGTGACATGAATTCGGATCAGTGAGAGAGCACTGGGGTAAAATCATGAATATTTATGTTAACAATGTATTCCATTCTCCTGACATACTGCACTGTTTGGGATTTTGTGTAATATTTCTGAAAGATACAAGCTATTCCAGTTGGCTCATCACACTCTCATACACCTAAAGTCACAGAAACACATTTAAGGGAAAGAACACCAGAACAGTGACATCAGGGGCTTACAACTGCCATTACAGCACATCTTTTCTGACAAGGCTCATTCACACTTTCGTGATACACATACAAATGGAAGTGTGTGCATGGCTCACTAGGTAAAAGGTCTCCCATACAAGCAGGAGGAACCAGTATTCTATCCTAAGAATACACATTAAAAAATAAGTTTTTGTCTGGAGGCTATTGACTTTAATCCCAAAACTGGAAAGGCAGACAGGAAGACCTACATTCCATGTAGATTTCACTATCTCCTTTTAAGCTCTGAGTGGACTACACTATCAGCCCCCACCCAGAGAATATTGGATTCGCTGATGAAAAACACAGACACATAAATTGTTCGATTTTACCTGCCTATTGGCTCAATTGTTGGGCTCTTCTAAGCCTTCCTCATCTAGTGTGCCCTTCCCAATATACTTAGCTCAGCAACTCTCAACCTGCCCTCAGCTTTAGTTGCTCAGTTACCTTTAACCCAGCTCAACATCCTAACCTCCCACCATGAGAAGCATCATATGGTCGCTCCACCTGAGATTTCACGTCTGGTCACCTTTTCTCCCTCTGAAGCATGGGTAAAACCCCCTTTTTTCTCTGCATCTTCTCTTCCTCTGGGGAAATGGAAGTTCCACCTCTTTCTTTAAGTCCAGCAATTGGCCCCAGACATCTTTACTGATAGATTAAGAACCAGGTGGGGAATAGAACCTTAGCATCAGAATCACTTTGTAAAGATCTTTGTAAAGAACAAGTCTGTAGGACTTGTTCTTAATCTAGAATCCAGTTTAGTCTAATACCCAAACTTCAGGTCTCAGAGTCAGATCCTCTCTCAAACAAGCAATCCAAATGACAAAACAAAACAAAGTGATTTGCTTCTGATACATGAAATTTCAGGTTCCCCTGATCATCAAAAAGGTGCCACACTATACCATTAGGAATACACACACACACACACACACACACACACACACACACGCACACCTTTATTTTTTAAAATCTGAGAACCATGAGTTTTCATTGCATTATTGAAAAGAGCAAAACTATATAATAATCAAGCCTGAACCAAATACACATAGCAGCTAGTTGTCTCATGTGTTCAAGTCACAGAAAAGCACCCCTCTACTTCAAGAGAAACCAAAAAGAATCCCAAATAAAATTTATGAATCCTGAAAATCATTGGTATTATCTTTGCAAAAAGTAAAAGAGAAGCCGGGCAGTGGTGGCGCATGCCTTTAATCCCAGTACTTAGAAGGCAGAGAGAGGCGGATTTCTGAGTTCGAGGCCAGCCTGGTCTACAGAGTGAGTTTCAGGATAGCCGGGGCTATACAGAGAAACCCTGTCTCGAAACTCCTCCCCCCAAAAAAAAAAAAGTAAAAGAGAAAATATATGTAACACTCTGTGTCATTCTATAAGTATTAACATAATTATTTTTAAAATAAGACTGTTAGGTAAAGGTATACTGTGTTGTCCATCAAAAAGTCACAGCTTTTTGCATTTCTGAGGAAGTAAATGAGTAGGCTGAAAAGAAAGGCACCATAAAAACGCACATAAAGAACTGTCAACAATTATTGACTTCAAGGGAAGAAGAATGGGCTTTTACCCTCCTCCTTCCTCCGATCCCCATTTATCTCACCTTCTTCTTTCCTTTTTTGGTTTTTTGGAAGCAGAGTTTAGCTCTCCTTGTGTAGCCCAGGCTGAACTTAAAACATAACAATCCACTCTCCTCCCTCAGCCTCCCTCTAAATGTTTGGATTTCTTGCCTGAACATCTACAAACATAGGGAAAGCTGAAGTTCTTACAACAATGCTATTGGGGATGTATAACATCTTTTCTTCTAGATGGCTCTGTAGAAATCTTGGACACTATAACTCTAAGATGCGAACTTTGATGAAGAAGTTCTGGATGAGTATCAGATCTATTCACATTTCAGAATTAAACAAAGTTTATGGCTGCCTTTTACCTATGGCATTGCAACAGAGACGCAGCAAACCCACGCAGCTGAGTTCATTGGACAGCCTAACAAACAAGGTTTATTGATTACAATGTTCATCCACCTTAAGTAGAATTCAGCAGTTTACCTAATTCTCTAAACTTTTAGAAATTAGTAGAGTGTACTGTAGCTTTCTGATACTAAGAAAATGCCTGTGATATAGGAAGGTAGTTGAGAAAGAATGGATTCTATTTAAAACAAAACCAGCAACAAACCAAACCAAAACAACAAACAAACAATAACAACAACAAAACAGAATAATCCCCTGAGGGCCTCAGATTGAAACACTTCAACAGTCTAACACTACCATTGTCATGGGAGAGTTTTGTGTGGGCTCTTGTTTTATTTTTTAATGCTTTGACAACAATGCACTTGTGTTCAAATACATAAGCCTGCAATTTTGCAACAAAGACAACACCACATAATTCAGTGCCTGCTGAGGGCTCCTTGCGCACACAAGATGATAAAACTATAAAAAGGGAAATCTCCTACATATATGTAATTTATGGTGTCCTATATAGTTAATAGTGTCAATAGTTAGTATAATTCTAGAGAGAGAGAAACTGGGGCTGGGTTTATTGGAGATCCTTAGCAAACAGTATTTCATTTTTATTTTGCAAGCTTCCATTAATGAATTAAGATCACTCACCTTTTGTTTTCTGTTAGGAAGTGCAAAGCAGAGTCAGATATATCATACATGATCCTTCCTTTAGAATATCCCACACAGATGTATCTATTCAAGGAAGTTAATGACCTGCTCATGTTGATTTTTGTCTGTAAATAAAAGTGTTCAGTATAATGATAGATCAATCACAGAACTTTTTCAGCTGCCCAGCACTGTGTTGCTTAAAAACGCATGAAATTGCTTAGGGAAAATTGATCTCTTTTACTCTGTTAGTAAGTTTGGTCTATTTATGTTATGTAAAACTGTAGTTTATGAACCAGATGTAAGCCACAAGATAGAGGAAATTTTTCTTAGCTCTTTCATGGCCCTCAAAGATTCATGTGTTTCTGCATTAGTAGGGCCATAGCAGAAGTGTGTATGTATGTTTGTGTGTGTGTGTTCAAACATATACATCTCTTTGTGTGTGTGAAATGGCGTACCATATGTGTGCTTCCAATATATATATATATATATATATATATATATATATATATATATCCTTTCCTGTAATGGAATTACAGATGTGTTTCACCATGTAGGTTGTCATTCATTTACATATATACTGCATATGTGGGCTTGTATGTGTGTGCACACTTATATATACACATCATATGATACACAAGTTAATTTTTAATGTTTCATAGACAAGACACCAGCAACAATCTTTTCTCAAAATCACATTTTCTTATTTCTTTATGTCTAACAAAACCCTTTCTATAATACAAGTTGACTTAAAAGAGAAATGAAGAGAAGTTTTCTGAACTTCTCTGACGTTCTCAAGCCTAAACTGAGGGACTGATGATTTTCATGTTAATCCGTACAGGATTAAGTTATACCAGGAACAGCTTTATGCTCAGTGTGAAGTGAGAGCCACAACTCAGGGACATCCTGTGACTCAAGACTGTATAGCTGACAAGATCTGATGCTGGGATCCAACTAATTCCTGATTCAGAGGTAAACCCACAAACATAAGAACAGACATGTATAAGTTCATTATATTTATTTTAGTCATATACTACATTTTAATTTTTAGGTGGTAGATTCCTGGGTTATGTGACAGTATAAACTTTCCATCTATTTATCTGTTGGAAATTTGTAGAGAGTTGCTATTATCTAGTATTTGAAAGCATATTTTATGTCTATATGCAAAGCCTATTCTTAGCTATTCAAAATTGTAGGCAGCAGTAAAAATCCTACCTGGGTAAATTTATGCTGCCATAATAGAGTGAGACCCTGCCTAAGGTCATTTATACACACTACTTAAGCTACTTATAAAAGGGTTAGTATCTTCAGATCACTAGCTTCAGAGCACATGGTACTGGAATCCTTGACTCTTAGCTGCTGAGAATCATCATCAGAGCAAACTTTTTTTTTATGATCTGATAATTGTCTTTGTTTTCTCTCCTGTATTGTAATGCAGTTGTTTAATTATAAAAAGAACTCCCCAAAAGAGATCTTATTAGACAAATGTAATATGCAGAAACTGTGTGAAGAATCCCAAGACAAAGTGATGCTCTCCATCTGAAGAAAATGGAATGGGACAAATCCTGTCCTATTGCTGTTTTGCTAAGTTATTTTTGATGAACACTCTGCCTAATTTGGTGTCTTCCTCACAGAATGCGGTCTCATGGATCATTGAATCTGATATTCCACTCAGACAGAGTTGACATCATGTGGACAGCAATGTGGATTCCAGATTCATTTGTCTCTCCTGCGATTACATTCTAAAGATTGTATCCAGGAGCTGTATAACTCCAGAGGGATAAAAGAGTTGTCTGAATGGTTTAGGACTGTCTATGCAGCCCGGTTGGCTTTGAATCTCTGGTTCTTTTATTTCTGCCTTTCCTGTAATGGAATTACAGATGTGTTTCACCATGTAGGTTGTCATTCATTTACATTTTAAATGTAGAGAAAATGACAATTGAGTTATAAAGTCACTAAGTTGCAATGTCATCACATAAGACTTATGATACAATGTTACTGGTCTTTCTCAAAAAGGAGTTGCTAAGATTGGGAAAAACTGCTTTGCCTCAAACATGTATTTCATTAAAAAGCCACATGACAGCAAGTGAGCCACACAGCAGTAGACCCCAAATCAGTCTGCAGACCTAGGATATCTAGCTGCCTCTGCAAGGTAGAAAAAAATCAGATCAGCTTATCCTGACAGATGCTCTCCTATCAATAAAGTACAGATGGTGTTCAACAACAAAGCCCCAGGCTATTACAAACATGCATATGCAAGCATACAAACACCCAATATGATCACAATATTCCCTATGCTTTCAGTTTATTTACAGTGAACTAAAGGCTAAATTATAGACAAAAGCTTATGGTTGTTTGAATTTATTGATTAGTTTTCCTCCAATATTCTTATTAGCCAAGTGTGGGCAAAAAAAAAAAAAAAAAAAAAAAATTAGAAAACGAAGTCACTTTCTACTCTTAAGAAGCTTTCTAACAATTAAGAGAAGAGTACAAGGTAACACACAAGGTGGTATTATGGGATCCAGCGGTTCCTGAAGAATGTGAAAATCTTATTCGGAATCTCCTACAACAGCGGATTCCCAGAGTTCTTTCCACTGCAGGGAGAATAAGCTAAAATAGCTGAGCAGAAAACACAGAAAGCTTATGAGCTTTCTCATCTACTCTTTCTTTATCATTTGATATGTTGTCTGAGAACTTCTGAACAGCACAAAAGAAATTGTTACTTATTCTAGCCATTTTGAATGTAGATAGATAGAATTGTATGACTTAAAAATATACCTCTCAGTAGGCATAATTTTCCATGTACTTGTAACTCTTAATTATTCTCACCATTCACATAAAGGGTTAACTGTTTTTTAAAGAAGGATCAGAACTCCTATCTCACAGTAACAGGGTGATGAGTTAGAAAGAAACTTTGGAGTTTCACTAGGTAGTTTTTGGAGTTGTCAATGAAGACTCCCATTTTTTCTGGTTTTATTATTAAACAATCCTCCTATTCATGTTATCTTGACAGGTGTCTAATGAATGAATGAAAGAAATAAAGGGTGTGGTCAGAAGCTCCCCAGGTCAGACACTCACTGACAAAGTTTCAGAACATTCTAGGCTGTGAGGGCAAACATGTCTTCGTATTCATTTGCTGTATATCCGACGATAGACCACATCCCACATTTGGTTATGCTTTAACCACAGAATCAAAGATGCAGTGGAAAACTTTTCTTTTTATACTTTTGTTTATAATTGTTAGTGAAGAATCAAGAAGAAGCCACAGACTTGGATGTGTCCTGTAGAAACTGAAATGCATCTCACAAATACTTCAGAAAATTTGAGGCTTTAATTAGTAATCTCCTTATTCTGTTTATTTGACTTCACATTATTATAATTATTTCAGATGTGAAAGAAGAGAGCTATATTGATAAATCTACTTCTGTACCATGTATGTATATATCATTGATTTAACTCTCATTTACTCAAAAATCATCTATGTCTCATTCATCTGTTGTTATATATGTATGTATCTATTTCTATCATTCAATCACTTATATATCTACGTAATCTACTGGTCAGTCAGATACAAAAGTCTATCATTCTTGAGCTATCATATGGCTACCTATCTATCTATAATGTATCTATCATCATTGCTACTATTTATCTAGCTATCTATCTTCTATCATCTGTCATCCATCTAATCTGTCATCTGTATATTTTATTTGTATTTGTCATTCATTTAACTATTATCTATCATCTGCATTAATCAATTTAGTATCTGTTAATATCCCAATCATCTATCTGTTATAAAACAAGTGATTCTATCTTTTTATTCTCATAGTGAATTTAGAGGGTTTAACAACTGAGCTGAAGTTTCTGTCCATGGAACTGAAGTTAAAATTGAAGAATTAGAGAGCAGAGCAATTCTTAATAATTATTTTCACTGTTTATTTTAGGATTAAGTCACAACTACATGAAAAGAAAATAAGAGAATGAAGGTATTTTCTTCCCACACCTTTACCATCTCACTGGGAATAATGATGCAGGGGACCCAGCTCTGAGCTGAATCACCACTTGTTCATGTTGTAAATGTCAGTAATTCAGTTGTCCCTTCAACTACCAAGCTCCTTTTTTATGGCTGGTAACTTAAGGAACATGATGCTGAAAACACAGTCACAGGAGACATAGACAGAGGGTGTTTTGTTGTCACCTGCAGCAATGACTGGCAATAACAAGAAAATTCCAGCTACAGTGACTTATCTGAGGTCTTTACACTTCTCAGATGGTCTCTGGGAAGCTGTACGGATACTTAATGGAGTTCCAAAATTTTCTGTTCTAAAGATTTGTATTTCAGAATTCTCAAGTTAATATTGGATATCATATTCTACTTCTGCCTATGAAAAAATTGTCTCATTTTTTTAATCTGAGATTTATTGTATCTCTTGGTTTATAGAGTTCTGAAATTTAGACTAAAGTAGCTAACATTTCTTTTCTCATATACAACTTATATAGAAGTCTTTTTTTCTACATTGTTGTTTTTCATTCTGAAAGATTGCTTATGTGTTTAATCTTTGTAGATGTTCTTCCTGTGTTTATCTTCTATTTATTGTGTTTTCCAAATAATCTAAAGCTAATATAATATTGATTTTCTGGTTATCTTTTCGTTGAAATTGGAAGCATTTTTCAAACCAAACAATGTATTAGGTTTTTAATGGTAAGAGATTGAATGAAGTGAATTTTCATTATGGACTGAATAGAAAAACATAGAATACATTATTGTATTACTAGAAATGTGTACAAAGGATAAATTAGGTGTCAAAACTCTTCAATCTAAAATTTGCAACTTTTAAAAAATTTAATCTTTCATTATTATTTTTTACACTCCAGATTTTATTCCTCTCCTAGTCTACCTTCTGAATGTTTCACATCCCATACCTCTTCCCCACTGCCCTGTCTCCAGGAGGATCTTCCCACTCCAACACTTCCCCACCCCACCAGACCTCTAAACTCCTTGGGGTGTCCAGTTTCTTGAGGGTTAGGTGTGTCTTCTCTGACTGAACACAGACCTGGCAGTCCTCTGACATATGTGTTGTGGCCACATATTAGCTGGTGTATGCTGCCTGGTTGGTGGTTCAGTGTCTGAGAGATCTCTGGGAGTTCAGGTTGAGGCTGCTGGTCCTCCTACAGGGTCACCCACCTCCTCAGCTTCTTCTGGCTTTTCCCTAATTGAACCAAAGAAGTTGGCAGCTTCTGTCCATTGGTTGGGTACAAATATCTACATCAGACTCTTTCAGCTGCTTGTTGCATCTTTCAGGAGGGAGTGATGATAAGACATTTTCATGAGCACTTTGTGAGCACTGCAAAGCCTGAGTAATAGTGTCAGGACTTGAGGCCTCCCTTGAGCTGGATCCCAATTTGGGTCTGTTGCTGGACCTCCTTTTCCTTGGGCTCCTCTCCATTTCCATCCCTGCAGTTCTTTCAGATAAGAACTATTAGGGGTCAGTGTTTTGACTGTGGAATGTCAACCCTATCCCTCAATTAATGCCCTGTGTTTCTACTGGAGGTGAACCCTACAATTTCCCTTTCTCCACTGTAAGGCATTTCATCTAAGGTCCTTCTCTTTGAGTCCTGAGATTCTCTCACCTCCCAGTTCTCTGCTACATTCTGGAGGGTCGCACAACCCCCCTATCTCTTGAGGTTGCCTGTTTCCATTCTTTCTGCTAGCCTTCGGGGCTTCAGACATTTTCACCCACCCAATACCAGATCATGTTCCCATCTTCCCCCACCCTGTTCCCCTTTCCTTCCCAGGTTCCCTCTCTTCCTACCCCTTACGATTACTTTCTTCTCCCTCCCATGTGTGACTGAGGCATCCTCATTTGGGTCCTTCAGCTTGGTGACCTTTTTGCATTCTGTGGACTGTATCTTCGGGGTTCTGTGCTATTTTTTTTTTTTTTTTGGCTAATATCCACTTATTAGTGAGTACATACTATGCATGTCTTTTTGAGTCTGAGTTACCTCACTCAGGATGATATTATCGAGTTCATCCATTTGCCTGCAAAACTCAGGATGTCCTAGTTCTTACCAGCTGAGTAGTATTCTATTGCTTAAATGAACCACATTTTCTGTATCCATTTTTTTTTTTTTTTTGTCGTAGGACATCTGGGTTGTTTCTAGCTTCTAGCTATCACAAAGAAGGCTGCTATGAACATAGTAGAACATGTACCCTGTGGTGTGGTAGGGCATCTTTTAGGTATGTTCCCAAGAATGGTATTGCTTGGTCTTCAGGTAAATCTATTTCCAGTTTTCTGAGGAACCTCTAGATTAATTTCTAGGGTGGTTGTACCAGTTTGCAATCTCACCAGCATTGGAGTAGTGTACCTCCTTCTTTCACATCCTCCCCAACATGTGTTGTCCTCTGAGATTTTGATCTTAGTCATTCTTATTGGTGTAAGGTGGAATCTCAGGGTCATTTTGATTTGCATTTCTCTGATCACTAATGACTTTTTTTTGGTGCTTCTCAGCCAAACCAGATTCCTTTTTTGTGAATTCTTAGTTTAGTTCTATACTGCATTTTTTGATGGGGTTGTTTGTTTTGTTTGGTGGTTAGCTTCTTGAGTATATTTTATATATTTTGGATATTATCCCTCTATCAGATGTGGGGTTAGTGAAGATATTTTTTCCAATCTATAGGTTGCTGATTTGTCTTATTGACTATGTCATTTGCCTTACAAAAGCTTTCCAGTTTTATGAGGGCCCATTTATCAATTATTGATCTTAGAGCTTGAGCCACCGGAGTTCTGTTTAGGAAATATGAAACTGCTTCAGAATCTTCATGTGTCAGACAATGTAAATTTTTGCCTTTTTAAATTTTACATCAGTTTTAGAAGCTAAGCCTTTGATTTATTGGCTCCCAATAAGAGCAGAAAAAACACACACTGTAAAACTAAAATACTACAAAAATATATGCCAGCTATAGGGTTCTTTTAAATAACACTTTGTTTTTTGAATACTTTAGAGTTTATAACACAACATTAAATACATGTAATTTAGGCTAACTACTCACACATTTCCTTAGTATAGCATGCACAGTGTTTGATGATTCTGACCAAGGAATATGAAAAATGGTTGAGAAGCCAGTGATCTCATAACACATCTCACTTTAAAGAGGTGTCTAGCAAGCTTGCCAACATTAATGGCCTGGAAGCAGAAAGTATGCCTAATGGATCTATCAAATTGCTCCTAGCTGCTAAAATAATACACAGTGTTCTCAGAGCTACTGACCTTTTAATGTAAAGTGGACCAAATATTCCACAACCCCCACTAAAAACAAAAGATGTAGAAGCTAAATAACACAACCCCATTTTCAAGTGATAAAGAAATATAGACAGGTGAAACCTCTTAGGAAAACAGAGAAGACAATTTGAAAAAAATAGTCTTCATTATTTTTAAATTGCCTGACTTCATATGTTCACAAACCCATAATTGCCATCTCAACAAAAAACAAAATCAAGTTTGATCCAATTCCCTTGGAACTTACATGCTTTTTTATGAGTACTTTTATTTGTAGATTTTGAAAGCCCGTGTGTATGTGTATGTGCATGTGTGTGTGTGTGTGTGTGTGTGTGCGCACACACATACACACACAGGTTATTAGTACAAAAGTAATAGTTTTCTATGAGAGCATGGCTTCTGGTAGATGAGCTATGCTCCTGTGGAAGACAACACACCCAGGAATATAAGGGCAGAACAAACTGGATTTTATAAGTTACTAAATAAAAATAGAAGACATAAAGTTGAGAAGCAGAGGTAGATCTGGGAGCATGTATTTGGAGGAGTGGTAGATTAATGTAATTAAAAACAAATCTTATGAAACTTTAAAAAATTAGGCAGGACTCTAAATCTTAGGCTACAACAAGGAAGTAGGCTTCAGACATGAAAATGACTTTGGTCTAGGACAGGGTAGTAGGTTCAGATATTTTGGTCATCTTTATAAGCCCTTAGAAGCAGTGATCCTGGGAGTGTTCATGGAACTTTGTTTATTGCCTTGCTTGTTCTTTGACTATTTGTGTTTATTGTCTTGCTTGTTCCTTTAAAATTTGCATCTATTGTATTGCCAGCCCTTCAACCTAGAACTGACCTTCATACTTGTATATATATATATATATATATATATATATATATATATATATATATATCAAGTTTATGACATGGTATGCTCTCAAAATAAATTGCACATGAGTATTATTTGATGGCAGAATTTAACATAGGACAGAACCCACAGTACTGAGACATGCCTTATGTCCCAGGTGCCCTTTTTTAAAGAGTGGGTTTATATTCAAAGGATGATTTACTTGAACAGATGTTTGTTTAGAAGAAAAGCGGCTCTCACAATAGTTTAGAGTTAAAGACAAGTTTTAGCGTTTTCCTCGTTGGTTGAAGGTAGAGTGTGATGGATTCTTCAAAAACAAACAAACACACAAAAACAAACAAAACAAAACAAAACAAAACAAAAACCCATTTACAGATTCATTTGAAAACTGCCAAGTCACTGGAAGTGTAGAGAAACAGATCACAATTGCTCCCACTGTTTGGTTCATTTAGCTGGATCTAAGAAGCAATTCTGTGTTGGTTGCCTAAGTTGTTACAGAAAAGGTTGAAGGTACACAGGAAATCAGAAGGGTCTTTCCCTTTGAAATAGATAGCAGTCTTCACTTAAAGGCTTGCAAGTATAAAATACGAAGATGGAAGCAAAGGTTCCTCTTGCTAGTGAGGGCATAGATGCTATGATCTGAGTACTAGAATTTACATCAGTCTTAACTCTATAATATCTTACCAGCAAACTTACTCTGCCCCTTTTGAAAGTATATTTTGATGAAAAAGTGTCACATTTTGGGTAGCTAACAATCTTTCTTGTTTTGAAATGATTGTATCAAAGATACAAAGCTATAAGCATGTGCCTGTCCCTGCTTACAGACACCATGAAAATGAAGGAGATAACTTAACTTGGTGGTGCTCCAGGAACAGTTCCATTTTCTATCCACTTTGTCTCTGAGGAGCAACATTTTTTCTTGCTTTGTTACTTTTCTAGCCCCATAAGATATGTATAGAGTTTTCTCTTTGGTTGGATCCTTTAGAAAACTGAGGCTCCACATCCTACCCACAAGAAAATTTTAAATATCATTATGAATATAACTACTATTTTTTAAATTAAGTAGTTTTAATTTAATTCTTTTTATCATCCTCTTGTGGGTGGCCACTTTGATAACTGTAGTATTTAGGGATAGAAATTCCTCTCACCCCCCATGTGTGTATTTTTAAAATGTGCAATGCTCTTACAGAGGACACAGTTTGATTTTCAGTACCCATTTCCAGCAGCACACAATCACCAACTGGATTTGGGTGCTGAAATCAAACTGTGTCATCTGTAAGAGTATTGCACATTCT
This sequence comes from Arvicanthis niloticus, assembly GCF_011762505.2. NCBI lineage: Eukaryota > Metazoa > Chordata > Mammalia > Rodentia > Muridae > Arvicanthis > Arvicanthis niloticus. Next base: position 25,405,494 of record NC_047658.1, on the reverse strand, counting down.
TAACCATGGAACCATTTGTTCAGCTCAAAAATTATGTTTTCAATAGACCATACTTAATATAGAAATGAATTGAATGGAAGTAGGTGCTGGGCAGAAAAAGAACCAAACATATGTTGTTACAGGTAACAATGTTGTAAATAAGATGGTGAGATGAAGTCTGGACACAGATGTTATAGACATATGCTATATGAACACAGACTGAATTCTTCTTAAATCCCAGAGTGTACAGAAATAAATATTACCAAGTATAATACCAAATTCCATGGTGATTTAATTTTCCAATCACATTGTGTTGGCAGATTTGATTTTCAGTTTGACAAATCTGAAATCTCCCTAGATGGCAAGCTTTGTGTTGTCCTGTGGGGGAAGATCTTAACTAGTCAAATTGATATAAAAAGATCCATGCATTCTGAGGAGCACCATTCCATGAGCTCAGGTGACAGACTTAATAATAAGGGAAACTTTGCTGTAGGCAAGCCCTCATCTCTTTCTGTTTTCTGACTGTGGTTATAATGTGATCAGCTGCTTTAAGCTCCTGCTATTATGATTTCCCTGCCACACTACAACATAACTTAAAGCTATGAACCCAAATAAACCTCTTTTTTCATCCCAAGTACACCAGCTGCTTTGTTTCAACATCAGTAGAAATAACTAAATAACAGATATTCTCACGTCACCCCCTTTCCTCCTGTGCACAGGAAGCTTCTTATGAAAATAAGATAGAGCATAGATCTTTGTACAACAACCAAATTTCATCCCAGGTATTAAGTTCTCAACTAATCAGTGATAATGTATTGACAGACATAGTGACTCTGAAGAGACGTGACAGGAGAAGTGCTGCCTAAGAGATTTGCTAATTATTTCAATGATCCTGGAAATCTTAATTATGTACCAAGTGGTGATGAGAATTACCTTAAATTTTTTTATGAGAATCACAGATGTCCAGATACTCTATTTAACCCTCACTTCTGAAATTATTGAAGAACAAAAATTACTACACAGTATTTTTACTATTCCTTCTTAAGAATGACATTTATAAGAAAAATGTGAACACATAATTAAAAAAGGAATAAAGATAAAATATTTGTTTTATATACCCAAAAGATACTCAGTGCTGAATTTAAAAATTATATGCAATTTGAAAATATATTTTTAAAACAATCAAATGTCTTGATTTAAAAGAAAATGTATAGTTACTTCAATACAATGAAATTAATCATTAACATTAAACTGATAACATTAGTACTGGAAATTCACATACTTGGGAAAATAGCATTGGGGTTTAAAAGATTTATAAAATAAGTAAAGAAGGCAAAATATTGGACATAGGTGTCCATTTTTCTGTTAACAAATAAATATGCAAGGAAATTTTATAGTAAATTTTTAAAGAAAAATATAGTATAGTGTGAAATAACAATCCATCATCTGGTCATTGTAAAAAAAAAATGACCATAATAGTTGTACAAGTGGAAAGGGTGTGGCATGTAGTATACTCTTCCACATAGAGATAGTTGACCTTATCATACAGAAGGATAGATTAACGCTTGGTTCTTTGCCTCTAGTCATTTAGCAATGGACTGTTGGTGGATTGGATATTTATCTGCTATTGGTGATATAAAAAGAAATAACTATAATTTCTCTTCCAAAACAGACTACTTGGGCTATGGGTAGCTAAATGATTAATTATAATACAAAATCATCACCACTACAAAGGATTAATACAACCCAGCCTTACTCCTTGGTCCACATCATTCTGTACAGTTCTTTGTTGAAGATTTGAAAGGATTTATAGTACCTTAGGACCCCATATTTCAAACAGCCCCAACCCAGTATTTAATGTTGGCAGGTGAGCTTATGTTGAAGGCTAGGTAGTAATGTGGATATGGACTTATTGCAGTAAAGGAACTTTGTAGCTAGTGAATGGAAAACTTAGCACTTCTTTCTAAATTACAGATGCAAACAAATTTGTAACAAACCATTTTTAGTCTTGATTTTCCTGTATTGTCCAATTCTCATTGAGTGGTACATGGCACCCTTAGACCAAGAAGACCAATTCAATGCTAATCTCTGGAGTAAAAAACTTTGCATATATAACACATTTATGTATTTATTAATGAAGGCTTTATTCTAAATAAGTTTCAGCCCAAATGATTAGAAACTTAGATGCTATCTGTTGTATTTTATTTCATTTCATCTCCCAAGAGTGGACACTGTTCTCTCTACACCATTTGTATTTCAGAGCACATGACACCCTCCTCTATTTTCTTATAAGTGTATTAATTTGTGTAGAATTTGGATAAGATATCCACAGTATATTAAGATCAGTTACTGGCAGTATTTAGCCAGAGCAAGTGTGGTCCTGATGTCTATGGTCCAGGAAGCAGTGCAAGTGAGTGCTTCTGTAAACTCCCACACAAATTAGTTTGAGAATTCTCATGAAGACTGGAACTCTTGCTTATATAAATGCTGTACTCCTTGCTTATGTTTATTTTACTATTGAATTTATTACTTTTTTACATCAGGAGTCATTGAATTACCTTCTCATTCTTTTTCTCAGCACACAAGCATGGCATTCTAAGTATGGAAATCAATTTGAAGTTGAATTAATGTCTGTCAATCAGATAAAGCAAAGATATCTAGGCTATTTTGCATACTCAATCACTTTTCTTCATTGGTTAAATAAAAGTATAATAATACCTGAACTCTAATTTTCTTTCCCTAGTGCTCCAACAAAATAGGTGTATGATACATTAGCAAGCAGGCTGCAAGAAAAAACAAAAATCAAACAGTACAAAGCAGAAAACTAGTTTGTGTATTGCTTTTAGCAAAACATTATCTCCTTTTTTGAGAAAAATAATGTAGAGGAGTTGTTTTCAAATGACCATATATCAGGCAGGTCAAAAACTTAAGGGGGATTGTGTAGCCTCGCATACTGCAGATATGAGTGTCCCCTACACACATTTAAATTCTGAGTTGTAAGCTCTGCTGAATTATTTCCAATTCTTAAAAGCCAAGAGGCAATCATAATTTGTGACATTCCAAATAGCATTTCATATGAAATGAGTATATATTGCATATTAGTTTAAGGTGAGTTTTGGAAGGTATTAACTCACGTATTTCAAATATGACTTTATAATTTACTTCAGAATTCTTTTTATTGAACACATGAATGTACCAATACCTGTATAAAAACATTTATATCTATTTTATTCTTTGATATATCTAAACTATTAACTATTTTAGCTATTCTTTTTTTACATAATAAATTAATTCTACTCAGAAAAGTTTTATATTTTATTGAGACCACAGTGTTAAGTAGATATGTTGTAATTGTCTTTCAGTAACAGTCCTTTCTTAAAAAAAATTATTGATTCTGTTTCATAGTAAGAAACAGCAGTAAGAGAAAAGATGCTGATGTTCTTACATGCAGGTTTCATGGATTGAGGAAGAGTACCATACTGGTCAGCAATTCTGTTCTTATTCAAGAAACTTTAACTCGAAAACTGGGTATCTCTAATTTGAAGGTGATGATACTCAGTTTATGTGTCATTAATTAATTTTTACAGGTCAAGTTTCTCTCTCTGTTTGAGTGTGTGGTATCTTGTATTAACTACAAAATATGGTTTTAACTCCATATATATTATATGATTAGACCAGCAATTTTCTCTATGAATGATTGTTACATAATATTTCGCAGCAGTAGGATCATGAACTCAGAAGAGAGTCCTACATTGTCTCTATCAGTGTCTGAACAAAGTAAGTTATATGTTACATCAGAACAATTGTCACTACTGCAAAGTATTTAGTAAATGTTCATTATCCTGTATATATCTCCTCTACTTAACCTGCATATCTGCAGTCAATTAAAAATTTCAATCATCATTGAAAAGATGGAAATATTAGCAAACTCATGTTTTGTTCATGTTTGAAATATAGGTAACAGTCAAGTGTGTGTCTGTGCTAGATGTACATTTTATCTCACGTTTAAAATCCATGACACAATAAGCCAAAATTTTTATGAGGATTTTATAGCAATAAGGAAGTAGATATACAAAATGGACCAATTATTACCTTAGTTCTATTGCTGAATATTAGGGTTTTGTTGTAGTTCCTTGTATTTCAAATGGTGATCATGCTCCCCAGATACTGTTTATACAAGAGTATGAGCACATAAATTCTGGGAACCTGCCCCTTCTTTGTAGTTTGTTCTAATTGGTAAATAAAGATGCTGGCAGCCAATGGTTGGGCAGGACAGAGGAAGGATTTGAGAATTTACAAGGCTTGGGAGATAGTAAGAAGAGAAAGTGATCTGTCAAGCTAGGAGAAAAAGAAAAAGAAAAAGAGGAGAGACACCATGCCTGAGATTAGTAGAAGGTAGGAAGGCATAAGTGACATGTGAAGCAGCTGGGAGAGTGTGACCCAGTTGAGCAGCCTTTTGAGTCTAGGGCAACCAAGGTAAAATATAGAATTTAATAAGTAATAAATCGGGATTATCTGAAGAAGGTTGATTAAATGCATGTAGCTTAGAAAGTGGCCCAGCCATTGAGCTGATTAAGGCTTTATATCAATATATAAAGGCTGTGAGTGTATTTTTCATTCAAGAACATAAAACAATGGGCCAGGTCGTGAAATGTCAGAGCTGGGATTTATTACACACCTCCATTCAAAATCTTGTTTTCTTTCAAACTGATTATATAGATGAGGGTGATGTTAGACTTCTGATCTTTTAGCCTCTCCTCCCCAGAGTGGGAGTATTAGTGTATGCTACCACATCTAATGCATACACTGCTAGAGACAACACCCAGGAATTTGCTAGTGCTTTGCCAAAACTACACCAGCTCTGCTACATATTCATTCTATGGATATACATTTAAAATATTTTTGTTTATTATTTTAAATTAAGTGTATGTCTATGGTCAATATGTGTGATGATGCCAATGGGTCAAAAGATGGCATCAGATTCTTCTGAGCTATCTGATGTAGATTCCTATGGTGAGAGAAAAAATTATGTCTTAACCACTAAGTTATCTCTCTAGCTCAAGGCTCTTCTTTGAATGATGAATTTAAACATGTAAGGGACTCTGAGGCAGCTAAGAATTGTAATTCTCAGAGTGGAAGAGTGTCATGTATTTTATTTCACTCTTCTTTGTAGAAAATACCAGTTTTTGATGAAGAAAGGGAAATGCTTTAAAATTTATCACCTTTTCACTTGAATTTAGATTAACTTTAAAAGTTTATTCCCTGACCTAAATGTTTCAAAATTCATCTGTTATTTTCCTATTCATTGTGACTAAATTGATTTCAGTCAATAAATGAGTCTGTTGGAATCCAGATTAAAAGAAAATCTAAACACTACTTTGGTGCGAAAGTCACTTTTAATTTACTTTACAGAGGTGATTAGATTTCTTTCCAAAAATTTTTAGACCAATTCTTCAAGAAATAGAAGAAAAAAATATAAGACCAACATTCTTTAAAAAATTTAAAATGAAGTGCTTACTAGATTTTACAACCTTGCCTTTGATTCTGACACACCAGAAGGATATATATTTTATCATGTAATTAAAAACCCCTAGCTTGATAATATATATGTTGTAATATTTTAGAACACAAGTAGTTAGAGTAAATAAAAAAGTTATTACACAAAAGTCTTTCTTTTTAAAGAATGCTTGAAACCTGTGTACTATTAATAAATAGCAAACAGAAGTTTGTTTTCATTCTACAATGACTGGACAGCAGAAAAGAATTGCTTCAAATAAGTTCCAAGAAGTCATTGTGTCTGTTCCTCTTCCTCACCCACAAAACTTTCAATATTACAATGATGAGCCCATGAGAAGTTACCTGTCTAAGTAAACAGCTTCATTGCATAATGTCCACTGAGATGCTATGTCTATGTTGAGACATGGCTGCCATCACAGAGAGGACACTCAGAGATAAGAGATCCATCCTAAGACATTTTGTTGTTATTGTCAATTGTTAATCTAGTTTTACCTAAGTCCATACTCTCAGTCTGTTATAAACATATATCAGTCTACACTATGATAGTATTGTCATGATAGCAGTTAGTCATTATTTATAGATACAGAAGTAGTGATTTAAATGAGCAACCATGGATCTTGTCAAGAGCATCCAATTATTCTATTTATTGCATGCAAATAGTCTCAAGGCTGGGAAAGCATGTCAGATGCCACAGCTGAAGTAGACAAAGTGCTCAGAGAACACCAGCACATGGGCATAAGGTTATATGTCAGAAGAATCTGTGTCATAATAAGCATAGGAAGACATTTTTATGACATATCCACCTTCATCTGACTTCCTACAACTGTAAAACATGTATATATTAATGATGTAGATACATGTATGGATAAAGCGGATGAAAAATTTGAATGATGTGAATTTAAATCATGTTTCAAACTAATAACTATCTATGGCACTCTGACAGTAATGTTTAATTTAACTCAATAGTTGGATCAAAGGCTCACATCTTACAATTAGACCGTGTGGAACCATTTTCATCGTTCATGCAATTTAATATTTGTGTGGTAAACATTTTTCAGATACTATGTTCTGTTGACACCCTAAGTTATTTTCCTTTCTTGATTCTATGTCTATACGTTATTTTATGTCCTTTTACTGGACTTACTATATAACATAAAGATTGATTGATTTGTAGAAGAACAGATAACATATTTATAAATTGGTGAGTAAACAATAGAGAGAAAGAGAAGTATAATTATAAGAAAGGGCAGGGAAATATATATATATATTAAAGGCTTCACTCTGTGATATAGCCTAGGATCAAACTCCCTGTATAGCCATGGATGACCATCTACTTATGACAATCCTCTTATTTCACATACCTAAATTTTGGGATTGCAAAAAATAGCCATTGTGCAATAATTCTGGACAAGATATCTTTAGTTTAAAAAATATGTATCATTGCTTTGCAAATAAAAACTAAAATGTGTGTTTATGTATCTGCCATTTTAGGTTGATATTAAGAGTCAGTTCTTGCTTTCTTTGTTACATACATGTTTGTAACTAAGAAGAATGATTTCATTTTCATAGCATGTATATATTAACTTTTGTTGTTGTGATAATATATCATTACCAAAATCAACTTCAGGAAGAGAGGGTATTAAGGTCTATAATTCCAGAAATATAGTCTGTCATAGTAGATGAGGCATGGTATGGCAGTAGAAGAAGAAAATTAGCTAATTATATTTTATTAACCTTCATATATATGAAAGTAGAATACAAATGAACTTGTGTAAACCCCCCAAACTCACTACTAGTGGTATATATCCTTTAGCAAGGTTGTACATCCTAAATGTCCCATAACTAACCCAAATATTATCTCCAAATGGAGACCAAATATACAATCACACAAGCATATAAGAGATATTTTTCACTCAAACATTTTTAGTAATTGTTATTAATTTACTTTTCATTCTAATAGCAGCTTCTCCCCCTTTCTTTTCTCCTAGTACCTGTCTGTCACATCCTCTCCAATTCTACTCCTCCTCTACCTCGGTGCAGAAAATAGAGGCCTCCCATAGATAACATCCAGTCTTGGCATATCAAATTGCAGTAAGATTAGGAGTATCTTCTATCAAGGCAAGACAAGGCAGCCCAGTTAGAAGAAGGGGATCCAAAGGCAGGCAATGTAGTCCAAGACAGACTTTGCTTCAGTTTTAGGAGTCCCATTTGAAGAGCCAGCTGTACAACTCTTACATATGTACATAGGGCAAAAGTCCCTTCCATGCATGCTCTCTGCTTGCCAGTTCAGTCTCTATGAGACTCTATCAGCCATCTATGTGACCTCTATGAGCCACCAGAATCAACTGATTCTTTAGGTTTTTCTTTTGGAGTCTTTGACCCCTCTATCTCCTTCAATCCCCTCTCTCCTGTCTTCCACAGGATTCCACTGGATCCATTTTATGTTTTGTTGTGGGTTTCTTCATTAGTTTATAATAATTGATGCGAGAAGATTCTCTTATGACAGTTATCCTAGGTTCCTGTCTGGAAGTATAGCAATATTATGAATAGTGTCAGAGGAAGCTACCTCTCATGTCATGAGTCTCAAGCTGGGGCAGCCATTGGTTGGCTTTTCCCTCAAAGTCTGTTCCATATTTTACTCCTGCCCATCTGTATGCAAAATAAATTGTAGATCTAAGATTTTGTGGCTAGATTGGTTCCCCAGTCCCTCCATTGGAAGTCTTGCCTGGTTACAGGACATGGCCAGTTCACACTTCTTATGTCCCAAAGCTAGGAGTCTTAGCTAGGTTTCTGGGAGTTTCCAGTTTCTATTGTTCTAAGTTTCTAGCTTATTCTAGAGATGCAAACCCTCAATACAGTTGTTTCTTCCACAACTCTCACCTTCTGTCCTCCCCTCAAATAATCCCTTCTTTTTCTCTTCTCAACTCTTCCACATCCAGTCTCCTCTCTCTCAACAAACTTTTACATAAAGAAAATATTCCAAGTTGCTTTATGAGGGACCGGACAGAGGAGTGGTTATGGAAAGGTGATAGTAATTGGCTAATCATGGCCCTTCATTTTGTCACATGTCATCTCAAGCTCCCAGCAAGCCCCTAAATATAGTCACTGCCATTGTCTCTGCTCCCTGTACCTGACAGCCAATTGCATTTGCCTGCCTCCTTTCTATATGGAAAGGCACCACAGGAGATAACTCAAATAAGAAAACAGCCTTGAACTCAATCAGCACATGTCTGCCAGATCTTCTGCAGGGGTTGTTGCCAATGGAAGCAGAAAAAGGAGGGGAAAATTCCTTCACAACAGCGCAGATCTTCCTAGTCTATAAAACCAGCTGTGAGTATTTTTGTCAGTTGAGAACTTCACAGTGCAATCAAACCAAATCCTTTAGAAACATTCTATATCCCAAATGCCCTGTGGAGTAAACTCTTAATCAGACTAACAGCAGCCAACACCGTTCTTAAGACAGGTGGACCATCCTGTGGCTGCAGTGTTCTATGCTTTTGGACAGAGTCTCATGGTGATCAAGTGAGCCTTAAACTGGCTATGTATCTGAGGTTTCTTAAATTACTGACAGCCTTCTGGTTTGATACAGGGCCCTGAGCAGACCTTGGGCACACCCAGAGGAGGCTAGACTTCCAGGAGCTCTAATATACACAGGAACATAGGATCACAGGATCTCAAGAGCCTGGTCACACAAGATATCAGGAACCCAGAGGCACCCTGACTCCCATGAAGTCTTACAACCAGGATCTCAGGATCATTGGACCACAACTGATGAACTCTGAGTAGTTCTGACACAATGAAGGTAACAGGATAAATAGGCTCCAGTCAGAGACAACGAGTTTAGGTAGCACTAGAGATAACCAGATGGCAAAAGGCAAGAATAAAAAACATAAGCAACAGAAACCAAGGCTACTTGCATCATCAAAACCCAGTTCCCCCACCGTGGCAAGTCCTGGATACCACATCACACTGGAAAAGCAAGATTCTGATTTAAAATCACTTCTCATGATGATAGAGGACTTTAAGAAGGACATAAATAACTCCCTGAAATACAGGAGAACATAGGTTAACACATAGGAGCCCTTAAAGACGAAAAACAAGAATTTCTTAAAGAATTACAAGAAAACACAAACAGGTGAATGAATTAAACCAAACCATCCAGAATCTGAAATTGGAAGTAGAAACAATAAAGAAATCACAAAGGGAGAAAACCCTGGATAAAGAAAACCTAGGAAAGAGATCAGGAGTTACAGACGCAAGCATCACTAACAGAATGCAAGGTATAGAAGAGAGAATCTCATGTGCAGAAGATACTATAGAAAATATTTACACAATGGTCCAAGAAAAATCAAAATGCAAAAAGTTCCTAACCCCAAAACATCCAGGAAATCCAGGACACAATGAGAAGACCAAACCTAAGGATAATAGTATAAAAGAGAGTGAAGATTCCCAACTTAAAGAGACAGTAAGTATCTTCAACAAAATTGTAGAAGAAAATTTCCCTAACCTAAAGAAAGAGATGCCCATGAAAATACCCAAAGCCTACAGAACTCAAAATAGACTAGAACAAAAAGAAATTACTCTTGTCGCATAATAATCAAAACACCAAATCCACAAAACAAAGAATATTAAAAGCAGTAAGGGGAAAAGGTCAAGTAACTTATACAGGCAGACCTGTATAAAAGCCAGAAGGCCTTAGACAGATGTCATACAAATCCTAAAAGAATACAAATGCCAGCCCAGGCTACTATACCCAGCAAAACTCTCAATTACCATAGATGGAGAAAACAAGATATTCTATAAAAACAAACAAACAAACCAACAAACAAACAAATTTACACAATATCTTTCCACAAATCCAGCCTTACAAAGTATAATCAATGGAAAACTCCAACACAAAGAGGGTAACTACACCCATGAAAAGGCAAGAAAATAATCTACTTCGAACAAACCCAAAAGAAGATAGCCACACAAAAATAATTCTATTTCGAATAACAAAAATAACAGGAAGTAACAATCACTTATCCATAATTTATCTTATCATCAATGAACTCAATTCCCCAATAAAAAGACATGGATTAACAGACTGGATATGTAAACAGTACCCAACATTTTGTTGCATACAGGAAGTGCACCTCAGACAAAAAGACGGACACTACCTCAGAGTAAAAGGCTGGAAAACAATTTTCCAAACAAATGAATGGTCCCAAGAAACAAGCTGGAGAAGCCATTCTAATATTGAATAAAATCTACTTTCAACCAAAAGTTATCAAAAAAAAAAAAAAAAAAGATAAGGAAGTACACATACTCATCAAAGGAAAAACCTACAAAGAAAAACTCTCAATTCTGAACATCTATGCTCCAAATGCAAGGGCACCCACATTCATAAAATAAACTTTACTAAAGTTCAAAGCACACATTGCACCTCACACAATAATAATGGGAGATTTCTATACCCAACACTCACCATTGTGTGTGTGTGTGTGTGTGTGTGTGTGTGTGTGTGTATATATATATATATATATATATATATATATATATATATAACATTTCATCCTAAAACAAAAGGAATATAACTTCTTATCAGCACCACATGTTACCTTCTTCAAAACTGACCATATAATATAATCACAAAACAAGCCTCAACAAATACAAAAAGATTAATATAATCCAATGCATCCTATCAGATCACCAGAGACTAAGGCTATTCTTCAATAACAACAAAAACAATGGAAAGCTCACATACACATGGAAACTGAACAATGCTCTAGTCAATAACTTGATCGAGGAAGAAATTTAAAAAGAAATGAAAGACATTTTAATATTTAATGAAAATGAAGGAACATCATACCAAAACTTATGGGACACAATGAAAGCAGTGCTAAGAAGAAAACTCATAGCTGTAAGTGCCTCCAGAACGAAACAAGAGAGAGTATATACTAGCAGTTTGACAGCACACCTGAAAGCTCTAGAACAGCAGCAACAACAAAAATAAATAAATAAATACACCCAAGAGGAGTAGAGAGCAGGAAACAATCAAAGTCAGTGCTGAAATCAACCAAGTTAAAGAAAAAAGAACTATACAAAGAATCAACAAAATCAGGAGCTGGTTCTTTGAGAAAATCAACAAGATAGATAAACCCTAAGCCAGACAAACCTGAGGACACAGAGACAGTATCCAAATTAATAAAATCAGAACTGAAAAGAGAGACATACAAACAGAAGGCGAGGAAATTCAAAAAATCATCAGATCCTACTACAAAATCCTGTAGTCAACAAAACTGGAATATCTGGATGAAATGGACAATTTTGTAGACAGATACCAAATGCCAAAGTTAAATCAGGATAAGATAAATCATCTAAACAGTCCCTTTACTCCTAAATAAATAGCAGTGGTCATTAAAAGTCTCCAAAAAAAAAAAAACAGGACCAGATGGTTTTAGTGCAGAATTCTATCAGATCTTCAAAGAAGACTTAGTACCAATTCTCTTCAAATTATTCCACAAACTAGAAACAGAAGAAACACTACCCAATTCATTCTATGAAGCCACAATCATGCTCATAACTAAACCTCACAAAGAACCAACAAAGAAATAGTACTTCTGAACAATCTCCTTTATGAATATCGATGCAAAAATACTAAGTAAAATTTTCACAAACTGAATCTAAGAACACATCAAAACAATCATCCATCATGATCAACTAGTCTATATCCCAGGAATGCATGGATGGTTCAATATTAGGAAATCCATCAATGTAATCCACTATATAAACAAACTCAAGAAAAAACCCCACATGATCATATAACTAGATGCTGAGAAAGTATTTGACAGAATTCAACACCCCTTCAGGGTAAAAGTCTTTGAAAGATCAGGAACTCAAGGCCCATACCTAAATATAGTAAAAGCAATTTACACCAAGCCAGTAGCCAACATCAAAGTAAATGGAGAGAAATTTAAAGCAATCCTACTAAAATCAGGGACTATACAAGGCTGCCCAAGGGACTATACAAGGAAATGTTCAACTTAGTCATCAGGGAAAATGAAAATCAAAACAACCCTGAGATTTCACCTCACAACAATCAGAATCACTAAGATCAAAAACTGAGGTGATAGCAGTTGCTGGTGAGAATGTGAAGAGGCACACTTCTCCATTGTTGGTGGGATTGTCAGCTGGTACAACCACCCTGAAAATCAGTCTTGCAGTTCCTCAGAAAACTGAACATAGTATTACCTGAGGACCCAGCTATACTACTTCTTGACATATACCCAAAAGATGCTGCAACATATAAGAATGACACATGCTTCACAATGTTCATAGCAGCCTTATTTATAATAGCCAGAATCTGGAAATAACCCAGATGCCCTTCAACAGAGTAATGGATACAGAAAATATGTTACATTTACACAATGAAGTATTACTCAGCTATCAAAAACAATGACTTCATGAAATTCATAGGCAAATGGATGGAACTAGAAAATATCATTCCAATTGAGGTAACTCAATCACAAAAGAACACACATGGTATGTACTCACTAGTAAGTGGATATTAGCCCAAAAGCTCAAAATACCCAAGAAACAACTCTCAGAACCCATGAAACTAAAAAAGAAAGACAAAAGTGTGGTTACATTGGTCCTTTTTAGTATTAGTAACAAAATACTCATGGGAGCAAATACAAAGTATGGAGCAGAGACTGAAGGAGGGGCTATCAAGAGACTGCCCCACCTGGGTATCCATACCATGTGCAATCATCAAATGCAGACACTGTTGTAGATGCCAGGGAGTGCAAGCTGACAGGAGCCTGATATAGCTGTCTCCTGAGAGGATCTGCCAGATCCTGACATATATATAGGCAAATGCTCTCAGCCAAATATTGAACTGATCACTGGGTCCCCAATGGAGGAGATTGAGAAAGGACTGGAGGAGCTTAAGGGGTTTGCTGCCTCATGAAGAGAGCAACAATACAAACCAACCAGAGCTCCCATGGTATAAACCACCAGCTTGAGAATATACATGGAAAGATCCATGACTCAAAGCCATATATGTAGCAGAGGATGGCCTTGTTGGGCATCAGTGGGAGATGAGGCCCTTTGTGCTGTAAGGGTTGGAAACCCCATTGTATGGCAATGTGAGGACAGGAGACAGAATTGGGGGGGGTGGGGGCACACCCTCATAGAATCAGGAGGAGAGGGAATGAGGTACAGGGTTTCTCTGGAGGAAATGGGTAAAGGAGATAACATCTGAAATGTAAATAAATAAAATATCCAATAAAGAAGAAAGAAAGAAAGAAAGAAAGAAAGAAAGAAAGAAAGAAAGAAAGAAAGAAAGAAAGAAAGAAAAGAAGATACTCCAAAGAATTAGACTTAAGAATTAAAATTAATTCTTAACTCATAAGTATCTACAGAAACATTCACAGCAAACTGTTCAATTATGCTCAGTATTTGGAGCAAATTTTTGTTTAGTTAAACTTGATATGTAGTTGCAATTAGTGTAAAAGAATCCTGGAAAATTCAATGTTGAAGAAGTTTCTCATATGAGAAAACATCTGGGCATGCATATGAGCCAACTCATGACAGATAATGCTTAAAGGTTACATTGTGGTTTCAGTGAAGATTGTGGGTCCTGGCAGGAGAGGGTGGAGCCAAACTATGTAAGCCATGTGTTCTGATTCATGATAACAATATATGATGATAGAGGTCACCTTCATGCTAAGGCAAATGGGTAATATTTTGAGTCATGAAATGAGTAGGCGACCCTCATGAAAAAAATAAGCAGGGCCTGTTTGTCCTAGATGACAAATTACCTTCTTACAGATTGCCCCCTTAGCCCCTGCCCACGTTTAAACCAACAATGGTGGTTTACAACATTGTTTTTATTTACAACATTACAAATATTTTTTCTTGTGCAAGATTTAGTTTTCATATCATTTCTGCTTATGTTAAAGGTTTCCAGTGATTGTTTTTATGCCTTGTTTACGACTTTTAGAGAGATGTGTTAATCCCTTAAGAAGACTTTGTTACAGGAGGAAAACAGTGTGGTTTTGCACAAGGGCAAAGGATACCCCAGGAAACATGACAACTTGACTTTCATGTGTTTTCTCTTGTACTTTAAAGTACTCTCGGGGGAAGCACATTTTCAAAGAGGCTCAAATAGAGAACAGAAGTACTTGGGGTTTAGAAAAGTCATTCTGCATATATATCATTTAAAAATTGAAGAGAATTTTCCAAAAATGAGAAAGAAATGAGAATAATAACTTGCAATTTATTAATAAAGTATGATTCTTAATATTCCTGAGCTATACAATGAGAGTTTGTTTCCCGTGTCTATTTATTTTTATATTTTATGCAATAGTTTTTAGTATTTCTGTAGCACAAATAATACAAAGTTTCAAAGTAAATAAAATGAAATGCAACTAAAGTGTAAAGAAACTTGAATCATTTATGCAGCACAAGAAAAAATGATTTTAAAAGTGTTCATCTAGCTCTTGCACTCTTGCTCTTTCTTGATCTTTTGATCCCTCTGTCTTCTTGATTTGTCCTCTGCCCCCTTCCCTTCCCCTCTCTCCACATGCTCATGGCTGGCCTCTGTTCCTCTTCTCCTCTACTTCTCTACTCTCTTTCTTTCTTCCTTTCTCTGCCTTTACTACTCTCTTAACTCCCCTCCCCATGAACTGAATAAACTCTATACTAAAAAAAAAAAAAAAAGTGTTCATCTAAAATGTAAACAGCAAAAAGTGAAACACATCTAACCTATTTCTATAAACATGTCTGACCATAAAAGGCATAGATACGTTTGATATTCACAATTTATTCTTCCCAAAAGGTATATTCAGACAGCAAAAATAAATGTTTTGTAGAGTCTGACCTTAAAGTAATTAAGCTGAGAAATTTTTATATGAATATTACCAACAGTAAAGATCGTTTTGTGACTTAATTGCATTTTCTTATAGAGTGTTTCTTACCATTTACAAATAAAACATGTTAAGTGTACATTCAAGATTACACAGTTTTATTTTTGTTAGAGTCTAGCAACAAAATAATGTTATTAATGGTAAGTATGAACTAAAATTTTCAGACATTTAATGGATTTGTCAATATGATTACTATTCTAGATTTATCAGCAAAAGCACTCTTCTGTCCTTACGTTGTAAACATTTGAGAAAAAAAATCTGGAAGCACTCACTAACACTTTCTTATTTTCTTCTTGAATACTTTCAGCACTCCAGTAACAAGTATACACAAACATTATGAGAGATTCAGGTCTTCACAGAAATCTTAGCAGGAAGGTTTCATTATGTTTGGCTCTAACTGGGGCATTTGCAAATGCAGACAGTTGACATCTACCCCCTTGTCTCTCATCTTGCAGTATTGTTGAAAGGAGGGCTTGCTGCCATGGTCATCACTGAATAAGGACAAGCTCTCTTGGCTCACAGGTGCAGAAAGTAATTCAGGAAGATTTGGAGTAGCTCTAATCACCTTCACTAAATGTCACTAACATTTAAAGCACAGTTTTATGTTACTTAAAATTCTTATTTTAACAAGTTAGAGAAGGTGTTCTAAACATTAAAAATACAAGGAGAACTTTACTAGCTTTTGATATCTACCCATGAGTGAGGAGGTAAATTTATTTTTCTTTCTTTTAAATTTATTCTTCTCTCATGTATTAAATTCTGAACACAGTTTTCCCCTCCTTTCAGTCCCTCCCCACATCTACTCTTTCCCTGAGATCCACTCTTCCTCCATTTCCCTTAAGAAAAGGAAGGTCTCCTAGAGATACCCATCAAACATGGCCTATCAAGTTGCAATAAGACTCAACACATCCCCTCATGTTAATGATGAACAAGGCAACTCTGTATGAGAAAAGTGGTTCCAAAAGACAAAAAGCTCAGAGACAGCCTCTGCTCCCACTGTTAGGTGTCCATAAGAACAGCAAGGTAAACAACTGTAACAGATATCCAGAGGTCCCAGATCAGACCCATAATTTTTGATTGTATGTTGAGTCTTTCTATGTCCCTATGAGAATTAGTTATTTGATTCTTGTGGTGTCCTTGCCTTGACTTCTCTGACTCTTATAATTCCTCCTCACCCTCTTCCAAAGGATTCCCTCAACTCATTCTAATGTTTGGTTGTAGGTTTATGTATCTGCTCCCATTAGTTGCTAAATGGAGCCTCTCTGATATCGATTATGTTAGGCCCTGTTCATTCATTCATATATATATATGTATGTATGTATGTATATGTATATGTATATGTATATGTATATGTATATGTATGTATATATAGACATATATACATACACATATACATGTATATACATACATATACATATATATACATATATATGGAAATATTTCATTGACTTTTTAATTTAATTTAATTTAATTTAATTTTACTTTCCAATCTTGTTTGGTTTTATCCTAGGTCTCTAGGCTATCCACCCTCTTACTCTCTCACTTCTGGTCTTTCAGTTGGTTTCAGGCATGGGCTTCCTGATCTGGCATGTTCCTCTTATGATCATTGGTTGGAAAATTCCACATGTTTTGAACCACCTTTACCCCAACACACCTTACAGAAAGAACAAATTTTAGGTTGAAGGTTTTGTGACTGGGTTAGGGTCCCAATGCCTGTACTGGAAGCCTTTTCTACTTATAGACCATGCCCAATTCAGGCTCTAAATCTCCCATTTCTTGGAGTGTTTTCTAGAGTAACCTATAGATTCCTGGGAGTTTCCATTGCACTAGGTTTCTAGTTCATTCTCCAGAGTCCAGTTTTTTATTGCTGTATAGCAGGCAGCAGGAGTGGCAGTGGACTGAGTCTTTCTGTTTCGACTAAGGGCATGGGAAGTTCAGAGGGTAATGGGGCTCTTACCTGACAAATTCACTTTTAATTATCTCTTGTATATACATATTTGAATAAATTGCCTGAAGAAGCTAGAAGAGGGAAATAGATTCCATGGAGTTGGGTATATAAGCAGTTGATTGCTGCCTCGTGTGGTTGCTGGGAACTGAGCTTAACATTTTTGGGAAAGCAGAGACCTATTAAATATAGATATAATATCCTTGTTCTGGGGAAATACTGAAAAGAAGGAATTGTTTCCACTACTCATTACACCTGTAACTTCACAGGCAAATATTCACAAGTATTAGTGAGAGCTGACTTTACAGGCATTCCTGTAGTTTTACAAGGGCATCATAATGCCCACTGAAATTCACATACCATGTTTTACTAAGTCATTGCTTCAAATGAGGTATATGTTCTTTTGAAGAATCCCATTGTTAGATTCAGAAGTTGAGGTTAAGGTACTGCAATGTCTGTGAAGAGGAGATAATAAGCCAACTAACAACAGCTTTCCTTTGTTCTCTGAAAGTTGCTACTGAAATTGTTACTATAATGTCTCTATTCTTACTATGTATAAAAGTGGTTGCCAAACTTCCTAATATTGTGGAGCAGACAGGTCTCTAATGAAAATGAACATTACTACTGAAATGTTTGTCATGTCAATTCTAAGGATTTCTGATGTTTTGAAAACCAGCTATCCATGTAAGGTAATCTGGACTGTTGCCTGTTAACTCCACTCAGCTGTTTCTAAATAAAACATAGAGAACACCCTTATAATAAACTCCAAGTCATGAATTTGCTATAGTCCCTTAACTCACAGGCTGACCATCTCAAATCAGTTAAAAAAGTTGAAGAAGGACTGGGTCTAAGCTTTGTATTCCTAAGTGTGTTATACTGGTACAATGCTTATGAGAGTAACAATATTCATCTCACTCTTATATCACTAAGAAGCTCATGCCAATGAAAACCTTAAAATTTGTAAACAAAGTAAATTGGTGCCATTTAAAAATTTATATCTTCATCTTGATATTAATTATACAGATTTCTACTAATAGGTTATGGCGATGCAATAAACCCTAGCTAATCCTCTCTATTCCGACAAAACCATTACTTTTCCCTAGAGAGACAGCCCAACATTTACCACCTTAGTCCCCATGCCCAGGGAATAGGGGCGCTGACTCATCATTAGCTTCTTCAAGCTGATTATGGGCATTGAGATATTAGAAGAGGAGTGGGGGGGAAAGCAAATTGACAATCCTCTGATGCTGTGTCTTCGCTGCCTCCAGAAGGAATTCACGGACCTCAGAGGTTTGAGCAGGTCTGCCCAGCTTGCTTGTTGAGTAGATACACCAAGGCTGATCATTCTGCAGTATACAATTCTCAAAACAAATTTTAGTATCAAGATAGTTTTTTTTTTTTTAAGAAGAGGGCTGACATTTTATTAAGAATGTTGGTTCTAACCGCTTTTCTATTTTATCCCCTCTTTTATTGGATATAATATTTACATTTCAAATTTTATCCCCTTACCATATTTCCCCCACCACCCAGGAACCCCTTATCCCATCCCCCCTCCTCCTGCCTCTATGAAGGTGTTTACCCACCTACCCCCAGCCTCTCTCCCCACCCTCATATCGCCCCCCCTCAGTGCTCAGCCTTCAGGGTACTAATTATGTTGTCTCCCACCTATGCCCAACAGGGCCATCCTCCCCTACATATACAGCTGGAGTCATGTGTCTCTCCCTATGTGCTCCTAGGCTGGTGGTTTAGACCCTGGGGAGCTCTGGCTGGTTGGTATTGTTGCTTTCCTCATGGGGCCACCAGCCCTTATGGTTCATGGTTCCTTCAATTTACTCTCTAACTCCTCCATTGGGAACTTTGATCAGATTAATGGATAGCTGTGGGTATCTGTCTCTGGGTATGTCCGACTCTGAGAGACCTCTAAGGAGACAGCCTTATCCGGCTGCTGTCAGCTTTCCCATCCTGACATCCCTATCAGCGTCTATTTTTGGTGACTGCCTATGGAATGAATACCCAGACGCAATGGTCTCCCTACAACCCCCCCTTCAGATTTTGACCCACACTTTGTCTCCATATTTGCTCCCTTGGTTATTTAGTTACTCCTCCTAAGAAAGACCTAGGCATCCTCACTTGTTCTTTCTTCTTCATGAGCTTCATGTCGTCTGGTAGTTGAATTTTTGTTGTTTCAAATTTTTTGGGCTAATCTCCGCTTATCAGTGAGTAAATACCATGTGTGTTCTTTTGTGATTGGGTTACCTCACTCAGGATGATATTTTCTAGTTCCATCCATTTACCTAAGAATTTCTCGAATTCATTATTTTTAATAGCTGAGTAATATTCCATTGTGTAAATGTACCACATTTTTTGTATCCATTCCTCTGTTGAAGGGCATCTGGGTTCTTTCCAGCTTCTGGCTATTATAAATAGGGCTGCTATGAACATAGTGGAGCATATGTCTTTGTTATTTGTTGGGGCATTTTCTGGGTATATACCCAGAAGTGGTATTGCTGGGTCCTCAGGTAGTGCTATGTCCAATTTTCTGAGGAACCGCCAGACTGACTTCCAAAGTGGTTGTACCAGCTTGCAACCCCACCAACAATGCAGGAGTGTTCCTCTTTCTTCACATCCTCGCCAGCATCTACTATCACCTGAGTTTTTGATCTTAGCCATTCTGACTGGTGTGAGGTGGTATCTCAGTGTTGTTTTGATTTGCATTTCCCTGATGACTAAGGATGTTGAGCATTTCTTAAGGTGCTTCTCGGCCATTTGAGTTTCCTCAGTTGAGAATTCTTTGTTTAGCTCTGTACCCCATTTTTTAATGGGGTTATTTTGTTGTTTGGCATCTAATTTCTTGAGTTCTTTGTAAATATTCGATATTAGCCCCCTATCAGATGTAGGATTGGTAATGATCTTTTCCCAATCTGTTGGTTGCCGTTTTGTCTTGTTGACAGTGTCCTTTGCCTTACAGAAGCTTTGCAATTTGATGAGGTCCCATTTGTCGATTCTTGATCTTAGAGCATAAGCCATTGGTGTTCTGTTCAGGAACTTTTCCCCTGTGCCTAGGTATTCGAGGGTCTTCCCCAACTTCTCTTCTAATAGTTTCAGTGTACCTGGCTTTATGTGAAGGTCCTTTATCCACTTGGAGTTGAGCTTTGTGCAAGGGGATAAGAATGGATTAATTTGGATTCTTCTACATGTTGACCTCCAGTTGAGCCAGCACCACTTGTTGAAAATGCTGTCCTTTTTCCACTGGATGAATTTAGCTCCCTTGTCAAATATCAAGTGACCATAGGTATGCGGGTTCATTTCTGGGTCTTCAATTCTGTTCCATTGATCGTCCTTTCTGTCTCTGTACCAATACCAAGCAGTTTTTATCACTACTGCTCTGTAGTACAGTTTGAGGTCCGGAATGGTGATTCCCCCAGAGGTTCTTTTATTGTTGAAAATAGTTCTCGCTATCCTAGGTTTTTTGTTATTCCAAATGAATTTGAAAATTGCTCTTTCTATCTCTATGAAGAATTGATTTGGAATTTTGATGGGTATTGCATTGAATCTATAGATTGCTTTTGGCAGGATAGCCATTTTTACTAAATTAATCCTGCCAATCCAGGAGCATGGGAGATCTTTCCATCTTCTGAGATCTTCTTCAATTTCTTTCTTCAGAGACTTGAAGTTCTTGTCATACAGATCTTTCACTTGCTTTGTTAGATTCACTTCAAGATAATTTATTTTATTCGTGGCTATTGTGAAGGGTGTCATTTCCCTGATTTCTTTCTCTGCCTGTTTATCCTTTGAGTAGAGGAAGGCTACTGATTTGTTTGAGTTGATTTTATATCCAGCCACATTGCTAAAGTTGTTTATCAGGTTTAGGAGTTCTCTGGTGGAAGTTTTAGGTTCACTTAAGTATACTATCATGTCATCCGCAAATAGTGAAATTTTGACTTCTTCCTTTCCTATTTGTATCCCTTTGACTTCCTTT
Organism: Arvicanthis niloticus; assembly: GCF_011762505.2. NCBI lineage: Eukaryota > Metazoa > Chordata > Mammalia > Rodentia > Muridae > Arvicanthis > Arvicanthis niloticus. Next base: position 25,384,163 of record NC_047658.1, on the reverse strand, counting down.
TGTTGTCTAATTGCTCTAGCTAAGACTTCCAGTACTATATTGAATAGGTAAGGTGAGAGTGGGCAGCCTTACCTAGTCCCTGATCTTAGTGGGATTGCTTCAAGTTTCTCTCCATTTAGTTTGATGTTGGCTACTGGCTTGCTGTATATTGCTTTTACTATGTTTAGATATGGGCCTTGTATTCCTGATCTTTCCAAGACTTTTAACATGAAGGGATGTTGAATTTTGTCAAATGCTTTCTCAGCATCTAGTGATATGACCATGTGGTTTTTCTCTTTGAGTTTATTTATGTAGTGGATTACACTGATGGATTTCTGAATATTGAACCATCCCTGCATTCCTGGGATAAAGCCTACTTGATCTTGATGGATAATTGTTTTGATGTGTTGTTGGATTCGGTTTGCGAGAATTTTATTGAGTATTTTTGCATCAATATTCATAAACGAGATTGGTCTGTAGTTCTCTTTCTTTGTTGGGTCTTTCTGTGGTTTAGGTATGAGTGTAATGGTAGCTTCATAGAATGAATTGGGTAGTGTTCCTTCTGTTTCTATTCGATGGAATAACTTGAAGAGGATTGGTATTAGGTCTTCCTTGAAGGTCTGAAAGAATTCTGCACTGAAACCATCTGGCCCCGGACATTTTTTGGTGGGAAGATTTTTAATGACTGTGTCTATTTCTTTAGGCGTTATGGGACTGTTTAGGTGGTTTATCTGCTCCTCGTTTAACTTTGGTACCTGGTATCTATCTAGAAAATTGTCCATTTCCTCCAGATTTTCCAATTTTGTTGAGTATAGGCCTTTGTAGTAGGATCTGATAATTTTTTTAATTTCCTCTGTTTCTGTTGTTATGTCTCCCTTTTCAGTTCTGATTTTATTAATTTGAATGCTATCTCTGCGCCCTTTGGTTAGTCTGGCTAAGGGTTTGTCTATCTTGTTGATTTTCTCAAAGAACCAGCTCCTGGTTTTGTTGATATTTTGTATAGTTCTTTTTGTTTCGACTTGGTTGATTTCAGCCCTGAGTTTGATTATTTCCTGCCGTCTACTCCTCTTGGGTATACTAGCTTCTTTTTGTTCTAATGCTTTCAGGTTTGCTGTCAAGTTGTTGATGTATGCTCTTTCCATTTTCTTTTTGTGAGCACTTAGAGCTATGATTTTTCCTCTTAGTACTGCTTTCAGTGAGTCCCACATGTTTTGATATGATGTGTCCTCATTTTCATTTAAATCTAAAAAGTCTTTAATTTCTTTCTTAATTTCTTCCTTGACCAAGTTATCATTGAGTAGAGCATTGTTCAGTTGCCAAGTGTATGTCGGTTTTCTGATGTTTTTGTCCATGTCAAAGACAAGTCTTAATCCATGGTGGTCTGATAAGGTACTGGGGATTATTTCAATCTTTTTGTATCTGTTGAGGCCTGTTTTGTGACCAATTATATGGTCTATTTTCGAGAAGGTACTATGAGGTGCTGAGAAGAAGGTATATTCTTTTGTTTTAGGATGAAATGTTCTATAGATGTCAGTTAAGTCCAATTGGTTCATAACTTCTGTTAGTTTCATTGTGTCTCGATTTAGTTTCTGTTTCCATGATCTGTCCATAGCTGAGAGTGGGGTGTTGAAATCTCCCACTATTATTGTGTAGGGTGCAATGTATGCTTTAAGTTTTAGTAAAGTGTCTTTTATGTATGTGGGTGCCCTTACATTTGGGGCATAGATGTTGAGAATTGCAAGTTCCTCTTGGTACATTTTTCCTTTCATGAATATGAAGTGTCCTTCTTTATCTTTTTTGATTACTTCTGGTTGAAAACTGATTTTATTTGATATTAGAATCGCTACTCCAGCTTGTTTCTTGGGACCATTTGCTTGGCAGATTGTTTTCCAACCTTTTACTCTGAGGTAGTGTCTGTCCTTTCCACAGAGGTGCGTTTCCTGAATGCAGCAAAATGTTGGGTCCTGTTTACGTATCCAGTCTGATAGTCTATGTCTTTTTACTGGAGAATTGAGTCCATTGATATTAAGAGATATTAAGGAAAAATGAGTGTTGTTTCCTGTTATTTTTGTTATTGGCATTGGAGATATGTTTGTGTAGCTACCTTCTTTTACGGTTTTTGGAAGATTACTTTCCTGCTTTTTCTAGGTTGCAGTTTCCCTCCTTGTGATGGAGTTTTCCACCAATTATCCTTTGAAGTGCTGGGTTTGTGTTGAGATACTGTGTAAATTTGGATTTGTCATGAAATATTTTGGTTTCTCCATCAATAATGATTGACAGTTTTGCTGGGTATAGTAGTCTGGGCTGACATTTATGTTCTTTTAGGGTCTGTATGATATCGGTCCAGGATCTTCTGGCTTTTATGGTCTCTGGTGAGAAGTCTGATGTAATTCTTATAGGTCTGCCTTTATATGTTACTTTGCCTTTTTCCCTTACTGCTTTTAGTATTCTTTCTTTGTTTTGTACACTTGATGTTTTGACTATTATGTGGCGGGAAGTATTTCTTTTCTGGTCTAAACTATTTGGAGTTCTGTAGGCTTCTTGTATATTTATGGACATCTCTTTCTTTAGGTTAGGGAAGTTTTCCTCTATAATTTTGTTGAGGATATTTACTGGTCCTTTAAGTTGGGAGTCTTCCCCCTCATCTATTCCTATTATCCTTAGGTTTGGCCTTCTCATTGTGTCTTGGATTTCTTGTACATTTTGGGTTAGTAGCTTTTTGTATTTTGCATTTTCTTTGACAGTTGTATCAATGTTTTCCATGGTATCTTCTGCACATGAGATTCTCTCTTCCATCTCTTGTATTCTGTTGGTAATACTTGTGTCTATGACTCCTGATCGTTTTTTTAAGTTTTCTATCTCCAGGGTGTTCTCCCTTTGTGATTTCTTTATTGTTTCTACTTCCATTTTTAGATCCTGCATGGTTTTGTTTAATTCCTTCTCCTGTTTGGTTGCATTTTCTTGCAATTCCTTAAGGGATTTTTGTGTTTCCTCTCTAAGGGTTTCTATCTGTTCTTTGAGGGTGTTATTTATGTCTTTCTTAAAGTCCTCTATCATCATCATGAGAAGTGATTTTAATTCTGAATCCTGCTTTTCTGGTGTTATGGGGTGTTCAGGGCTTGCTATGATGGGGGAACTGGGTTCTGATGTTGCCATGTAACTTTGATTTCTGTTGCTTACCTTCTTGCGCCTGCCTTTTGCCATCTGGTTAATTCTAGTGCTACCTGTACTTCTGTCTCTGATTGAAGCCTGTCTTTCCTGTTGTCTCGCTTGTGTTTGGTCTTCTAGGAGTCCAGATGTCTTTGTGATTTTTTCCAGCTGCCCTGATTACAGTGGTATCTCTAGGATGCCTCAGGATATGGTGCCTCCTATGTAGCAGTCCAGCTAGGTGTCTGCTGTTCTGGGTGCAGTGTCTCCTCTTGGATATCTCAGGGTATGTTGTCTGACACTCTGAGTTCAGTTGTTCCTCTGTGGCTCTGGGTTGAGCGGACCTTCCAGTATGTCTTAGGCGGTGACCAGGGTCCACACAACTGCAGACCTGGTAGAGGTCTGCTCCAGGACTCAGACCCGGGAGATGGGCAGAAAAGGGGTGCTAGCCGGCAGGGGCGCGGGGGAAGGGGGCAGGGAGGGGTATCTGCTGGGTTCTGAGCACTCAGGGCGCCCAGCTATGAGCTCAGGGAAGTATGTGGGTTTTCCTACCTAAAGCTGGTTGTGGGATCTGTGGATCCCCCCCGAATATGTCTGGTGGAATCCGGGGTGCACTCACCAGCAGGCCTCAGACCGGAGGAGGGGCGAGCAGCAGAAGGAGCGTGCTAGTGCTGGCTATGGGTTCTATGGATCCCCCAGAATGTGTCTGGCGGATTCCTGGGTGCACTCACCTGCAGGCCTCAGACTGGAGGAGGGGCGAGCGGCGGAAGGGGCGTGCTAGCGCTGGCTATGGGTTCTGTGGATCCCCCAGAATGTGTCTGGGGGACTCCTGGGTGCACTCACCCGCAGGCCTCAGACTGGAGGAGGCCATATTCTATATTCTATTATAGTACTTTCTCCTCTAAACTTGACTAATCTTTATTAAACCCATTGTGTCCACTTAGTATCTGCATGAGTATGGTACTATTTGCTATATCAAAATAGCCTTTCAGGGCCTATTCCCCTGAGTATGGGGAACCCTTTCTGTCTCACACAATGTGTTTAGTTATAACTCTGACTTGAGAATGCTGTTTACCAGTTGAATGATCCCAACCTGTGACTACAATCATACACAAAATAAATCTCTTCCCTTCATAAAGTTAACCAACCTCAGTATTTCATAACAGTGATATAATGTGAAGAAAATACTGATAAGAAAAAAGAAACTTTGAACTAAACACAAACTTCTCACAGATGACATCATCAGGAAGCAAGGTAGAAAATCTTTAGTTTTTATTTTTTTTTCTTCAAATTCTGTGTCTTCACAATTGTAGCAGATGCGTTGAGTGAAACCTATTGTCGAGAACTATGGATTCTAAGGGGTAGTTTATCAGTCTCTACACTGAGAAAGTCACTACTACCACTCATTTTCTGTTCTGAAAACTATTCTGTGTCCTTTTAGAGTGTAAAGATCTCAAAATACAGAAAGAGAGAAAATGCACAACCATCCTTGAGTTGAAAGTTCCTACTGTCTTTAAATTTTTTAAGTTACACATTAATAATTACTCACATATGATAATGTTAAAAACAGTACTGTATGATAAAAAACTTCTATATTTCTGGATACACACATACACACATACCACACTGAGTAGTATTTATTAATGTAAAAAATTCTTTATACTGTCATAGTAAGAGGTTACTTTGTTCGCCTAACTTCCCAGGTGCATGTAGATAGCACTGCTATATCCAATGTAGCTTTATATAAAATATTTATTTAATATATACTTAAATGTAATTAAATCATTCAGAAAGGTGTTTGATGACCCAATTTTACTCTTGTGCCTATTGAGATACTAGAAACATGAAGGTGGACTATGTCATTAAATTGATAAAAATAGTAAAGGTGTACTTGATTAGGAGAGAACTTTGGGTGAAACTTATTAACTAAGCCAGTCTTCCGTCAAGGAGATAAAAGTGAAAAGTATCTATTGGATGCATTTCTAGCCTGTCTGGTGTAAATGCAACACATGGAGGGAAAGCTGGATTAGAAAACCAAAAGCCTGTGTATGACCAAAATACTCTGAATGCACCAAAAGTTATCTTATCTAGAAAGCTAAGGAGGTAGAAATTTTAAGGTTTTGATAAATTAGAATAAATGCTATTTTTGACCTGTCACATATGAAGATTTTTAATTTAACAAATGAAAGTTCATCTTAGTATTAATAATCAATGTTTCAAATTTCAAAATACCATGACCCTGACAATAAATGTACATATTTGTTTCTAGTACCATCTCATTTATAATATGTTTTGTATGTTTGCCACAGTCTGCACCAGCCATGCTGAATAAAAACAAGGGAAAGAACCACCAAAACTGGTGAAAAGTGGAAAAGGTTCAAAAGAAGGACAAGATACAGCAGAAGCAGAGATAGCCAGCAGAAAAAAAACAAAACAAAACAAAACAAAACAAACAAAAAAAAAAACCAGCCTCACAACTGTCCAGTCTTTGACATCCATTAAAATAAAAGTAGCAGTCTCTCAGCCAATCGTAGTCCCTGTGAAGAAAGACAAATGGCAGAACTCTTCACCATTTAATGCCAGCAATAATAGAGAACTGCAAAAACTCCCATCTTTACAAGACGTTCCTCCTGCAGGTCAAGAGAACTTTTCTTCCAGAAGCTATGTCAGTGTTGTGTCTGACCCATTGAGTGACCTGAAGTGAAAGGAAGTAAAGTGAGCTGCACTAAGTGAAATGGTGATCACCAATCAGAATCACCCCCAATCAGAACGTGATCACAGAGCCCATTTACCTTGAAGCCATCCACATGTTTGCAGTTAATGTTTTGAATCTTGCCACCATCCTCCAATCCTATAGGAGCAGAATTCAACCCAGGAGGAGATGAATCAACATTAGAAGCAGCCTGGCCTCATCCTCAGCTTGTTTATGAATTTTTCTTAAGATTTTTAGAGTCTCCAGATACCAGCCCAATACAGCAAAGAAATATATTGATCAGAAGTTTGTATTGCAGCTTCTAGAATTCTTTGACAACAAGGACCCTCGGGAGAGAGATGTTCTAAAAACTACCCTGCACAGAATCTATGTGAAGTTCTTAGGCCTGTTTGCTTACATCAGAAAACAGATCAATAATATATTTTCTAGGTTTATCTATGAGACAGAGCACCACAATGACATAGCAGAATTACTGGAGATCCTGGGAAGTATGATTAATGGATTTGCTTACCACTAGAGGAAGAGTACAAGATTTTCCTTTTGAAGGTGTTTCTGCTCTTGCACAACATGAGGTCCCTGAGTGTCTACCATCCCAAGCACGTATATTGTGTCACACAGTTTTTAGAGAAGAATAGCACCCTCACTGAACCAGTGGTAATGGCACTTCTGAAATACTGGCCAAAGACTCAGAGTCCAAAAGAATTAATATTCTTAAATGAATTAGAGGAAATTTTATATGCAATTGAACCATCAGAATTTGTAAAAATCATGGAGCTTCTTTTCCAACAGTTGGCCAAAAAATGGGGGGGGGGAGGGCTCCAGAAAAGCTGTTGTCCTCTCTCTGGCTGTGTTAGCAAAAGAGAAGAAAAGGGTTGTTTCAGAGCCCTCCTAGGAGCAGGAGAAAATCAAGAGATGTCCTGCTTTCTCTCTGGCTCTTACTGGAGAAATCCTTAGTTCTGTTTTCCCTATCTATTGTCTATCCTTGGCGCGCCAATCTGTCCACGTGTGTTAATTGTCTGTTTTTGTTTCATTGTTTGAATGATTGTTGTTCTATGTTTTATGTTAAAAAAAGTGTTTATTGGGTATGATTAAAAATTTGCAACTTTGATAATAGAAAGTTGGTTTAACTAGTAACTCAGGGCTGGAGAAATGGCTCAGCTGTTAAAGGCTATAATAGAAAGAACGCATTTAACTTTGAAAAATTATCTTGAAAAAACAAAAGGGGGGAGTTTATCTCACCTCATGCAAGATTATCTTTTATTTTATATATTTTAAGTTTTTTATTAGTGCATAAGGATGCATTGTCTGCAGCAGACAGATGTTGGAAATGAGCCCAGAAGGCTTAGTGAAATGGAAAAAATTGTTATCAGGTGTATGGAAAGGCCCTGACTCTGTGTTAGTCAGGGTGAGAGGTTCTGTTTGTGTTTTTTCTAAAGATGCTGAAAGTCCTGTTTGGATTCCTGAGAGTTGTGTGCACCCTGTCACTATGGAGCCTCGCCCAGGCAGAGATCTACTGTGTTAGGAGCCGCAGTGAGCGTGACAACATTTGCCATTACAAGATGGCGCGGGCATCCTGTGCTCCCACAAGTAAACAACTAACTGCGTAAGTGCAAAAGGCAAAAGCGCGCCAAAGTCACTGCCCATCCCCGGGGCGTAATATGGGGTGATGAGTGAACAGCCAATCAGAAGTGAACACGCCACTCTAGGGTACATATAGCAGTGCCTTTCCTGGGCTTTGGGTCTTTTCCACTTCTGCCTATACAAGAATAAAGCCTTGCTGTAGTAACCACCCGAACACTGCCTCACATGTCTCTTTCGCTGGCCAAGGGGACTCAAAAAGGGGCGTGGAACACTACTGGAGCTCTGTGAAGACCCCGCCCCCCATTTCTGATGTCAATGGGAATAAGCATCTCGACCTGGCAGATCCTAGTTTCCACCAACAGGACTACTGAAAAAACTACAGCAGAATTGATATTTCTTTGTCACTTTTGCAGACAGCAGACCCAGTCCCAGGCAATTACTAAGAGGGTGCTCCTATTGTTCGCATGAGAAAACCGTTCTGCCAAGGTTTGGCTCAGCCTTTACCAAGAATATTTAGTCACTGATGGGCAACTCCTTTGCAGTCCTTACCTACCTAAGACAGGGGCCCTGAGGTTGTCAGGGATTCCCAAAGATGGGTAATTGGTATTGACGAAAGATGACCTAAGACAAATGTTATTCACCTATAAAATAAAATGGGGGAACTGTAAGACCCTGAAGGGCTGCTATATTCTGGCTGAGACTTTCCATATGCTGCTGTCTACTAAGTAACATTCTGAGGTTCCTCTAGGATCAAACATCCTGACTAAGGCATGGTGCCCCAGGAAGGGAATTTACACTTGACATCCTATTGCCCTCTAGTTGTGTTCCTGATTTTTCTCATTCTGAATAATACATGGTGCCTGAGGGAGGGAATTTACACTTGACATCCTATTGCCCCTTCTTAGTTCCTGCTTTTTCCTATTACCTTACAGTTGAGTCCCTGTTTTTTCCTGAGTTTGTGTTTATCCTTCCCTGGTTTGGTGTATATATTGAACCTGCCCAGTAAAAGCATTGGCATTCTTTCACAGTGAATGACCCAAGTCTGAGTTGTTCTTTAATCCCCCAGACATACACCTGAGCTCAGTGCCAGCACTGTCAGTGAGTTTATTTTTCTAATATCTCCCACAACAACATGAGAATCAGAGAGATAAAAGAAAAGGAATACAGGAACTGGCACTTTTCCGGAAACTGAAAGCCAGAGCTCACCATCTTCTTTTGCCTTCTATAACATCTACAGGTGGCAATGGGTATACAGAAACATCTGATCTTCAGAGTTTCCACATCCTTCAGAGTTTCCACAATGAATCACTCTGACATGGTCTCTTCTACATACCTTTTCTCAGTATAAAGATTTATGATTGTAACAGGTATCAACTATCTTCACTTATAGCTAGATACCTGGTGTTTGATTGGTTTTGACTGTCAAATTAACAAAACACAAGAGTCACCTGTTAAAATAGAACTCCCAGTCCTCTCTGTGCTGGGAAGAAGCAAAATGTCCAGTTAAGGCTTCATGATGTCAATAACAGAAGGATGCAATTAGGACCAAAGAACAAGGTGACATTTGTTTATCTGTCAAAATGAACCATTTCTGAGTAGGATTAAGGGAATTTTTAAATCATATTTTACAAGAAAATTATAGTGATTAGAAGAAAAATAGATTTTTCATAAAAAGTGTAATAAACTTAAAAATGTGGTGTTTGTGTAAAACAGATTTAAGCTTGGTAAAAGTCATTTGTGAAGAAATTATAGCCAATCATGTTTATAGAGACAGGGATGCTAGTAACAGTTGTCACCTCTTCAGATGCCCAAGGCAGAGAGTTTCAGTCTCTCTGGACATGCTATCTCTGCATTTTAAAGCTAGAAGAAGGACTAATATTTTCATACCTTCTCTATTTCTTACTTGTGCAAAATGTTTTGGAAATAATGCATGCCAGTTTTAGTCACTGTGCACTCCCAAACAAAACAGTAAATGCTCCTATGACTACATTCTTGAGATAAATTTAGTCTTTATCCTAACATGTCAATGGATGTACATCTTTGATTAGTAATGTCAAATTCAGAAGCTAACTTTAAAATATAATTTCAAGAAAATAGTTTTCTTCATCATCCCTCAGCTAAATGGAAGGAAAATAGTCTCATCTTCCAATAAGATTAAAATTATTTCCAGCTTAGTTTTGGTCCATTCCTTCATCTGCAGCTTCAGATCAGCTTGATAACCCTCACCATACAGGTCTGCCTGCTTCCCAGGAGGGCATCTGTAAGCCAGAACATCCAGGCTAACTAATGCAAAAGACAAACAGATGTCAAAAGGCAAATGCAAGAATATTATCATTAGAAGCCAAGGCTATGTGACTTATTAGAACCCAGCTCTCCTACTACAGGAAGCCCTGGATATCCTAACACATCAGAAGAGCAAAACTATGCTCTTAAATCCCATCTTATGAAGATAATTAAGGCCGTTAAAGAGGACATAAATAATTCACATATAACTCTGCCCCAAAAGGATATCCATGATATGTACTCACTAATAAGTGGACATTAGTTTAAAAAGGACAGAATATCTAGGATACAATCCCCAGAACTCAAGGTTAACAAGCAGAAGGGCCCAAGTGATAATGCTTAAATTCCACTTGGAATAGATAAGAAAATAATGACAGGAAGCAGAGGAGGGAGGGATCTGGGTAAGAGAGGGGAAACATGATCAGTTATGGGGTGGGAAAGAGACAGGAGAGATGCCTGAAGGCCAGTAGAACGAATGGAAATGTGCATTCACAGGGAATGGGATGTTGGGCGACCCTCTAGAAAGTACCAGAGACTTGGGAAGTGAGAGACTTTCAGGACTCAAAGGGAGGGACCTTAGATGAAATGTCTAGTAGTGGGGAGAGGGAATTTCTAGTGTCCACCTCCAGTAGAAAGACAGGGCATCAAGTGGAGGGATTGGGTTGCCATCCCAGAATCATAAACTCTGACCTAGAATTATTCCTATCTAAATAAACTGCAGAGACCAAAATGGAGAAGAGACTGAGGGAAAGACAGTCCAATTACTGGCCCAACTTGGTATCCATCTCAAGGGAGGCTCTAAGACCTGTCACTACTACCGATGCTATGGTGTGCTTACAGTCAGGAGCCTAGCATGACCTCTGTCCAGGCTCTTCTGGCTTTTAGGGTCTCTGTTGAGGGATATGGTATAATTCTGATAGGTCTGCCTTTATATGATACTTGGCTTTTTCCCCTTACAACTTTTAATATTCTTTCTTTGTTCTGTGCATTTAGTGCATGGATTATTATGTGACAAGAGGATTTTTTTATTTCTGGTCCAATCTATTTGGTGTTCTATAGGGTTATTGTACATTTACTGCCATCTCTTTTGTTAGGTTGGGAAGTTTTCTATGATTTTGTTGAAGATGTTTTATGGTCCATTGAGATGGGAATTTTTACTCTTTTCTAATCCTATTATTTTTGGTTTGGTCTTTTCATTGTGTCCTGGATTTAATGAATGTTTAGGGTTAGGAGTTTTTAACATTTTGAATTTTCTTTGATTATTGTGTCAGTATCTTCTAAGGTGTGTTCTATGCCTTAGATTCTCTATACTATCTTTTTATTCTGTTGTTGATGCTTGCATCTGTAGCCTCCGACCTCTTTCCCAAGGTTTTCATTTCTAGGGTTGCCTCCATTTGTGTTTTTATTATTATTTCTACTTTGATTTTTAGGTCTTAGCCATCTTTGTTTGGTTCTTTCACCAGTTTGATCATGTTTTCCTGTATTTCTTTAAAAGATTCATGTGTTCCTCTTTAAGAGTTTCTCACTGCTTACCTGTGTTTTTCTGTATTTCTTTCACCGAGTTATTTATATCCTCCTTAAAGTACTCTACTATCTTCCTGAGATAGGAGTTTAGGTCAGCATCCTGGTTTTCAAGCATGTTGGGTTGTCTAGGGCTTGCTGATGTGGGAGAACTGGATTCTGATGATGCCAAACTATATTGGCTTCTGTTGCTTATGGTCTTGTGCTTACCTCTTGCCATCTGGTTATTTCTGGTGTTAACTGGCCTGGGTGTCTCTGTCTGTAACCTGCTTCCTGTGTCCCTGTGTTGCTGTATATTTTCTGGGAGACCAGTGGTCATGGCTGTAGCAGATCTCTTCAAGGTCTTCAGACTGTGGGGCCTGTTGCCCTGGCTACAGCAGATCTCCTGAGAGGCCTTCAGAATGTGGGATCTTCAGAGTGCCAGACATGGTGATGATCTTTCCTGTTGCCCTGGGTGCAGCAAGTCTCCTGTGAGGTCTTAAAACTATGGGGTTTGTTGTACTGAGTGCAGCACATCTTCTGGGAAGCCTTCTGACTGAGGGGTCTTCAGGGGAGAAGACAAGCTGATTCACTGCCCCAGCAGGAAGGGAGGTGGAGTTTGAGTGGAGAGGCTGGGTCCTACATTTGCTGGGCTTCTTAGGATTCCTAGCTACTACAGTTATTTGGGAAGGTCCCTTACCTTTTGCTGTGCATGCAGCAGATCTCATGAGAGGCCTTTAGACTGTGGGGTCTGCAGAGGACCAGATAAGCCTATGATCTGACCAGGCAGAAGGTGCCCAGAAAGTGGGGAAGCACTCATGTTTTGTGATATCATGTGATATCATTTCTGGATGACTTTTCTGACATAGTATGTGAGCCATAAATTTATTTTCTGCTTTCATTTATTATTCAGAATTTTATGTGTCTACATTTTTGTTTTACTCTACTGAAATATACATTCCATGAAACTAATCATATTGCCTTGTCAAAACTGTCATAGTATACCCCATTACTGGAGTTGTACCTGATACACATTTACTACTTTAAATATAATCTCACTTGGTGTAAACCTAAAAACTAAGAGGAAAAGGAAATGGCTAAATAACTTGCCACTAAACTGGGTTAAATGTACACTAAGTTTTCTGTACATAAATATAATTACAAAATTAAAAAAAGAAAATCTATGTGAATACTCTCACAGTCTGAAATAGCCCTTGAGGGCAGATGTATTTCTCAATGACATGAGGAGGGGAAGAAGTAAATGATTACACCTGTGGCTTAAGGTGTAGTTGTAGTAGGTAGAATGATAGCTCTGTATTTAGCACATACTATTTGGAGACTTAGAAGCTTAAGACTAAACCATAGATCAATTACAGGTTAACATTTCAAAACTATGATCACACAAGTTGAAGTAATTAAATTTTAAAAGGCATTGAGTCCATTAAGGCTAAACACAGCATAAGTATTGCCAATAATTTCATGGACTGTTCTTTCTATTGATGGGACATTAATGTTACAGACTGACCAGTATGTTATCTTTTACATTATTCTTACTATTATTTTATGTGTATGGGTGTTTGCTGCATGTATGTCTACGTACCACATGCATGAAATATCCTCAGAGTCAAAACAGGGCATGAGATACCCTGGACCTGGAATAACATGCAGTTAGGGAACAACTGTGTGAGTACTGTTGAATTGAACCCAGGTCTTTTGTGAGAGCATCCAGAGCTCCTAAACACTGAGCCATTCATCCAGCCTGCAGGGTCACTATTTTAAAGTCTTGATATCAGTTGTGGAGTGTTGGAGGGTATCTCTGGTTACCACTTGCATCTGCCAAAGTACAAATGTGGACACACCTCTTCACATTTCTGTGAACATACACATATACCCACTACCACCACTGCATACAAGTGGATAACTTTTCAAACATACTCACCATTTTAAGTTTTCTTCCAAATGAATTTTGCCTTTTAACAATTATGCTTTCTATTGAAAATATATAGCTGAGAAGCTGATATGAAGTTTGCTGTGTTTTCTACATCATAGTTTTGCAGAGAAAAGCATGCAGGGATGCTAGATTCCAAACCTAAATATTTTTCTGTTTCTTTTATGATATCTCTGAGAATGTTGATGGCCTACTTATAAAATCATAAATATATGCATACATGCTTGCCTGGAGTTCTTTTTCTTGTGAGAGTTATGTCATCCATAGAACTCTGCAGAATTTACTCTGGAAACTTTAGATCAATGACCTAAAAATACACACAAGCACTACTTAAAAGTCTATTCAGCTATAGCAGGATAGAAGCTTTTCATTTTCTCTGTCTAAAGCTGCAGAGAACACACATAGGACCTAATGTGAGGTTTTGGTTTGGTTGGGTTTTTTTGTCTCATTGTAAGGATTCCACAGGTGTTTTCTTCTCCAGAGCATTCCTCATGTCTCTGTTCTCCAAGACCTTGGAGAAAAAAACAGTCAGAATTCTAAAAATATCCCAGAACTCCAAAACTGTTCTCACATTCTCATAAACCAGAGAGTGGTTTTACACAAAATCTTTTTTAAAATTTATTTCTTTTTTATTTTTTTGCTTTTTATCCTCTATATCTTTCCAGAATGAATCTCTTTCACAGATATGCCATGTGCCTGCTGCTGCTGCTGCTATCGGAATGTTCAAAATAGAACCCTTTTGAGGAAAGTCTAGAAATCCTGTTTACAATCTCGAAAGGACCCATTACCCCTTAAAAAGTGTCACAAGATACTCTTCCTTTCTAACCTTTCAACCTACAATTTGTCCTGCCTGTAATATGTGTTCTGGTAAAGTTGCACAGGACATGCTAAATTGGCCAACCAGTGACTAGTTCATGCCTGACACTGCCTTAAAGGCCAGGAACCAGAGGCTAGATAGCCTAGACAGCTAGGACAAAAGCAAACAGGATCTGAAAAAATGTTAATGAAATGATTCCTAAGGATACTTTGCTACACTCATAGACAAGAGACTAGAATAATTATCATAAAAAACCAATTTTTAATGGATGTTTTCTGGCAGAAATTTTATCTTAAATATTTGTTATGGTTTTAGACACAATATTGCATAAGGAAGGGACTATTCTATCCATAAAGCATTATTATTCTTTCTTTTCATTGAGACAGCCAACTTGGGAAATGGGCTGGCAAAGTGTCAGGCTGAGAAATCACTCAAGGCATTCAGTTGTATCATCCTCTCCAGTAAATAATGAATGAAAGAAATCTAAACCATGTAATTTTTCAAAGTCACTACTCTATTTCTCTTTTGAAAACCTTGTTCATTTATATTTTATGATTTATTATTATAAATCCTTTCAGGATATAAGTAGCATATAAATGATAAATTAGGGCACAAGTGATCCTGGGTAAGGGAGTCTTCATGTATCAGTTTTGCTGTGTGTCATTAAGTTACAGGCCATATAGGCTTAAGTTTTAGTAAGCTCTATTGCTCAGGTCACTGATATGAACTGGCTAGATCTCATAACTGGGGTGCCTTGAATGAGCTACACATGTGTTTCCCCTCATAAAATATGGCTAGTTACTAAAGCAAAAATTAAACCATTTAATATTCTTTGTTAGCATCCTTCCCTCTCTCCCTAAACAAAATTACTATAGACTGCATCTACCAAAGTAACTAGACAGAAAAGGAATGGAATTGTCTGAAATATTCTTAGAATCTGCCTTTTTCCATTTATTTATTTATTTATTTATTTATTCACTTTGCATCCCAATCACAGACTCTGGTCTCCTCCCAGCGCCCCCTCCCAGAGATTCAGTCACCTCCCTTTCTCCTCTGAGGAGGGAGAAACTCCTCTGCCCCAGGTTCCAACCCACCCTGGCTCATAAAAATCACTCGGGATGTGTAAAGAGAAATGATTCTATGCAGTAATTAACAAAGCAACACCAAACAGCATTTGGTTATGACTTAGCTCTGGACAGAGACTATCTGGACTTTATTCCTACTTTGGGAACCCATCTTTTCTTGTGCTTGTTGAATTGACCTTATTGTCAGACGTATTTTCTCACATACAAAATGGACAGGATCACATTGCAACATTGTAACAATGAGATGGAAATTAAGCTGAAAATGCAAAATGGACAAAGTAACTTATAAGTGGCATTAAAACTTTCATTTTGGAAATATCTTGTGTATGTCTCTGATGTAGAAATCAAGTTACTTTGTGTGTACTTTGGGCTTTGTGAGCATCTTTGCTTTGTAGTAATCAACCATTTAACAATTCCAAGTGTTAGTTCCTTGGTCTGGTCATTTCCTCTACATTTGTGGAATTTCTTCCTGTTCTTTGAATTTCAGAATTAGTTACAAATAATAAATGGACACAGTACATTAAATAAAGATATACCTATCTACATATAGATATAAATATGGATATACATGTAACCACAAAGAAACAAGACCACATGTTTGAGAAATAGAGACAGGAGGAGCTTAAAAGTGTCGACATGGGGTGGGGACTGATGTACACACACTTCCCAGTTATCAAAATTAAAATTAAAATTACTTTTTTCAGAAGACTGTCAGAAAGCTCCATAATCCAAGAATCACAAATGACACAGTTTTACTTAATTAACAGTTGTCCCCTGTATTCACTCTTTGCCAGACATTCTTCTGTGGATACACTGGTAATGATTTAGCAAGTTAAACAGTTGCATGGAATTAGAAATTAACTCAAACTATATTTTTAATGGGCATAAAATTTGTCTTCATTCACTTGGGAATGTCTACTTGATGATTTATATGCATCCTACTTTGAAATGCAGATTTCTTCTATAGGATTCAGATGTTTTTTGAGATCAGTAAGTGCTCTAGAATACCTAAATGAGCACAGCCTTAAACTAAGAGGAGACCTAAAACTTCCCTTTATATGATGAATAACACTGGCACAGGCTGTGGCCCAAATATTGTTTCTTCAACAACACAAACAACAGGACTTCTGAGGCTTTTGCTCTCTGCAAAACAGCAGTCTCTGCCTTCCCACTCCAGGAAAACCTGAGCTCCTGCCATGTGCAAGCTGCAAATCTTCTCATGAATGTCCAACTATCTCCTAATGTTAATGATGGCCCTACCGTTGTCCCTCCTATTACTATAAAGTGTGGGGAAACAAAGCAGTGGTTCCACACCAATCCTTTCCCTCTATTAGAACTCCCTCATAAGATGGGATTATAAAGTGGTCTGCCAAGATTCCATGAGAAGAAGGAGACGTGAGTGTTCTCTGAGGACTCTTTGGGAAGCTGTAGAAAAGGCGGTACTGTGAGGACTCTTCCAGAAGCTGGAGGTATGAGTAGTATGTTACGAATTCCTCAGAAGTTGAACCTGTGACTAGTCTATCAGGACTTCCACAGAAACTGAAGGTATGCCATGGTCTGTCTGTTTCTGAAGATGAAGTATAACTGGTCTGCTGGTTCCCCATAAGCTTAAATAAATAAGCGTTATTTAAGACAGAGATATGGAAGACAGGAATGGTGGACCACATTGATGGAAGCCATCTTTCCTCCTAATGGAGGAGAATCCTTCATGCTGGAGGATGGCATGCTGGGGTTCTATATACTGGGCAGCTAGGTTGTTACTGGCATCTGTAGAATCATTTCTGAAGTCCAAACTAAATCACAATGGCCACTGCTCACTACCTCATTTCCTGTCAACTGCACTTTGTCATCACATCTTTGCTCAGGCAAAACCGTGTCTCGATTTTGAATAGTATCTACACACTTTTCTTTGAAATATACTCAGATTTCCTGATTGAATTAGTAGATTATATGAATCAATTACTATACATCTTTCCCTTTTCAGTCTTTATTATTGTGTGACAATATACTTATGTCACTTTGGTACAGATGACATCGTTTTGTAGCAAGGACGTTCTGTATGTCTGGTATTCAATCACCTTTGGAATTTATTACAAATCAAACCCTCTAGATAGTTTATGGACTCTTTGATGTGTCCAGGTTTTGAACTTACAATCTGCCTCACATGACCTTAACAAAAAGAACATGCCCAACTATTACTTACTTTGTATACTCATAGAAACTGATAAAAGGATTGTGGAATCTTAAATTTTCAAAAAATGTTGAGAATGTATATTGTGTGGTAGATACTGTGAAAATTACAGTAGTTAGAAGACTTTCTGAAAAAAATCCACTTATCCAGCCATATACTTGTTCAATTTTGAGCTATTTTCTATTTTATGTGTGTGTGCCTGTGAGTGTGAATGTAGGTGTACATGCATGTGCATCTGTGTTTTAATAATACTTCTATTTGTAACATTTTTATATGCTATTCTCTGAGTCAGACTAAAGCTTGTCCGCTATTATAAAGAAACTACTTTGTCAGCCTGACGTTGCTCTTTCTCAGCAGTTGTATAAATGAAGCTTAAAAATGAATTTCTCACACACTGGTGGAAATTTAATTTTGTGACCTTGTTCCTACTTTTTATATCCAGAATGGTTGTCATTGTCAGCCATTGAGAAAAAGTTTAGGCTTTAAACAAAGTTTGATATCTGGTCCATAGGAAGTAACATTTTATTGAAATGCAGATGTTAAAGGAGAGAGAAAACAAAGCTTTGGGGCAAATATTTTACACAGGTCATTAAGTAAAATTTGTATTTTATGACAGCAAAAGAAATGTGCCTATTTGTGGTGGGTTGTTTGGTCAAATGATCAATTGATAGTTTGATTGATTGATTGAGTTTTAAATTTTGTCTTAGTATAAGAGTTTCCAACAATATCTTGGATGTTTATCAGGTCACATTATAGTATTAAGTTGTTTCAAATTATGGTTATAATACTGAATTATCTAAATGATAATTTTAAGGGCTGTATAGTAAGGTTTAGTTTATTTTTAATTATGTGTATATTGTGTGTCTGTGCATGGGTTTATGAATAATTGTAGTGACTTCAGAATCCAGAAGAAAGCACTGGATACCCTGGAGCTGGAGGTACAGATGTAGGTGCTGGGGAGAGGCCAAACCTACTCCATCTTGGGACTGGCCTCCATCCAAAAAAAAAAAAAAGACCTGAGAACTTGATCTGCAGCAGAACCCAAGCTGCACCACATATCAGGAAGAATTTTATGGCTTGTCCTTGGCCAGAGCTACTCCCTAGCTACTTCCTAGCAACAGTTAATCAAAGATTAATCTGATTGTTTCAGATGTACTTTCAAACCTTTCAGGATTGTAGAAGATCTTGCTTCAGAGCACCCGCCTGTCAGACTACAATAGAGATTCAGTTAAATACTTGCCAAGATAGATCACCTCTTTCTACATATTTCTATTTCCTATAAAACCTTGTCCTGCTAAGGGTGAGGCTGCTTTGCCTACTCTTCCCCTTCTGTCCTGCTGTGCCAGGGTCAGGTTGGAGGAGAGCCCAAGCCTGAGCTTGTAATAAACAGACCCTAATACTTCAGAAACAGCTCCATGGTGGTTTTTGGGGGTTCATGAATGCTTCCTGTCATAATGCTGGGAACTAAACCTAGGCCTCTGATAGTGTGGTATTTAATCATAAGTGTCACATCATCTATCCAACGTCAATGCTGTATTATAAATTTATAATTTCATCTTTTCTTTTATTGAGTGAATTATTTTATGGATGAATTCATTAAAGAGAGTGAATTGTACGCATATATAAAAGAGTATAATAGGAGTCAGGGATGAGAAGACCCCTCAGAGGCCCAAGTTCTACACTCTTCTGACCTAGGAATGTAGAAGAGGAAGTGGAAAATGGCATGGTCATAACAGCCAACGTCCTAATCAGAGGAGCTATGACTACTTGCCAGAAGCTCCCAAGAGATGGGTCCTGTTGAGTGGTGGTTGATGTTTCCTAGAAGCAGGAGTAAGGAGGGACCTCATGACTGTTTGAACTTAATTCTGCTCTAATTGCATTTGCATATGTGGTCTTAGGAATGGCCTTTATAAAGACATGTGCTCCTTATCAGGTTAATGAGTACAATTAACAGAACAACAAGGAAGTAAAATAATGGCAATGCATTATCACATAATGTAATTACAGTTACCAACTGTTTTTTCTCTGTCTGATCTCTACCTGACATAAGGCTCAGATTTTATATATATATATATCTGACTCATTATCATATATATTATCATATATATATGATAATATATATGATAATGAGTCAGATGTGGTCTTTTCCTGGGCAGAATCCACTGACCTTTATAGAAAGACAAATGAATGCAGTGTTAGTCACATCTTAGAATGAGACATCTATTGAAGAGTGCTTCATACAGCACTAAGGGATGCTTCTGATACTCCGTGACACACTGGGTCTTAACATTATATGATGAAAAAAAGCCACATCCTATATGGTATAATCAGGGTTACCAGGATAGAAATAAAGAACTGAAGAGGTACAATTTCTGGAAAGATCCATCCAGGTTCTTCATTTCTTTCATTTGTTTTTAAAAATTATTATTATTATTACTTTTGTTTTTTTTTTTTTATAGTCCAGTCATTACTGACCTTCCAGTCAGCCCTCCCACAGTTCCTCATTCCATTCCTCCTCTTCTCTGTCTCTAAGAGGATGCACCCCCTCCTGTGCCAGGCCTCTTCACTCCCTGGGGCCTCAAGTTTCTCTTAGGGTTAGGCACATCTTCTCACTCTGAGGCCAGTTCAGGCAGTCCTCTGCTGTATATGGGTTGGGGGCCTCAGACCAGCTCATGAATGCTGTCTGGTTGGTAGCATAGTTTCTGAGACATCTCAGGGGTCCAGGTTACTTGAGACTGCTGGTCTACCTATGGGGTCACCTTCCTCCTCAGCTTCTTACCAGAGTTTGGACCTTTATCTAAATGGTTACTTCAGAATTGTAGCCAAAGAGTAAAAGAAAATTGCTCCAAAATTATAATTTGGGCACTGAAAGGAGTGTTTCCAACAAAAAGTTATTTACAAATATGAGACAGCAAAAAGACAATGTGTTCTTTGAGAACAAAGGAGATTCTATTTCTATCACAGTTACCTTTGTACTGGATATTCCACAGGTTTGTTTTGGGTTTTACTGATTATTTTGATTTTGTGTATGTCTATTTTGTCTGTATGTATGTCTATGTATCATATGCTATAGTATTTATGAAGGCCTGATGAGGTCATCATATCACTTGGGACTAGAGTCACATACTTTAGTAGCTACCATTTACATGCTGAGAAGTGAAACCAGGTTCTCCGAAAGAGCCTCAAGAACTCTGAACTACTGATACATTTCCCAAGTCTTTCCCTAGTTTTTTGACAGCTCACATGTTAAAGGTGTTGATGGTATTTTTTTAACTTATTTAATTTTATTTGCATGCACCATCAGGAGATCTAAAAATCACAGAGATCAGAAGGCAGTACTAGATATTCTGTAACTGAACTTACAGATGGTTATGAGCTTGGGAGTGCTAGAGGCCACACCTGTATTTGTGTCTTCTGCAATAGCAATATTCACTCTTACCTTTGAACTATCTCTCCAGACCCAAGAAGTACTGTTTAATGAAATTATCATGATGGTTGCAAAGACACACTGTTTTGATCTAACTAAACATTTGTAGAAGTCCAATTCTGCAAAACTAATAAACTCTTTTAGCTTCTCAAATATTTTAGAACAGAGATCATGACTACACTTTTGTATTTCACTTTAGTACAGATTTCTGAAGCATATATTAAGTTTAAGAGATTTTGTCTTCATATGGAAATAATGAAATAACAAAGGCAAAGTCTATTTTATAGATGAATTTTACAGAAGAACTGTAAAAAATGATCTCAATTACATAGAAGAATAATCTATGATCTGAAGATTTCAGAATAGACAAAATATAGTGTCCTAAAAAGGTGACTAAAACCTTTTATTTTTCATAAAATGGAAAAGAATAGGCTGGGAGACAGAAGTAGGTGGGTTTGGGGGAGTTCAAACAAGTCTGTTTTACATAAGGCATTCTAGGCTAGCCAGAGTTCCATAGCGAGCCCCTGTTTCAGAAACAAACAAAAAAGAAGGAAATGAACAACTTGAGTATTGTTATGATATAGATTTTTAGAATGAATTAACTTTCTCACTTATTTTTTACACTTGCTTTATGGGGCAGCTAATATGACCTCTATTTAGTGATGAAGAAATGTGACTTGGTCTATATAATCATAAAAGGCTAATGTAAGAGTATGCAAAACCATCTTTCTATTCAAATGCCATCACTGAAGATACCTTCACTTTGTTGCTTTGAGGAGCATTGCAGGCAGATTTCATACTTGCAATACACAAATGTACAGAATTATGATTTTGGAGAATAGCCTGTATTTGGGACAGGGCATAGGGTTCAAAGGCCACACCTAGCAGGGTTATAAAAATATAAACACAAAGAAATAAAAGACAAAAATGTGAGGATCTGATGAGATCCTTCCAAGGGTCACTAAGAGTGCATGACATCTACTCACAGAAAATCATGGTGGGAGGAGAGACCAGAACTGAGTGAAAACATGGTTAGAATATGAGAACACAGATCATGTGATGGATCAGGAAGGCCAGTGTGAGCAGCCAGACAGTGTTAGCACCACAGACAGAGCACATATAGAAAGTGTCTTTAAAGTCTGTGATCACACAGTTCTGAGGGGTTTAAAATTATGCTTTACACATGGCTAAGGGGCCAGAAATGATTTCACTCTCAGAGACATTGATGACAGAAGTGTGTGGATTTGTGAAACTACGAGCTATTTGGATCCATTTTCTAGGTAAGATCAAAAACTAAATGGCATCATTTCAGGGCATACGGTAAAGATCACATTCACTGATGTGTGATACAATGAGAGTTATTCAGAGCCTTGAGTTTTGGCAAACAATAAGCTAAGGGAGAAGACAGAGAAATGAGGGAGAAAGCAAATTGAAAAGTTTACCTTTGTAAGGCTACCTTCTGGTTCATGATTCTCCGTCAACCTGAATGCCAGTGTTATAGTCTCCACCAAGGTCACATCTATAGTTAGAGTCTCTGCTGTATAAATGTGTGTTTATGTTTCATGTTAGCCAATACTGTTATCTGTTTCTAAATAATGCTGCATAGTGTTAAGCTGTGTATCTCACTCATCCTACTAATGGACATGTATTTCCTCCCAGTTTTCTTCCGTTTTTTCAGACTCATTTATGCAACTGATTATAGAACTCTCAGACAGCTAATAGGTTTCTCATAATTAAACACTGAGTGACTGGTGTCACATTCTTTTCCTCCTATGATTTCTCAGTTATTGCTGAAGCTACGTTTTTTATTGCTCAGGTCTCTTTGGGGTTATTCCTCTGCCTCTCTTTTTCTCAGACATAAAACTGCTTTTGATTAAATTCTACCACCTGTCCTAAAACCTTTCTATATTGTAACTACCTTTGTCATGTCCACTGGTTCCCCATTTAATGCTTCTTGATAAAATTATCATTGCTTTCTCTCTTGCATCTCACCTGAATGTACATGCGCATTGTTTCTCACATAGTTACAGAGCAAATTTCCTCAAATGTGACAGGACACTGCTCCTCAAAAGAAAAATGCCAATGCCTTTCCCTTCCTTTCTCACAAATGTCAGCATCACTATTAAAGTGTTCAAGCTGCTATGGTTCCTATATCTACTGAAATTTATTTTATGATCCTTAAGGCAGTCCTGTATCTCTGTCTGGCTTGACTCCTTTATTCAGGACTGAGATTCCTGCTCCCGGGCTTTCCACTGAGTGTTTTATTTGTCAGGGGAACACTTCATAGCTACTTAGCTGACTGTTCACTTATATCCAGTGAGTTCACCAGAATAAATAATACCCATGACATTTTTTTTTCTCATTGCTGACTGATTTTCCTTTTTGGATTCATGGTAATTTATAAATATAATAAATCAAAAATCTTTATATCTGAAAATACATGATTAACAATTAGTATAGCTTTAAAATAAGGTCCTCAAATATCCACACACAGGTCTAATATGCTGTGTGTCTACTAGTAGGAGCATGTTTAATACTGAGCATAGTTTAAGGGAGAAGTCTCTTGGCTCTGGCCCGCCACTGAACCCTCATGTGAAATGAGTGCTGGAAGAGCCTTCTGTAAAGCATTCTCTAGATTCCAAAAGGAAAAAATTCTCATCGACTGACAATTTAAAAGTATTGGGTCAAGAGATCTTTTTGCCATTAATCATTGAAATTCTTTTAAAAGTGAGTTTTTCCTGAAAGAAAGAAAACTATTTGTGGAACAAAAGTCTCTATTTTGTTTTTTTTTTTTTTTTTTTTTTTGCTTCTTGTAAAATTTAAACCAGAAAAAGAAGAGGGAAGAAAAGGTTACACTATCACCACGTTCTTATACATATAATAACTGACACTTAAACATGTTTGACCATGAAGGGTAGAAGAGGTATCAGTTTCCCTGGAGCTAAGTTATCAGGCTGGGGTACTAGGGAGTAAACTCAGGTGGTATGCAATATCTAAAACTTGTCTTCCTGCTGATGTTATATATATAAGCACACTATAGTTTATCCTAAAGGTGTTCTCTTTTTATGTTGTATGTAGTTGTATTTAAGGTTCTCTGAAATCATTTGCAGTTCTTTTCCTGAGAACTTCATTATCTTTCTACAAATGACTCCCTCAGAAGGCTCTGCTTACCAGACTTAAAGAATACAACTACTCAGAATTGATACGCTCAAATCTCAAAGACCGATAGACTCCAGCTGATGAACATTTGACGTCCCTCACAATTTGGGAGGTGTGCATCACTAATTTCTCCAGTTCCCTATGGGGAATCAGTTCCCTGCCACTCATAATAGTAAAAAGGCTAAAAAGATAATCTTTTCCCCCATTCTCATCCTTTCCTAAAGGAGCTGTTTGCTTTTGAATCATGGCCTCGGGCATAGCCACAGGGAACACAAGCTCAGACAACTACTGTGGAAACTTCTGTGGGTCTTGCTCTGCTTCTCAATGACCCAGATATCTCTTAGCTTAGTAACTCATTACTGCTCCAATATCCTCCACCCTGAGCTATTTCTACTATGTTTGTGTGGAAACATACCTTCGTATACTTTAACATAATAAAGCTTGCTGATTTTTCCTAGGTTTGCATCCTGGGTCCTGTAAGTTCTACAAAAGTAAAAATTGCATTGGTTGAAGTTACACAGAGATGGACCCATTTATTTTGGCCAGTAGCAATGGGAAGAAATTCGAGATAATCTCTGGAAAGTTCAGGGCAAGCTTTGCAAAAGTATTGGATGCCAGTAGGACCCTAAGAAGCACATCTCACAACTCCTGAGTGAAGAATTGTTTGTATTTATTAATTTGTCTTTATTTTTATAATATGCTCATTTGCTTATTTTTGTCCATTAATTTAGGCTATTTATCTACCTCAAAAATCGACAATGAGTTGTTTACATTTTTAAGGATATACTGTACAGGAATGAGCATGACTTAAAACTAACACAGCAGTGGTGGTGGAAGCCTATAATTCCAACACTTGGGAGACAGAGGCAGGTAGGTCTTTGTGAGTTCCAGGCCAACCTTGTCTGCAGAGTGAGTTCCAGGATAACAAAGGCTATGGATAGAAACTTTGTCTCAGAAAAAAAAGTAAAATAAAATAAAATAAAATAAATATAATTAATAAACTTTGAAGAATGTATTTTCCATTTTCTTCTTGTGTTGTAGTAGAAAAAAAGTGTCAAAATTCAGAGAATTGTTCTCTACCCTTTTGATAATTTGCCCTGTGACATCTGTCAGCCAGGTTGTTCATCAGGGATGTTTACTGAAACACTTTCTTTCTGACTTCCAAATTCTCTTGGTGTCTCTTATTTACCCTACAAAAAAATTAATTTCTAATGCATTATAGAAGCATTATTCAATAATCTGTATTTGTAAGTTCTTTCTTAGAGACATGTCTACAAATAACATCACATGCACTGTTCAGGAATGAAGCCCTGAGTTTAAAGGAAAGATAATTCAGTCTACAGTGTATATTTCTGATCCTAATGGGAAAGTAACAATGTAAATGTTACTAACAACTGTACTAAATTTGAAATTTTCAATAAAAATGAGTGAAAACATATAACATGCAACCCTTGTGGGCAGACAGTGCTATGCCTGAGGTGAAGATACAACTCACTCACACGTCATCATTTACTAAGAAATCACAGTTACAAGATATGCCTGTCCAGTGCATTGGCTGGTAACTGCTTTACATGATGTAAACTTCTATGGAGAAAAAGTTCTATAAAAATAACTATAGAAAAGTATTTAAGCATCTGACAAAACAAACAAACAAACAAACAAACAAAAAAAAAATCATTCAGCTGAATAATGTTAGAGTCTAGTCTGAAAATAAAATGTAGCCAGATCTACTTAGCCTGATATGGGAATAAATGAGCAGAGTGAGCAATTGAGTTTAAGAGAACTGCTGAAAATAAGATGATAATCATAGAGTCAATTCAACTAAAAAATGCTAATGGTAATTCACATACTTAGGACTGGCTGAAGAAACAAAATTGAAAATGTGAATTTTCTAGTGAAACAATTATACAACACACACACACATACACACACATACACACACA
The DNA here is from genome assembly GCF_011762505.2 of Arvicanthis niloticus. Classification (NCBI taxonomy): domain Eukaryota; kingdom Metazoa; phylum Chordata; class Mammalia; order Rodentia; family Muridae; genus Arvicanthis; species Arvicanthis niloticus. Next base: position 25,358,390 of record NC_047658.1, on the reverse strand, counting down.
TACACACACACACACAATTTTGAAACAGCCAATATGTAATTTACAAAACCCTTTAAATCAAATGTATGCCACACACTTTCCAGTACACTGTGTAGCTCCACATCAGGACAAAATATTCGGAGATGTCTGGGGAAAAAAATGAGAAGAAACTCCACACTTACTATTCCAGTTATCAGTATGCTGTTCTAGCATCTGATGAGTTTAATTGAAGCAGAAGCTGCCCATGTCCACTCTTTCAACATGGAAATATTGCTGATCCAATGCATGAAGCAACCATGGCTGGACCTGTCCTAACAGGAGCCTCTCAACCTTTCACCTTGCCTGACAAACTCAGAAGTGTAATGAGGGACATCTCTGTCAAAGTGATGATACAAGGCCAAGGTAGAGGTGAGGGCCATGGAAGATGGCCAGGGAAGCTTGTCTGTGAGTGTCATTGATCAGCATCAAAAACAATAACAACAACAAACAAACAAAAAACAAAAAAATAGAGAAGCAAACAGCCTGTGGCTGTGTATTTGCTCCTGAACCAAACATCTGGAATACACCTGGCTTCTTTATGTCTTCCACATATGGTTGTCACACTAGACAAGTTGTATTAAACATGCCTGTTGAAGTATTCTCTACTCCTGCTCAGTCAACAAGCTTTTCACAGTGCCCATGTTCATCTATGAGGAGGCTACAGGCTTGATTTTCTTCTCCAGTTCTCACATGAGCACAGCCATTAATTATTATAAAATCTGTCATCTAGCTCATATTTTAATATGAATTTCAGTTCTCATATATGATGTTCATTCTTTCATGATGACTTATTTATAAGTCTCATGTTCATGATATATTTGTTATTAATGGAATTCAATTTTATGGATGAGTGATTAGGCAGTGTGATTACTTGTCCATAATGATCAAATAAAATAATAGAGGATCTACTATATTAACTTCTATCTGATTTTGTGCTCATTGCAGGTAGGTAATGAAGCTAAATTACTAAAACTCTGTCAAGTGAATTTATCCTGGATTCATTTGAATCCAGTTCCCAAACCCAATGCTATCTATCTAAACATTTATATGTGAGTTCTCTCTATGCAATAACATGAAAACAAAACATGTATCTCATAAAAGTACTGTGAGAAGTGTGTTAATGGACATGAAGTTCTCCAGCTGGTCTGAGATATTGCCTATAAACAGTATCAGCATGATATACAGTGGTGACAGTGATGGTACTGAGGCTAAAAATTATTATTTATGATATACACTATTTATAGAAATGGAACAGCCTTCTTTCTGTAGGTAATGAATCTATCCTTTGGTGAAAATATTTGACTCAAAGACTATATAAAAAAATCATACAGGGAGGCTGCTTTGGCCCAAAGGAACATGTTCTTTCTGTCTGTTCTGTCTGCCTGCTGTCTCTGTTTTCATCACTCCAAATGTATTGACTTATACTAAAGACAGATTTAAATTTTGTTATTTTACTTTTTTGATGGTTGTTTTGTTTGTGTTTTGCCATTCTCACTTATTTTCTAGAAAATTCATTGGTTTTCTGTCTTCTATTAAGATTTTGGAAGGATCCTGAAGGACTCATTTGGGCTCCTCCTGCTCTTCAGAGTGGCTTTCAAACACAGTCTGAATTCTTTCTACCGGAAGCCTCCATATACTTTCCGCTCCTGTTATTGAACTCAGTACTGATGGGACTTTAAGGTATCCCTGGGTTGTGAGAGTCCTTGTAAGCTTTCAAAACAAACCACTTTTTAGATGTTTTGGAAGCATTTTTATGTTCCTATTGTGGGCAGTCCCAAGAATAGTGTTTTTTACTTTTATTACTTTAATTTTTGGGTATAGTATCTTCTCTATTGAAAATTGATTCTTCTCTCATATAGTATATCTAGAGCATAGTTTGCCCTCCCTCTGCTCCTCGCAGGTACCCCCATCTCTCCCACAAACCCAATCCCTCTCTATTTCTTTTTTAGAAAAGAATAGTCCTTCAAGAGTTTACAGTTCAACAGTATAAACTAAGATATAATTAAGGCAAGATGAAAGCCCTCATAGTAAGGCTTTAAAAGAAAATCCAATTGAAGAAAGAGAGTCCCCAAAGCAGGCAAAAGGGTCAAAGAAGCACTGGCTTCCACTGTTAGGAGTCCTTTAAAAAACCCCAAGCTAAGAGACATGACATACACAGAGGATCTGCAGACTCATGCAAGCCAAAGGATGCAGTCTCTGTGAGCCTTGCTTAGTTGCTTCAGTGGGCCATGCTCTCCTCTGACATCCATCCCCTCTGACACCTACAATCTTTCCTCCCCCTTTTTAACAGGGGGAGATCAGGTTCCAGATCTCCTAGAAATACCCCAGTAGAGATCCCCAATTAGGACTCTCGGTTTTGTCTGGCTGTGGTTCCCTGCATTTGTTTCATTCATGTTTCTAATTGACTAATTCCAACCCTAAATTTGATTATTTTCTGCCTTTTTCTCCTCTTGGGTATGATTTTTACTCCCCCCCCCCCCCCCAGGGCTTGTAAATGTACATTTAAATTGCTGGTATAAGAACTTTCTAACTTCTTTATGGAGGGACTTAGTGCTATAAACTTTCTTCTTAGCACTGCTTTCTTTAGGTTCCATAAATTTAGGTGCCTTCACTGTTTATTGAATTCTAGAAAGTCTAATTTCTTTTTTATTTTCTCCTAACCCAGAGATCATTGAGCAGAGAATTGTTCAGTTACCATGAGTGTGTAGGCTTTCTGACATTTCTGTTGTTGTTGAAGCCCACCTGTAATACATGGTAGTCTGATAAATCTACTAGATTTTAGAATGGCTACTCCAGCTTGTTTCTTTGGTCTGCTTACTTAGAAAACTTTTTCCAGCCCTTAACTCTGAGGTAGTACTTATATTGCTGAGGTCTTTCTTATATGCAGCAAAATGATGGGTCTTTTTCACTTTCATTCTGTCAGCCTGTGTCTTTTTATTGGGGAATGAAATCCACTAATGTTGAAAGTTATTAATGACCAGTGATTGTTAATTCCTAATATTTTGATGTTGGTGGTATTAGTGTGTGTGTGTGTGTGTGTGTGTGTGTGTGTGTGTGTCTTTGCATGTGTGCTTTCCTTGCTTTGTTATTGCTGGTATTGAATTACCTATTTCCTGTGTTTTCTTGCATGTAGTTATCCTATTTATGTTGTTCTGGGTAGTCTAAGTTAGCATCTGCAGTCTAATAGAGTCTGAAAGACCTCTATCCATGACCTGCTGTGGCACAGAGCCAAACAAAGAGTTCTCAACAGAGGAATCTCAAATGACCAAGAAGCCCTTAATGAAATGTTAAATTTTTGTAGTCATCAGGGAAATGCAAATCAAAATGACCCTGAGATTTTATCTTATAACCATCACAATGGCTAAGATCAAAAACTCAAGGAATATGCATGCTGGTAGGGATGTAGAGCAAGGTGAACACTCATCCATTGCTGGTGGGAGTGCAAACTTGCACAATCACTTTTAAAAACCTCATTTGTCAGTTTCTCAGAAAACTGGAAATAGTTTTATCTCAAAACTCAGCTATACCACTCCAGGGCATATACTCAAAAGATGCCCCACTAACCACCGGCTCACTTGCTCAACTATGTTCATAGCACTTCTATTTGTATTACCCAGAAACTGGCAACAACCTAGATATCCCTGAACTGAAGAATGAATAAAGAAAAGGTGGTACATTAATACAATGGAATATTGTTCATCTTTTAAAAACAACTAGATGATGAATTTTGCAGGCAAATGGATGAAAATTGAAAATATTATATTTAAAGAAGTAACAGAGGGACAGAGACACATATTAGTATGTGCTCACTTATAAGTGAACATTAGCCACAGTGCAGGATAATCATGGTACAATAGACAGACAAAACAAACTGGGTAATATGGAGGTCCAAAAGGGAGGATGAGTGGATCTCACTTAGAAGGGAAGAATAAAGATGGAACTATGTAAGAAAGATGGTAAGGAGAGGAATGGGTTTTATGATCATGTGTGGGTTTAGGAAGGGTGAGAGAGGCCTTGGAATGAGAATGACAATAGGCAGGAGGTTGGATATCTCTGGTGACTGTCTGAGATGGGAAAACATAAACAGAGGCAGTGGGGTAACCCTAGCTTAGCTTCCTAACAGAGGGAGAGTGACTATCTCCACAAGCCAGGCTGGACTTCTAGAAGAGAAGGGAAACATCAATCAATTCACAAATCCTCCAAATCAAAATTTGCCAAGACTACAAATGTGCAGGGATAATGATGGAGCAGAGACCGAGGACAAAGCTGATCAATGACAACCCCAACTTGAAACCCACCCTATGTGAGAGGGACAACCCCTGACATGGTTGATAATCTGCTATACTTGTATACAGGAACCTAGCCTAACTGTCTCCTGAGAGGTTTCATCCAGCACTGGAGGGAGGCGGAGGCTAAGACTCACACCCAAAGATCATGTGGAGTCTAGGGAGTCTTGTGGAAGAGTGAAGGATAGAAGTGAGAGGTCAAGAACCTCCACAAGAAGACACACAGAGTCAACTCAGACTATGGGGGCTCACAGAGCCTGGGGCACCAGGCAGGGAGCACAAAGACCTAGACCCCCTACAACATAGCAAATGTGTAGTTTGGTATTCCTGTACTTCCCTTTAACAAATGGAATGGATAATCTCTCTGTCTCTGGTCTATGCCATTGGATCCCCTTCACCCACTACTTGGACTGCATGGTTGGGCCGCAGTGAGAAAAGATGTTCCTAGACTTGCTGGGATTAGATGTTCCTGAGTATGGGGATACCCAAGAGGAGTACTCTTTCTATGAGAAAAATAGATGAGAACAATGGGGAAGAAATTTGTAAGGGTGGGACTGGGAAAAGAGGAAGGAGGGGTCTATGATTGAGATGTAAAATGACTAAAAATTAAAAAAATAGTATGAGTCATAGAAGATGCATATCTTAAGTACATTTTTAACAATGAATTCAAGCTAGAAGCTAATAAAATTAATGTAGACTGTATGAGTTGTACAGATATGGTAGAAATAGCTCAGGTTGATACTTCTCCAGAGGACTCAAGTTTTCTTCCCTGCACCTATATTAGGGACATTCATACTCACTAGTAACACCATCTCCAGGGCATCAGACACCCTCTTCTACTTTCTGTACACTGTGCATTCACTTGCTCTATGCTTATACAGACACACTTAGACAAAGAAAAGTAAGTCTTTGAAAAAAGACTTGTTCTATAAAACCAACTTTTGTTTACTCATCAATTCACTGAAATCTCTGTATTTCACAATATTTCAGAGTGTAAATTGTAATGGGCTGTCAAATCCCTTGGACATGGAATTACAGGAGATTACAAATTACCCTTTGAGTATTGGGAACCAAACTGTAGTCCTCTACTAGAGCAGTTAGTGCTTTTAAGAAATAAGCTGTCTTCATGGACCTCTCTCTCCAATCTTTAAAGGTATTTGTTTGTTTGTCTTAGGTTCTATAATTTTCCTCCTAAATAATTTGAATTTTGCTTTTTATTTTTACACTTTTGTCTATATAGGAAAATATTTTGCATAATCAATGAAATATTATTCACTTTTGTAAATAAAGGTACCAACATTTTTAACAGCAGCAGATAAATCAGTAGTCTTGTAAATTACAACAACTCTAATGCCAAGTTTACAGTGCACAGGTTACAAAGCTATAATTAAATTTTCTGTGTCTATTGTCTTTACAACTCTATCAGGTGGAACATGGAGAGTCTATAATTTTACACATCTCGCTGCTGATTGAATAGAAACCCTGTGGAAGCTCCCATCTGAGCATTAGCTGTCACTCTTTTGCCCTGCTGACATTTTCACATACCTTCTCCTTGAAAGCTCTGTGATGAGTTCCATGCTTGAATTTAGTTAGTAAAACACATAGGAATGGAGACGACTAAAAGATATTGCAATTATTTAACCATTATGTCCCCATTCCAAGTGGTTCCAATATTAGAGACTATAAATTAATACACCATTAATCCAGAAAAGTATGGTTCCATGGACAACTCTGACACAGTGACTATAACCTTTCCTATTATCTGCAAATAGTTAATGACCCAGATTCTGATTATGCTGATGTTATGAGCACCTAGAGACCCATTCTTCCAGGAGCTCTGACCTTGACTTCGGACTCTAAAACAGACTATTCTGTCATTTCACTAATGTGTCCTGACTTTTCAACCTGAATATATATTTTAATTTTGAAACAGACAAAATTTATTCTGTGTTTAGTCTAGTGAAGAAAGTGATGAGCAAGAAGTACTAAGTGTTCAGAGAATAACGTGTCTCTAGTTCTATTAAGACCTCAAGCAAATACCAAATACAAAGATGTCTATGCTTTCAAAGAAAGTTGTCTTTACCTTGAAATATTTTAAAATACATGTTTATTCCTATTTGGAGTTTTAATGCTTTTTTCTGTATAGTGTCATTGTACATCTACTCTCATACTTGTATAATTCATTTTTTCAATTATTATAAGTTCATTATAAAATATCACATCAGATCTTATGAGAAGATGATTTGGGAGAGAGAGAGAGAGAGAGAGAGAGAGAGAGAGAGAGAGAGAGAGAGATTTAAAACAAAATGTGTACTGAGTCTATGTGGACTATTCTGATAGGTTAGATTTGCTTGTATTTAAACACTCATTCAAGATAAATAAAATAAAATACAATATTGGAGCGATGGTCTAGTATCAAAGTAGTAGCTTGTCTTGCTGGAGTCTTAGTCCCTAAACTCTGAAAAATTATAGTCCATGGTTGGTGGACCCTGTTGCTTTTTATAGTGAGGTCACATGGTGGAAGCACATGCAAAGAACAACTGCTTACTTTATGCTCAGAGAATAAAAGATGAAGAGGATGGGTGGAGAGAGGAAGAGGAAGGAGAGGAAGAACAAGAAAGGGCAAAGACAAGTAGGAAAAAGACAAACACAGGGAAGGTGTGAAGGAACATGAGGAGCATAAGGAGAAAAAAAGAAAGGGAAAAGAAGGGGGAAAAGAAGAGGGAGGCAGGCGGAGGAAGAGAAGTGGACAATGACCAGGTCCTATGACCCTCTCTGGGAGAAAGCCACCGAGAACTGAAAATCTCCCAGCAGGTTTCACCAGCTGAAGGTTCTGCTAATTTTCAAAATCACCACCCTGAGACCAAGCTTTTAACATTGAGGCCCTTGAGCTACCCAGGTACAAGTTGTGAAACTGAAACACTTAATAAAAGTTTAGTCCTGGAACCTCTAACTTGCATTAAGTTCATCAGACTTCCTTGACATGCTGTAAACATCTACTTAGTGTCTACAAGCATGCTGTCATGCTCTCTGTCCTCTCAATGCACATTGAATCTGGCTATCACAAGAACTGTATGGCACATGTAGTGATTATTTCTGTTTCAAAATTGAGATTGCTTCCAATTCTTAAATTCATGCCGGGGTTCACTTAGTGACTCTAAGATCTATTTTAATGAAATATTTAAGAAATTCATCTATTATATTTTGACTGTATTTATTGTCTTCCCCATCAGATTTAAAACTATTTTGCACCCACAATTTTTGCTTGTTTATTTTTCTACAACAGAAAGATTATAAGACCAGAGTGAGTGTATGACTCCAAAGAGATCATTTTTTCCTGACACACTAGGGTACCTAAGCATAGGAACTCCAATTGGTTGTGACAGCATACATAAGACCTGCAAAAACTCAAGTCAGAAAAATCTCCAAAGTGGTTAGGGGAGTGGGTATGACAGTCCACCCTAGTTGGGGAGCTATTGGGAATTAGATTGAATACTATCCATTAATACTATCTGAATTGAATACTATCGGAGACAGAGACTGTTTTCTTTTCTGTTGTTTAGGAAAACTGATAGGTCAGCTATGCTCAAGTGGAAGGCTATATACCAGTGTATAAGTATGCAGATGGCACTTAATGATGTGTTTTTAAGATTTTATACCATAGTTGTTGTTCATGTAAGTCACACATTGTAGGTATTAGAGAAACATATTGACAAATCTTGTTCACTAACAACTCTTTCTCTTTTACCTTATCACCACTCTTCAGTATGACATTCTTAACAACTATGATTTAAACTGTAATGAATAATTTTTATTGTCAAGATTATTATCATTTAGATGTCTATCAAGGAAAGTAGCACATTTCCTGTTAAAGTGGAGAGTACATATGTTTAGGCCCCCAAACATTTCTCATTGTATTGAAAAGGATTTGTGCTATAGAAACTATTAGTTTAGAATTTAAATTGGAAGTGCAAACACTAAAAGTGAACACCAGAGATACTTGTGAAATCCTTCCCAGAAACAGGCATTTATTTTTATGTGTGATTAAAAAGAAAAGAACTTAGCTATAACACATTCTTTATGCAAAGTAAGGCTTAAACCCAACTTTTACTAGAGGTTAATTAAATCTGTTTTGACAGATAATTAGTAAACTGTTTATTTCTTTTTCTGTTTTTGCTATCAAGACAGGCCATTTCCCAAGCTATCTGCAAACTGTGACATAGCTCCAAATTATGTTGAATCCCTGACTCCTCTGTGTCCTGCCTGTACCTTCTAAGGGCTGGAAATAGACACACCACCATGACCAGTTCAGTAGAGCTTATATCAAACTTAGATGTATATTGGGACCTACCCAATAATCAGGGTCTCAGAACAGCACAGCTCAATCCTCCAGTAGCTATTACTGGTATTCTGGTGTCATAACCTCACTGGTTATGGTTAATCAGAAATCATTTGTTCAAAGCAGGTCCCTTCTGTCACTTCTTTCCTCTTTGCTCCTCACTTTCCTGACCTCTTCTTGTTTTCTACCTTCTTATAAAGTAAATAGACCAAAAGGGAAGGAAATTTTTAAAGGAAAAAATAGATGAGAGAGAGACAGAGAAATCAGAAAGAGTGAGGCATGTAGACAAATGAAGAGAGTGTGACAGAGAGACATATAAATATGAAGAGAAAGAAAGTCAGAAACAGGCATATGGACAAAAGTGAGTTTTATAGTCGTCAGTTTTGCTTACTGGAAACAAAGTTCTCATGTCCAGTTTCCCTTTACATAAGTATGGTTTTACAAGCCTGCAGTATCCTGGAGATAGAGAACACATAAGGGCATCAGGACCATTGCAGCCACCATGGATTACATGGAAAGTTCAAGGCACACCCGTGTTACAGGAGACTAAAACAAAAACCATCCCCCAAATCTCAGATAAATGATATTTAAATTAAAATTTAAAATATTTATTGTATAGGAATTTTCCATTTTTTTGAAATAAACACAAATAATTCTGCTTATATCCTCTATATATAGGATATAACTATTTGTAACAGTTATAATTAGAATAGTCAGGTGATGATCATTGGGCATTGTCAAACACAGTCTCTAGGTCCTAGGTAGTTCTATTCTACTCTCTACTTTTGTAAATTCAGTATTTTTATATACCTCTGATGATCAGGCACAACTTGCAATCTGTGCCTGGCTTATTTCACATACTATAACTAGGTTCATCTATGTTAATGACACATGACCTTCCACTATTTATTATGATAGTCTGTGTACCATTTCTTTCTTTATTCATCAGATCGTGGATGCTTGGACTGCTTCTACTTATTGGCTATTATGAACTATACTGAAATAATCATTCTTGGTTTTTGGACACACTGATTTCATTTTCTGTAGAAAGTCTCCAATTGTTTCCCATTGGATTATATTGTTCTTCTCTTTTCAATTTTGTGAAGAATCTGCATGCTTTTTCCTTATAGTAGTGTCAACGTGTATCTTATCAGAAAAATGGGAAAAGAAAACAGGGAAACAGGCAGGTTAGTGGCAGATCTCAACATCTCTCTCCACTCCTCCAATTTCAATTGCTCAGTCTCAGTCTAACCTCTGTAGCAGATGACCTGCTGTCACAATTAGATACTCTCTTCCCCAAATTCTGAGGAGGGAAACAGATTCTGAAAGAAAACCCTCCATTATTCTCTCCAGTGGACAGCCTCAGGAACCCATCTCCTAGCACATCCCCATTTCTGAGTGTCAGCTCTCAAGACCTAAAAGCACATTTTACCTGGAAACCCTATCTGACACCAAACTGGATACCAGAAGTATAGCCTACAGCCAACACACTCTCCTCAGAACCAAACATAAAGCAGAAATCAAGAAACAACACCTATCCAACAAGACAAAACCAGTTATAAGCACTTCAAGTTACAGTCTTCCCAAATCACATACATCAATTCCAGCATAACAACACAACCAATAACAGCCAGCACAATATATCTCCACAAAAGCTCAGCAAGAACTTGTACTGCAGTAGGGCCGGAGAATTGCAAAATAGGTGAAGCATAAGATAAAGACCATAAAACTGCTTATGTGGGTATAACAAAGGTCATTGAATAGGAAATGGTTTAATCCCCCCCCCAAAAAAAAAACTATGTTTTCAAAGAAACAGTCAAATCTATGTTAACAATCCTGGCACAAAATGTTCAAGAAATCTGGAACACTGTGAAAAGACTAAATCTAAGAATAATAAGAATAGAGAAAGGATATTTTCAACAAAATCATAGGAGAAAATTTTCATAACCTAAAGGAGATAACTATCAAGTATAGGATGCATAGAGAACATGAAATAGACTGGACTAGAGAAGATGTTACCTTAGTGTTGATGGATAGTGATTTGTCAGGGTAAGGGGTGTATAATCAGAAAGCAGAACAGGCTTTGCTAATTAATAAAACTATCAGAAAAGTGTTTGCTGCATTGTCTAATTCTTCCCTTCATCAGAATGTTGTGATTTTGACAACCCTTTCCCACATGGAACATTGTTAGAAACTTTGTTCAGTGCTTTGGCTTTCTTCAAGAGCTTCACTAAGATCATAGGGAGTTCTACATCCTTTGTTGTCATTGTTATAGTTTCTACAGCCTCTTCAGCAGGACCACATACATTTTCTAGTAACTCAAGGAGTCATTAAGCAAAATTATTGCTTGATCAATGAGCTACAAAATAAAGCACAGAAACTCATGAAGGCATTAATCATGTTCTGCATCTTAATAAAGGGTCACATAAAATCAGGTATGGTGTAAGCAAGCAGTCATTTTAAAATAACTGTATTTCCAAAAATGGTGGGCTTAGCAAATATGGTAATCTATGTTATAAAATGATTTTCAACCATGTAGGCTTAATTTGTCCACAAACAGAGTAGGTTTGGTGCTGATTTTAATGTGTCATGAGACATAATATTAAGTACTGGCTTTGACATAAAGTCATGACCTCCACTGTACACAGAGAGTCAACCTATCCACTGGAATTTCATGTCTAAGCATTGACTTCTCCTCACTGTCAACACCACTTCTTTTTTATTACATATTTTATTTTATTTACATTTCAAATATTATCACATTTCTTGGTTTCTTCCCCCCCCACACCCCTCTACCCCATCCGCCCTCCCCTTGCTTCTATGAGGGTGTTCCCCCACCCACCCACTCCAGCGTCCCCAGCCTCCCATTTCCCTACACTGGGGCATCAAGCCTTCAAAGGACCAAGGGCCTCTCCTCCCATTGATGCCCAACAAGGCCATCCTCTGCTACATATGCAGCTGGATCCATGGGTCTCTCCATTTGCACTCTTTCGCTGGTGGTTTAGTCACTGGTAGCTCTGGGGGTTCTGGTTAGTTGTTATTGTTGTTCTTCCTATGGGTTGCAAACTTCTTCAGCTCCTTCATTTCTTTCTCTATCTACTCCATTGGGGTCCCCATGTTCAGTCCAATGGATGGCTGTGACCATTCACCTCTGTATTTTTCAGGCTCTGGCAGAGCCTCTTAGGAGACAACTGTATCAGGCTCTTGTCAGCATGCACTTCTTGGCATCCACAATATTGGGTTTGGTGACTGTGTATGGGATAGATCCCCAGGTGGGGCAGTTTCTGGATGGCCTTTCCTTCAGTCTCGGTTCCACACTTTATCTCCATGTTTCTTCCTATGATTATTTTGTTCCCCCTTCTAAGCTGGACCATACTTTGGTCTTCCTTCTCTTGAGCTTTGTGTGGTCTATAAATTGTATCTTGGGTATTCAGAGCTTTTGGGTTAATATCCACTTATCAGTGAGTGGCAAAAAAAGAATTTCCTCTCATCACATAATAGTCAGGACACCAAATGCACAAAACAAAAAAGAAATATCAATACCATTTATTAGAGTTATTCTCACACAAGGCTATTTTCTGTTCTATAAGTCTGTCTCTCATAAATGCTTTCATTCAGTATCTTTCCTTGATCTTCTGGATTACTTATTGCAGCTTCTACATCATAAATCACTGTGTCACCATGTACTTGAAAGCCGTGGCAGTGGCTAAACTATTTAACTTTGTGGTACAATCTCTACTACAAATCTTACTTTCCCAACATCTCTACCTTTATTAATTTTTATATGCAAGCCATGGGGCTCACTCATAGTATTTCTTATTAGGAGATGGCATGGCTGCTTTTATCTATCCACCTGACGGGATACATATCTTTGCCTATTAATAATGAGAATAATTTCCTTTGTTTCCTTGTTTTCAATGATTTGAATATTTGATTTTCTTCATCTTTTTTTTTGAACTTATTGCATTTACTACTTTACCAACCATTTACTTGGAGCGTTATGTAGAGCCCAGTTTATGACAAGTCTTCTGCTATAAATTGTTTTCTTTTCTTTATTTTTAAAAGTAATATTTAAAGTATAAATGTTGTTATGCTTACCCAAAGTGAGTCCTTGGGGACCAATATAAAGACTGTTTCTCCATGGTACACTTTCTAGGTGAACTATATTGACCACTCCCTCCTAGTTAAGTACCACATAGACAACATCTAAATGTCTTATTTTTTTTTGATATATATGCTGGGATCAAATAATTTTGACAAAGCAAAGCTTAGGGTGGTGGAAGTAATCTATCTATAACATTAATTTAGCAGTGCAGTCATTTTCTCAAAAACACTTAGAGAGGGAAAATATATTTTTGGTACTAGTTTTGGTAATAATACATTGACTGTTACTAGAAAATTAAATCCAAGATTGTTTATAAGTCATGGATTAGGGTTGTTTGAAATTTCATATGATAGAATTATCAGTAATAGGAATTATTTCATTTTATTTTTCTTTAGGAAGGTAAACATACAAGCATGAAGTCACTATACATCTAATTAGAAAAATGGAAAAAATGTAGCTAAACTAGAGAGTGTGAAATAATATAACAATTAGGTCTTGAACTTTATGTGAATGAAATAAAATGCACAGTTCTCTTAGCTTTCAAGTTGCATGGACTGCTTTATGGAGCACTTTGCCAAGAAAGCATCGTGAACAGGAATTGCTATAAGCAGGAATGTCTGAGTCCAGAAAGGGTAATATTTCAGTCCAAGTGAAGAAAATATGGTGGCAAGATGAACATTTTTAGACATCAGAAATAGTCATTTATTGTGTCCAATAGACAAAATAATTTAATCTTCTAAAGGTTCAATCTCTTCATTTTCATAATGGGAACTTTTTTACTGGAAGATGATTTAGAAATTATACTTGATAGCACAGTTAAAGAAGTAAAACACCCAACAATTATAAACAGTTAGAAAACATTATTTTTCTACCAATTTTGAAAAAGAATACTTGAAAGTGTCTTTAAATGTCACAATTCAAGCAATTTATTAGATGCAGCCAACTGTAGCTGACAGTGGTAGACCTTATGGTCCAATAATTGAATTTATATCCCTTAGCATTTCCAAACATGAAAATGTTTCCTCCTAAATTTCCCTAGCAATTACACAAGCTTGCCTTACCAGGCATGTTTCCTGTGATTTAGACCTTTAAGGGCAGAATTTATACATCTGATCTACAAACATTCATGCTGTGACATTTTATAAAGGTTTGGCAAGCACTCTGCTCTGATCCCTGATGCAAATATTCAACACTGTTTAGCTGCCATGATATTCCTGTCACTCCCCAGACAACCAATGTTATTGTACCTGTGTGCATGTTGTTTGCACATGTGTATGTATTTGTATGTGCATGCATATATATGTATATATGCATATATGAAGAACAAGCCTGCACTTACTATTAGGATCTCAACATTATTATTAGCATATAAGAGTGCTGTTCTAATATTCTTCCAGATTCTGTAGGTTCTGGAGTCACTGTCACTATATATAGAGATAATTCCATTTGTTTGCAAAGACCACATTGATTTAGCTCCCCAAAAATGTCTCTGGGTTGTAATGAGTGTCAACAATTTATTAGAAACTACATGAAATAGAAACAGAAATAAAACTATCCTCCTTTGTATTTTGATGTTAGTTTGACATTGGTAAAAGCTTTACATTGCCCAGTTCTTATTTAGACTATATGTCCTCTATTTCACAAGCATTACACAAACTAAGGTGATATAGACATGATTTTCAATTTTTCAATCTTTATCTTAGAGAAACCACTGCTCTTAGAGCAGTGGACACCATATCCTGCGCCATATTAGAGGAAACACTGCACTCAGCAGTGGACACCAAGCTGGTCTGCTCCCATGAAGAAACTATATCCTGAGACATCTTAGAGGAACCATTGCACTCAGAGCAGCAGTCACCATATCCTGAGCCATCCTACAGGAACCAGTGCACTGAAGGCAGAGAAGGAACCACTGCACTGAAGGACACTTCATACTCATCAAAGGAAAAACCTACCAAGATGAACTCTCAATTCTGAACCTCTATGATCCAAATGCAAGGGCACCTACATACATAAAAGAAACTTTACGAAAACTCAAAGCACTAATTGCAACTCACACAATAATACTGGAGGATTTTAACACCCCACTCTCAGCTTTGGACAGATCATGGAAACAGAAACTAAACAGAGACACAATGAAATTAACGGAAGTTATGAACCAAATGGATTTAACTGATATCTACAGAACATTTAATCCTAAAACTAAAGAATATACCTTTTTTCTTAGCACCTCATGGAACCTTCTCCAAAATAGACCATATAATTGGTCACAAAACAGGCCTCAACAGATACAAAAAGATTGAAATAATACCTTGCATCCTATAAGATGACCATGGACTAAGGCTTGTCTTCAATAGTGGCAAAAACAATGGAAAGCCCACGTACACATGGAAACTGAACAATGCTTTACTCAATGATGACTTGATCAAGGAAGAAATAAAGAAAGAAATTAAAGAATTTTTAGAATTTAATGAAAATGAGGACACATCATACCAAAACTTGTGGGACTCCATGAAAGCAGTGCTAAGAGGAAAACTCATAGCTCTAAGGGCCTACAAAAATAAGCTGGAAAGAGCATACACTAACAACTTGACAGCACACCTGAAAACTCTAGAACAAAAAGAGGCAATTAGACCCAAGAGGAGTAGATGACAGAAAATAATAAAACTCAAGGGTGAAATCAACCAAGTAGAAACAAACAAACAAACAAACAAAACTATACAAAGAATCAATAAAACCAGGAGCCTGTTCTTTGAGAAAATCAACAAGATAGATAAACACTTAGCCAGACTAACCAGAGGGCACAGAGACAGTACCCAAATTAATAAAATTAGAACTTAAAAGGTAGACATAAAAGGAACTGAGGAAATTCAAAAATCATCCGATCCTACTACACATGCTTATACTAAAAAAACCTGGAAAATATGAATGGACAACTCTGTAGATAGACAAGGTACCAAAGTTAAATCAGGAGCAAATAAATCTAAATAGTCCCATAACTCCTAAAGAAATAGCAGCAGTGATTAAAAGTCTCAAAAAAAAAAAAAAAAAAAAAAAAAAAAAAAAAAAAAAAAAAAAAAAAAAAAAAAAAAAAAAAAAAAAAAAGACAGGACCAGATGGTTTTGGTGCAGAATTCTATTAGACCTTCAAGGAAGACCTAATACCAATTCTCTTCAAACTATTCTACAAAATAGAAACAAAAGGAACACTACCCAATTCATTTTATGAAGCCACAATCATGCAATCATGCTTATACCTAAACCTCAAAGAGACCCAACAAAGAAAGAACACTTCAGACCAATCTCCCTTATGGATATCAATGCAAAAATATTCAATAAAATTATTACAAACTGAATTCAAGAACACATCAAAACAGTCATCCATCTTGATCAAGTAGGCTTTATCCCAGGAATACAGGGATGGTTCAATATTCAGAAATCCATCAACATAACCCACTATAAACAAATTCAAAAAGTGAAAAAACACATGATCATCTCACTAGATGCTGAGAAAGCATTTGACAAAATTTAGCATCCCTTAATGGTAAAAGTCTTGGAAAGATCAGGAATTCAAGGATAATACCTAAACATAGTAAAAGCGCCGGGCGGTGGTGGTGCACAACAATCTGTCATGACTTAAATTGAGGCAGTAAGTTAGAGAGTTTCATGAAAATGAGAACCTTGATTTCTATTTCCTGTGATATCCACAATTCATCATTACTTATCTGATGCTAATAGTTTTACAAGTTAAATATTTCATAGTGGGCCTACAAGTACTTCCATAAAGATTGGTTTTTGTGCTTTTGTACACAGAACTGCAAAACATGAAAGATAACCTCCCTGAGCTGTGCATGTAATTTATTCAACATTACCTTCCTGTCCCCATGGCTGCAGTGCTATTCTACACAGTCTGAGGATGGGGAAATTTTAGTACATTTAAGCAGTGTTTCTTATGCTTATTTTATAAAACATGTTGTGATAAGCTTATATTAATATGTTGCTTAACCATTAAAACATTACCCATTTCTGAAGCTGCCACAGCCACCAGAGCATCTGTGCCAGTCCCACAATGAGACCAGCTTCCCAACTTCCTAACCTCCAACCCTACTCCCACCCAACCCCTCCTAGTCACAGGGTCCTCAGATTTCACAAAAATTTGTTTTAAAAAATGGTGGATTACTATGAAGTGGTGGGTATGAAGAGATCTGTCTCACCTGAGGATATTAAGGAGGTGTATGGGAAATAGACAACTTAAATGACACCTGGTAAAAATTGAAGAAGCAGAGTAAATACTCAAACAAGTAGCTGAGACATATGAGGTGTTATTGGATGAAAAGGAATAGGCGATCTATGATAAACATAGCAAAGAAGGATCAAACGGTGATAGTCAAGAATGAGGAAGTAGAAGTTATTTTGAAAGTCCATTTGTGTTTGACTTCACATCCCGGAAAACATGATATCTTCAGGATATATTCTTTGGTTTTTTGGAAGGAACCTATTTTTATTTGACTTAATTGAAGACCCATTTGATGACGTTTTTAGGGAAACTGATGGGGTCCTGGAAGAGGTAGTATCCAAAAGCCAGCCAGTGGATTTCCTGTTTGAGACACAGGCTTCACTTTGATCAGGTCACCAGATCATGGAGGTCCCACTTCATTCTCTTCAGCATCATCTCTTGGTGCTGGAATGGGAGACTTCAAATCAACTTCATCTACAATAATTAAATGGCAAAAAATAAAATCACTACAAAGAGATTTATAGAGAATGGTCAAGAAAAACTACAGGGTGGGGATGAGGGACAGTTAAGGTCTTTGATGATAAATGATAAGGAGCACTTACTAAGCTTTAAAAATAACTGAAAGCTCGTATTTAGCAGGAGTGCTAAACCATAACAAGTACCATTTGAAACAGAACATAAACTTTTGAAGATTTCAAATGAACTCAACTTTTTGTATAACCGTACCTAATTTTGTATAACTGTACCTATTTATAAAACAGAACATTGAGACCCTACCTGAGTTTGTGGTTGGAAACCATAAAATAGATTTTTTTTTTTGTCTTTAAAATTGTTGAAATCTTTGTGGTGTGCACTTTGCTTTAAACAACACAAAATGTAATCTAAGGTAAGCCCTGAGACTCTTGAATGATGATAAAACAAGATTGTTTTTTGAATATCAGCATGAATCTGCTTCCTATTGTGTTGAAATGTGAGTGAGTAGTATCAGTCTGCTTTGAAGTTAACATTGCCAGATGAATCTTCTACAGAAATATTTCAGTTTTATTTTTAGTGTTGCAATGAATGCTATTACTGAATCAATGGTAACACATTTTTGATTTAGTATAAATTAAGGATGTTTTTCTAGTTGTGCATGGATTCTGGCAACCTGGCCAGTTATGACAAATGTTTTAATATACAATGTTAAGTTTATTTAATATACAATGTTAAGTTTATACAATTTGGGGTCTTTGTCATTTGCTTAAAACCTAACAAATCAATCAAACAAACAAACAACAAAAATCTCACTACTCCTTTCCATTGAATTACTCCTTTAGTGTTTTCATACAACACTAGCAATATGGAAAACACATCGAAAGATGATATTTAGGAAGAATTAAATAAACGTAGAAAATTATTGCTTTTTACTGTAATTTTTTGTTGTTGGTTTTTTGGGGTTTTTTTGGTTTTTGTTTGTTTGTTTGGTTGGTTGGTTGGTTTGGTTCGGTTTTTTGTTTGTTTGTTTGTTTGTTTTGTTTTGTTTTTTTTGAGACAGGGTTTCTCTGTGTAGCCCTGGCTGTCCTGGAACTCACTTTGTAGACTAGGCTGGCCTCGAACTCAGAAATCTGCCTGCCTCTGCCTCCCAAGTGCTGGGATTAAAGGCGTGTGCCACCACCTCCTGGCTATACTGTAGTTTTTAATAACAACATGACATTTAGATTTATATTTTAAAAAGTGACCAAACCCACAATTTGAGTAAAACTTATATGTAGTTGGCGATTTCATTCCTGTGAATGAAGTGCATCTCTAATGTGGTATCAAGATATACATGCCAACCAGAAGCTTCTCATCTTACTTTATAAATTTTTTGGTATAAAACATAAAAGTAATTTATTTTATGTTTGTTTGGGTATTGTGCCTACACATATTTGTATATACCATATATGTACCTGGTGCTATAGAAAACTGAACAGGGCATTGGATCACCTGAAAGCAGGGAGGCAGATGGTTATAAGTCACCAAGGAGGTGAGAATCGCACCTTGGGTCCTCTGGAAGCAGTCAGTGCTTTTAACTGCTCAGTCTTCTCTTCAAATATACTAATGTTCTCATAACCTGATTTAAAAGGATCACTTCCATATGTGATTGCCTTAAAAACCACAACAGAGGCAACATCAATCTAAAAATATTTAGAGATATAAAGATAAAGCCAATCACAATAGACCGTTTCTTGGTGGTGGCATTGCCCAGGATCTGAGCAGTTTAGAAGCTGATGTAGAAGAATTAGAAATTCCAGAGAAGCTTGGGATACACAGAGAGTTTCAGGACCACCTATCATATGTGGTGAAACTTATCTAAATAATTAAATCCAGACTTCCAAATGAAGACTGTTATTTCCAATATTGGATTGATTTCTAGGCCAGTCCATGATTGAGTGTGAATAACTGGTCACATTTAATACCAATACAAGAGGCATTATAACTTCTCCTTTTGATTCTCTGTTCCACAAAGTCTAAGAACTCGAGGCAAGGCAGCTTTCCCATCAGGGGTATAGGTAAGCAATGGTGGGTAGGGAACTTATGTCCAATACAACTTCCCAGTCACCATTGTCAGGGCACTCAGCAAGCTCATAGGTCAGCATCATTCTTTGTCCTGGCATCAGCATGTCTCACCCATCACTCTGGTAGCCACCATGCTCATTAAGCATCCTACACACACACACACACACACACACACACAAAAAAAAAACCAAACATGCCCTCTTCCTCATATTTAATACCTGATCCAGATCATGTCTTAAGCCAGTAAGTGGATCCTTACTTTTCACTCATGCATAAGTATACATAGTTGTAGAGTACCATAGACACTTAGCAGAAAGTACCTTGGCATCAAAATTAAAAAAAAAAACAAACCCACAACAACAACAAAAAAACTTTAAAATTAAAAAGAATATGATTTAAATAAATTTGTGGTATACAGGGGTATATCTCCCCCTTTTTTATTTTATGAAGATATTGTTTTAAAGTACCATGTGCACATTCCACAGTCTCTTGTCCTTGACAATTATAAGAACTCCCCATAATATGGGTAATGTTAAATTGCTGCTAAAGGGTCTCAAATATTCGACTGACATAGCCAATTCCATTATTTGTTTGTTTGTTTGTTTGTTTTTCTTTTTTTATTTTTGGGTACTTTATTTATCTACATTTTAGATATTATCCCCATTCCACAATCCCCACCCCCAGAAACTCCTTAACCCCTCCTCCCTACTCCTATTTCTATGAGGGTGTGCCCCCACCCACTCCCACCTCCCCGCCCTCAAATTTCCCCTCACTGGGGCATCCAGCCTTCAAGGGACCAAGGCCCTCCTCACCCACTGATGCCTGACAAGTCCATCCTCTTCTACAAATACAGATAGAGACATGGGTCCCTCCATGTGTGTTCCCTGGCTAGCTGTTTAGACCCAGAGAGCTCCAGTTGGTTGGTATTATAGCTCTCTGCATGGGGCCACAAGCCCTTTCAATTTCTTCAGTCTTCTGTCTGGAAACCCTGTGGCCAGTTTGATGGTGAGCTGTGAGTATCTGCCTCTCTATTTGTCAGGCTCTGGCAGTGCCTTTCAGGAAACAGGTATAACAGGCTCCTGTCAGCATGCACTTCCAGACATCCACAACAATGTCTGCATATGGTGATTGCATCTGGAAGGGATCTCCAGGTGGGGTAGTCTCTGGATGGTCTCTCCTCCAGTTTCTGCTCCATACATTGTCTCATATTTGCTCCTGTATTTTGTTACTCCTCCTAAGAAGGACCGAAGCACCCACACTTCGATCTTTCTTTTTCTTGGGCTTCACCTAGTCTGTGAGTTTTCAGAGACATATATAGAAGTTAGCTGCAGTTCTCTATGAGATTATGTTAGCAAGAGATAACTTTGGGGTAGAATCTGGATTTCAAACAGGTGGTAGCACATGTGTTAAGGCTCTTTTAATTGTCAAGTTAAAAATATTTTTGTTTCTTCTACAAGATTTAATGTAAGTTGCATTGATTGTACACCTTCTAATTGTGTTTGTATTTTGAAATCTGGCATGTCAGTTATGGAGGTCTATCAACCAGCTTTTCTTTTAGTGTACTGAGTATCACAGAACCTTGGTATTATAAAAATGAGTCAGGCATTAAGCAGAAGCAAGAGCATAGTGGGCATGATTGTTGCTAGTATAACAGCTTTAATTATATTAATTGCTAGCACCACTGCTTCTGCAATTTCTGTGACACAAGAAGTTAAGACAGCTATTTTTGTTAACCATTTAGCAAAAAATGTTACTATGTGTTGAATATATCAGAGGATTTAGATAGGCATTTGGAAGAATGAATTGATGCTCTTTATCCTATTCAAATTACTGGAAGGAGGTTCAGAATTTAAGGGTAAGGAGCCATCTTGAGTTTCATGCCAAATACCATTAGATTAATGTTAGTTCTACAATTTACAGTGGTAGTCATTATATTTAAGAAGAAGTTTAATGACATGTGCAGTGTATTTGGCATAATTCTAACATCTCTCAGGATGTTTTAACAATACATAGGGAGCTTATGAATTTCAAGAATGCTGCTCTGCTGAGTGTTGATGTTGTAAATACTGCAGATAAAATTACCCATGACCTGAGGTCAGTATTTCTATTTCGGTCAAGCTTCAAAAATGGCATACATAGCTTGATCATGCTAGCCCCTTTTGTCCTGTGAATATATTTCTATCAATTGTGTTAAAGCTTTTGCTTAACAATATCAACATTTTGGCCGCCAAGTACATGGCTTGAACCTGAAAATGGACACCCCCCAGATAGAATTATTAAATTAACAGGCTGGTAAGCCAAGGATGGCTAAAGATTCTGCACAGAGCCTTACCAACCTAAGACAGAAGTGCATAACCTAAGACAGATAATGCATATTCCATGATGGATAAGGAAGATATTCTTGTCAGAATGACCTAAGACAGGCTCAGTCTTGTTAATGAAATAAAAAAGGGGGGAGAGGTACAGAGCCTTTGGAGCTGCTTGGCAAGAATATGACATAGGCCAAGGACAAGGAAATGGGCTCCTTGGCAGGAATATGACATTGACCAAAAACAAGGAAATGCACTGCAGTCAGGAATCTGATATTACACTAGAACAAAGAAGTAATTTCAAGTAGGAATCTAAATCTTAGGCTATAACAAAGAAGTAATCTCAGGCAGGAACTTAAATATTAGGCTAGAACAAAGAAGTAGTTTCTGATAGGAATCTAAATTTTAGGCTAGAACAAGAAAGTAGGCTTCAGACATGAAAACGACTTTGGGCTAGGACAGAGAAGTAGGCTCAGATACTTTGGGCATCCTGATAAGCCCTTAGAAACAGTGATCATGGGAGTCTTCACGTAATTGGTTTTAATGCCTTGATTTTTCTTTGACTATTAGTGTTTATTGTATTGCTTGTTCCTTGACTTTTCTGTTGTATTTCTAGACCCTCAACCTAGAACTGACCTTAATACATGCATGTAATCAAAATGGTATAAAAGCATAAAGGAGGAGGGAAGATGGAATAGGGGCTTCTAGGGAGGCTAAATGGGGAAATGGGATGACATCTGTATTGTAAATAAATAAAATATCCAACAAAAAGTTAAAACTACCTAATAAATCATGATAATCTATTTCATTTCTAATATACTTATAGACAAATTTGGTATTGATAATTGAAATTTAAATTAAATATAATATGTAACCTTTGGTTCCATATTTTAAAATAAAATTATTTATGCTCAGTGATCATATCTGAAATAATATAAAAAACCTTGTAATTTATATAAAACAAGTGAAGTAGGATAACAATTTTCACTTTAAATAACAAGTAGAAGTGCAGCAAAGTAGCTAAGCATACCTTAAGAACCACCATTATATATCATGAAAACCACAACTTTTTCCAAGGATGTAAAGTATATAAATTACATAAAGTTCATGATCAGATTTAGTGCTTATCTTTTTAACAGTAAGATGATGGCCACTTGATAAAAGAAAGAAGTTCCTTTGGTGACATAAAACCTTTTAATGGGAAAATATGTTCAATGACATCCTCTAAATTTTAACACTCCATCTGGGAGAGAGGGATTAAGACTCAGGAAGTCAAGAAAACTTACAAAGGTCATAAAATAAGTCATAAGTCTCAGGAAGTTTTGGAACTTTCAAGACTTACACATTCCCTTCCCAAGGCAATTGGGATGAAGAAAACACTCTGACCTGCTGACCTGCCTTAAGGTTGTGTGGGAAGATCCAGGAATACAGAGTTCCTGTGTGTTATCAGCTATGCTGGTGTGGCTTTGTGGTATTTCTGTAGCATCATGGTCTTTTCTAATTAAACTTTTACCCATTCTATAACACTACTAAGCTCACTAATTGAGTAACCAGACATATTTTGAACTATTGTTTTGATATGTCTTCTTTACCTTATCTGGGTAGATACGTGTGTTCATTTCTCCCCCAAGAAAAGTCACATAATGATGAGTTTTTATATTTCTTATATTTTGTTTATATTTTATTAGCTCTCCAGTCAAATGCTAAGGATGAATAAACTTGTAAGACCCTGCTTTGGGGATCTGCTCTTGTATTTTTCATAACTTTTTGAAATTATGTTTCAGGGGAAAGAAAAGTCATTTTGCTAAACACATTTTCTATTTTCTCTTGGTGTTTTGCAAACTGAATGTAACTTTGTGGAATACAACTGTCAAAATATTAAAATATTAGAAATATTAATCATATGTATTTGACTAGTATGCTTTTAAGTATTTCCCAAGTCCTGAAAATCAAAATTTTAAAATAAAATTGTCTATTATAATCATGTGGTCTCCCAGAAGTCACATTATGTTGAGATCAAACATAATAGCTCACGTATGCTTATTTCAATGTAAAGCAAATGATTTAATTTTGTCAAAATACTACAAAAAGCATTGAATTTGACACTTAAATGTGATGTTCTTGTTGTCCATATTAAACTGTGAAATCACAGGGGAAGAAGAGGGGAATGGCATCATGTGGTCTGTCTAATATCATCCTGTGGTGTCCACAGTTCACAGACGTGATATGAGTCATGCTTTATGCATTGCTGTGATTTTCATTGGTCATTAATTTGGTTCACAAAGAGTTCAGAACCATGCTCTCATTTGTGAGTTCAAGGAGTATGCTACAAGCACCTAAAAAGACCAACCTCTACTTAAAGTATTAAATATGAAGCAGAGTCTAAGAGAGACATTCATTTTATTTCCACTATAAATATGGAAACAAGCCCACATAGAACACTTTTAGGTTCACTGGAGAGAAATGCAAAGATAAATCAAGAGAGAATAGATGTAATGATGTAATAGTTACATTTCTATTGCTGTGATAAAACGCCATGTCAAAAAAAAAAAAAAAAAAAAAAAAAGCTTAAGCAGCAGGTGAGAGCTCACATCTTGAGCCAGAAAAAGGAAGCAGAGAGCATTAACTCAAAATGGACTAAAAATTTTGGAAGCTCAAGTTTAAAATCTGGGGTATAGCTCCTCAGCAAGATTCCACCTAATCCGTGACAAACAGCCCACTAGGGATTAAGTATTCAATCCTAGATACTGGGACAACTTTTATCACTTAAAACCCAGAGTAGCCATTTTAGTGAGGATGCTCTTTTATTTAATAAAGAAATATTCCTGAGAATTTACACTTAATTAGAAAACTAAATTTAATTAGGTAGGTATCTCACACAAATTTATTTAAATGGTCACATTGTATGAAATCTATTCAGTTTATTGAAATTAGAGCATTACACACATACTCGCTTACATATGTACATGTGTATAGCTGGGAGTTTCTTCCATCAGCAGGACATTGAAACTCTTTCATAATGCAAATGGGGACCTTGCACTCAGGAACAGCATTTGGCAACTGTAGAGGCTGTGTCCAAATGTTTTCACTGCTTTCAGTTTCCAAAATGAACAGAAACACACTGTGCACAATAAATATAATGAGTGGATTTGGGCTTTTAAAAATGTGTCACTGTTTTTCTTAAAATAGTGTTCCCAAATGATGAAAAATTGCATCATTTAGCCATTTCGCACTCCAGTGATTCTAGGGGAACTATTTTGTCAGTAATAGTATATTACTGAGCAACCTATCAATCGCAATTGACTATATAGTCAAAAATAATGATAAAACTGTATGACTATTGAATGCAAACATATACAATAAGCATATAGCAATATAAGCATAGAGTCATATAAATATAAATGTGACATTTTATGCACGAATACATTATTTATAATACCTACAGCCTTGGTGAACATAGATCAACATTAGCTCTTTTCATTGACTATGACAGAGTAATAGTTAGTAGATAAAATTCTAGTTTGTCTGCTAAACCATTAAATAGTTCATTAGTTCTAGGACACAGGCCAAGAAGTGATTACAGGCAGAGTTTTTGAAGCTCAGATCAAACCCTCCCCTGATTATTACCAACCATGAGTCCTTGGATTCCTGTTTGCATTCTCATATAATTCAGAATTCTCTTCTATAGAATGAGAATTGGAAACACATTTGCCTCAGCACGTTGCTAACATGATTACCAGTGCTTTGCCTGGCTCCCTAAGAATCCAATAAACATTACCTCTTTCTGTGCCTATTGCCTATTCATTGAGCTCATAGCAGCTGTATTAGGAACAACAATGTGTAACAGAATACCACTTAGAAGAAGTAAGTACGGCCATATTAGATATTTAATTTAGCAAACACAATTAGTTACAGCAATTAAGGTTGTATTTGTGAGCTTCTGAAAGCCATGCTAATAATGAAGCAACAGAAATGCTATTCTCTCCTGCTGTAATTGGGAAGATTTGCAGTTTCCAACCCGTGTTTAGCTGCATGGCAGTGTTGTCAGAGACAGTGCCTTGAATGCTAGAAGTCTCAACACATCTGGTGTTCAGTCACGTATCACAAAAGCATTCAAGGGTGGGATGGAGCTGGGGTTAGGCAATGCCTCATCTTCTTGCCTTTCAATCATGAAAGAAATATTTCTTCAACTTTCTACTGGAATATTGCTGATGTCTCTCAGTAGTCTTGTCTATTTTGGGATGGTTACTCCTGACTGCAATGTGTTCTAAAGTAGCATACTGGGACCTTGCTCTCTCTAACATATTCAAAGTGATATAGGAAAGAGATACAAGGTAATGTTTTATAGTCTTTTGTAATAGTTATCTGGGGAAACATAAGTTAGCTGTGCTCATTTTACTGTTTAGTTCCTCTTCCAGCTTAATGAGAATCTGACCTGAGGAGGTTTTATTTTGTACCAGAAATTCTATTCTTTTCTTTTCTTTTCTTTTCTTTTCTTTTCTTTTCTTTTCTTTTCTTTTCTTTTCTTTTCTTCTTTCTTTCTTTCTTTCTTTCTTTCTTTCTTTCTTTCCTCTCTCTCTCTCTCTCTCTCTCTCTCTCTCTCTCTCTCTCTTTCTTTTCTTAAAACAGAAATAGGAGTTGAGCAACATGAGAAGATGGTCATTGCTGCTCACCCTACTCAGTCTGCTCTAACTCTCTTGGGTTTCCTTGTTTTTCTCAAGTATACAAACCCACGTCTACCTCACAGCCTTTCCATCATTCTTTTGTTAGTTTGGGAGTCTCTGCAGACCAAGATCTCCACTGTCACTGCCACTCTCTCAAGTCAGGTCTTCCATTAGCTCTCGTGCAAGCCTCCCCTCCTTGGGGCAGCTTATTTGGCTAGATGCCTTTTCAAACATTCCTTTATCTCATCAATCATACATTATGTGTTGATTTTCCATTTTTAACTTTCTTCTTGTGAACCTTCTGCCCATGTTAGTACATAATCAGACATGCCCAAAATTACAGTATCTCCTCTTGATAATTTTCTGACCTACTCTGCAGTTTTCTGAACCTAAAACAGAGTCAACTACAATGGTTAAATTCATGTTAAACAAATGAAAGAATCACCCCATCCTACTCCCTCTCCCTACTCGGTATACAATTAAAAGAAAAATATTGTGAAAATAATTCTTAAAGAGTTCTTGGTCAAAAGTTTTTTAGAACAAGATGAATTATATATTTATTAAATGCAGATGTCTTATCATATCTAGACAAAATTGACTGACCACTCATTCTGATCAATTTGGAATTATTTAGAGCATCTACTCAGATAATATGTGTTGTTTAATGGGCATCCCAACTCAGGACTTTATAGTTGACCTCAATCCATGAATGAAAAATGCTTTATGTCACATATTTTTAATCTTTAGAATGATATTCATGATCAAATCTTTGTGCATAATGAGACTTGCATTTTAATTGCTTTTCTAAGACATTAAACATTACTTTTAAAGATTTATTTATAAAATTGAGTTATTTCTGTGTCTGTTTAATGCCTGAATTTGATTGCAGGTAACTGCAGAGTCTAGAAGAGCGTGTCAGATCTCCTGGAGCAGGGAGTTATGAGCCACTTGGTATGGATGCTGGGAAATGAACTAAGATTCTCTGCAGAAATAGTATATACTCAACCACTGAGTTATCTCTATTGTTCTTAAATATTAGTTATGAAGGATAATTTTCCCCACCTAAAAATGTAGATAATACCTTCCCAAAGATGATACATAGATGAGACATCAGTGCATGGAAGCATGTTCAGTAATGTTACTTCTCAGTAACACATTGAGAAACCATTTGTGCCTGCACCACAGCATCCATTACAGACAGTGAATACAGAGTTCCCAGGACACCAAATATTTCTGAGGATGGAGGATGAAGAGACATCACCAAATGCTGATAGGACTACAACATGATGCAGATATTTTAATATGGTTTAGCTATTCTAAACATTTTTAATAATATCAGCTGGAACTGATGCCTGATAGTATTTACCCAGATGTATTGAAACTCTGTGTATATGAAGAATTACACCTACTAGTTAACAAAAATTTGAAGCAATCAAAATGACCTACAGTAAGCATTAAGATATTAAAATTGTTTACGTGCTAGATGGAGTATTGATTTTTAATAAAATTTAAAAAACATTTTTATCAAAAATAATTATTTATCAAAATATGAAAAGATATTAAGTTGATAACCTCATATAAGTGAGGGAAAGAGCAGTCTAAAATAGATTAAATAATATATGACTTAAATTGATGTTTCAAAAAGGCCAATGAAGAGATGTAAGAGATCAGTTGTTGCCAATTTCTGAGGATGTGAACAGAGATAAACATGTGATGCATCCAAGATTTATTTCAGGTCGTGAGTGTGTAAGGAGGGACAGATGTGTGACTCAAGAGGTTCAATTAACAGAACTGTCTGGTGTGGGATTCTCATAATAGAGAAACTAACTTAATCTAACAAGAGGTGCCTTATTTCTGACATTCTCTGTAGATTGCTGTCTGTATCAAGTAAACTGAAATATAAAGCTAGAGCCTGTGATTGGGCAATGGAAAAAGAAGGTGGGGCTAAGAGAGAGGAGACAGGGGACAGACAGAAGAAGGACAGAGAAAAATGGAGGAGAAAGAAAATGAACCGGATCCATGGGACTTAAAATAGCCATATGTAGCTTGGATACCATAGAAGAGCAATAGAATAATATAGGGCAATCTGTCCAATCTAGGTGGGCAGCATGTATCAATATCAATTGAGTTTTGTGTTCTTTGTGTGGGCATTTTGGGGACTGAGAATTTACTGTTGTAAATCTGATAGATAAATTATAAGCTTCTGGAATCTTACTAGTAAGGAGTTAGAGGTTTAGAATCAATGGCCTCTAGTCCAGCAGAGACTAATAAGGCAGATTGCCTGGGAATATAGGAGCGGTTGAGCAGCAGTGAAATGCTGGAAATTGGTCAGACCACCACTTGGGAATAGCCATGGGGGCAGGAAGACAGCATTGCTGGAGAGTAACTAGTATTAGTGTGGACATGCTACAATTTTCTCTTCACAATTTGTCATCCAGTGATCTTCCTTCTGCATCTTGATTATACCTCCCCATATCACCATGTTACATGTAAGTTCCTGACTTACTGTCTCTCCACAACACACTGAGCTGTCTTTACAACTGTCAGGAAAAATTCACTTAATGGAGCCTTTCTTCAATCTTTAACAAAGGGAGAGACATTTTCTTTCAAATTTAGCTAGTTGTTTTTGTCTTCTTCCATCATTACTATGTATATAAATAACCCTAAGCCAAAGATATCTTCAAATCCTGTTTAAGTATAATAATCAGTATTTTTTAAATCAAAATTCAGTTTATAGTGTTTGTACATGATTGTCAAACAAACAAAACATCAACCTTCTCAGGGACAAATTTGGCTTAGGAAACTTAATGATAATTAAGTTAATTTTAATAGTAATTGACCATAACTAAAGTGAATAGTATTTAGGTGATTTGTTTTTGTTTTTCAAAAAATGTAAAAAAAAAAAAAACCCACCAACAACAAAACAGTAACAAAATAAGAGCTTCTGAGGCAAATAAACCCCTCACGTAGAGCAACAAAATATCCAAATTGAAATATGTCCTTGTGTGTCTTATAAGCAGAAAGCAGCTACTTACGTGTCATTGATTACCTGGGTAGGAAAATAAATGCCTCCAGAGTACAGCTCCAAGAGTCACTCTAGAACTTCTTATGCTCTCTTGTTTTGGTCGTGAGCCCCACCTTAATGGTTCTAACCCTATCACCAGCCTTCTTGGTGTCCATGCCAACTCATATAATAACTTTATGGTTCCCATGGTTGATTTTGCTGTGATATGAATCCAGTTTGTACATTAAGACACAATACTGAGACTCCAGCTTTATCAGTCAATGTACCTTTACCAGTGATAGGGCAATATTTTCAACTCCATTCTGTGGACCTTAAGTACCTATAGTTCAATTTTGTTTTGTGGGTCCAGAATTGAGTTATGGTACATATTTATTCTCTTAACAAATGAATAGTGACAATCCTATGGGTCATCTTAACTGTGGTGAAAAATAAAATGACAAAAATATAACTTAATAGTATTTCAGTCATTTCAAAACCATATATTTGGGGTCATCAAGATGGATCAGAATCAGCAGGTAAAGGTACTCACTGCCAAGCCTGAAGACCTTTCTTTGATCTCTCAGAAAAACATGATGAAAAGAGAGAACTTGTTCCCAAAATGTGTTCTGATATGAACAGATGTACTCAATTAGTACATAGAAATATACATATATTTGCCAGGCAGTGGTGGTGCACGCCTTTAATCCCAGCACTTGGGAGGCAGAGGCAGGCGGATTTCTGAGTTCAAGGCCAGCCTGGTCTACCGAGTGAGTTCCAGGATAGCCAAGGCTATACAGAGAAACCCTGTCAAAAAAAAATATATATATACATATATTTAAATAAATAAGTTAATAAAATCTATTTTTATAATTTGCATTTAGAGTCTGAAATCTATTTAGTTTGTACCATTACACCACACCCACACATATATACACATATACATATATGTATATATATACAAATATATTTACATCAGTTATATAAAAGTTGTATGTCAGTTATATAAAAGGTTTTTTTTACTGAAATTACTTCAGACTTTGAGCAAGTACATACATATAAATCTGTATAAACCAATCAGCATATTTCTTTTTCTTTTTCCTGAAATGTGGGGAACATTTGAGATGATGCTCAAATGTTGTTAAATTTACATAGAATTGTTGCTTGCCTCCAGGGGATTAAGATCTAAACACATCAACCTTTAGTGTTAGTTTATATTGACCACACATTGGAAGGTAGAACTACCTGAACTAAACTTCCTATATACATCAATTGTTTTTGCCATGTATTAACAACAACAGAAAAACCTTTAGTATTTAAAAACAGCAGAACAAATTCCAATTTAACCAAATAAATTATGAATCACACCAGCATATGTTACTTTTTTTTAAACACATTGTAATTTAAGGTGGTTCATTGCCAGAGAGGTAGATTTAAAAAAGCATTCCCTGTAGTACTTTACTAGGTAATGACATGTGTGAAAACCATGGGACTCATAAAATGTTTTCAAAATGCAAAACAACTTCTAGATAAAAAAAAAAAAAATAAAGGCTTGAAGCAAGAAAGTTTTGTGACACGAAGCCAATGAATAAAATTCTATTTAACTAATGACGCAATGCAGGAAATCCTAAACCTCAGTAAAGTTTGAATTTTAAGTAATATCTGAAAATACAAACCTGAGGACTCACATGAGAAAAATATTTTCAGAAATGGTTTTAAAAGTCTCTGATTCAAGTTAAAGAACACAACATCCACCTGAGAGAACATCCCAGTAAATGTCCCTGGGCTGAGGAGACTCTACAGAGTATAGATTAATTCAATATACACATGGTCTGATACCAAGACCTAGTAAGGATGTGGCTGCTAGATACACTCTAATCAATGCAAACTTGTACATGTAATTTTGAGCATGTCTATGCCTCTCTTGATGTTCTTTTATCAAAAAGAATTAACCAAGAGAAATTCATAAGGTGTTAAGCACATGATCACAATGTGGTAGTCCTATTTACTCCTTTATTTGGGATTCATGTCCTGGGAACTGGAGAGTGGAATTCCTATCCAAAGGAGTCAAAAGCAAAGAGCAAGGCAATGTGTTGTGGGTCTAGGAATATATTCTATAACTAAAGAACGTGGCCCCATAGTAAACACAATAGAAAACCCAGTTAACCCCACCATAGGACAAAGACATGGCTTCTGAAATGGCAGCCTCTCATCTGAGATGACAAAGACGATATAAAGTCATGTGTGACATCAGGGGGTATTGCAGATGGAAAGCATATGTGTAGTTATACGGGGCAGCCCCTAAAGTCTATGTACAGCTAAGAGCTAGAGAACAAAAAAGGTAGAGACTGGAGAGAAATGAAGAGACTGCAGAAGAAACAGATGCAGCTGCAGTTCAGTTCCTGTCAGGATTATATGGGGTTGTGTACAACTCATGTCTCATTTACTCTTCAACCATTTTGGTGGGTAGATTGATAGATTCTTGAGAATTGACGTTATCAAACCATCCACAGCTCAGAACAGTACCTGTGACCATGCTGTACCACAGCACTGAGGAAAAGGATGTGTGGTGGAGGGAATCAGACACTGATGGAAGCATGCACCACACAGTGATTCCAATGTCATTTAGAGAAGTGACGGGAAAAAAGATTGTCATTATTTGCATTGACTTTTCCCTGAACTTACTTTGAGTCCAAACAACCCCTTCCTTCACATATGTGTGTGCTCACTGACAGATGCTTGCAGACTCACTTCTCTCATTTTCATCACTTGGGACACATGATCAAGCACAAGTCCCCCCACCCCCACCCCCAGGCTAACAGATGAAGTTGTTCTTGATCTGGAAGCCAGTAATGGCTGCCATAAACTTAAAATGAGGAAGTACACTGTGCAATGGACCCTCTAGCTTCAAAGCAATTTTCTATGTTCAGTGTTCAGAATAACACAGTGTGGTGTGTGGAAAAGTAACATGAAAATTTAACAACACTCAGCAAGCTGGCTTCCACTACCTGTAGTGTCACCAGGATCCAAGCAGGGAAATATTATAAAGAGAAATGCTGAGAGTTGGAGATTTTTCTGGTCACTGCCAGGGTAAAGACTTCAAGCTGGTGCAGCCCAGAGTGTATGTGCATATGACAATGTAGGGAATGAATAGGTTGTATTTGTGTATATAGAATTATATAACAATAATAGAAGAAAGGGGGAAGTGAAGGTGACAGTGAGTAAGCTGGGGATTCACAGTACTGGTTGGGGTAAGGAAAGGGTGAGTGGGAGTAATGTAATTATAATTTAAACCATACAATTATACAAATTATTGAGACATAAAGCTTTCTGTGATTTTGTTTTTGTTTATTTGTTTGTTTTGATGCTATACTTGAGAAAATATGATGTACTAAGCAGTTGACACTATTCTGAGATACAGATAAACCTGACTCTCCATATGCAATTGTGATTTCAACCATCTGAAATCACAAAACTGCAACTGACCATGTTTTCTCTATATAGTGACCATAGAAAATCTTCTGGGGGACATTTCTATCTACATAGATATGAGAGACACTTACTGTGGAACTTACTGTGTACAGGCTTAGTAAAAGCAAAACAGAGAAACAGCATAGAGAGGTTCTGTGAACTGAAATGTGTGGAGACTAATTGTGGCAGAAGAACTCTTTGAGATAAACAATGACTTTTAGACTATCAGAAGAGCCTTAAAAAATTTATATCTAGCCCTCTGAAATAAGAAACAGCCAAGGAAAAAAAGAGGTTGATAGCACACAAATCATTAACTTTTAATTCTTTACATAATTATCTATCATTTATTCATAGTATTACAATACTGATCTTCAAAAGAAACATTAATTCCTCTTGATTTAATACATAGTTACACTTCTTTTATATAATTATATCCCACTCATTTCCATTTTAAAAGAAACATTAGGACATTGAAACAAATATCATTGCATGATGAATAATCAAATTAATTTCTTGATCAGTTCATTTTACAGCATTCTTCCTCTACTTTAACCAGGACACTTTTTTTTTTTCATAGATTTACTCAGGAAGTTAATTCTCTATGGATCATTTTAAAAGTAAATATTCTAACTGTCCAGTAGAACTGTTGCCAAGCATTAATTTTGTAGCTTTTTATTTCTCTGATGACAATTATTTTACAAAAGCAATTGTTGAAGCCGTTCAATAAGTAGAAACTTTAAAAATATATATTCAAAATTCGACATTTTTTTCAGTCAACAGTTCATTTAAGGTATGTCTGAAGAATCTTGGAGTCACAAAATGCAAATGTCAGTCTAGTCCCAACTTAAAGTGACTTCTGAGTGTTCAAAAATACAGTTGTGTTATGAAAAATATAATAGTTATTTCTTATAAATATTATAAAAATGTGGTAGGGACACCGATCATCATTATGTTAATCAGAAGCCTATATAGTTCACTTATTTTGTAATTGAAAATATTTAGTGAATGTCAGATATTTACATAGCACTGTGATTTGTGAAGAAGGGGCCGATGAATTATTTAAAATCTACAGTTTAGTTAATTTTTTTCTTCTACTCTTCAATACAGAAAAGAAAATGAAAAGAAAAGAAAAGAAAGGAAAGGAATACTAATGAAACACAGAGATAAGCCAAGAACTTATTTTAGTGTTGAAGAGCTTGGGTACTGGACTAATTTTCATTCCAGAAGTTGATAATTTTTTGTAATTTCTGACGCTTCAACATCGCATTTGTAAGTGTGACAGTGAGCTCTCCCTCTCACTTCATCTCATGTTACCAACATCTCCTCCTGATCTTCTGGTGTATTCATTGGGCCTGACTTGACTTTTCTGCTTCCACTTTCAAGAGCACTGAGGATATACCTCAAAGACAACCACAGAGTACACTATTTAATGAAAAGCTATCTTAACTTTGTAAGGAAACACCATCCAAAAGAATGCCAATGTTGCTATACCAAAATTAAGCATAAAGTTTCTATTCAACAGTTAAAGGAAAGTAAATCTGTTCATCTGACATATTTGAGACTGTAAATGCTGTAAATTTAAAGTAACATTTCATTGTGAACACTAAAGTTAGGGAAGGAATTGTGTTCATGAAGACAACAAATGGCTTAAGGTAAGTTTTGGGAAGGGAGAGGGGGGAAAGAAGGGAAAAAGGAAAAAGAGTAGGAGAAAAGAAGGGAGAGAGAGAAAGTGAGAGAGAGAGAGAGAGAGAGAGAGAGAGAGAGAGAGAGAGAGAGAGAGATCTCCAGTTTTCAATGTTCTGGGATTTCCCTCTGAACCCACTGTAATTGATTTCCTCCTTTATTCTATGCATCAAGTTTCTGCCAAAGATAAATGATCTGGAAGTTTTGGCTCGTTCTGTTATATCACATTATGTAGAATCATATCATATTTTCCTGAGGCAAGACACATGGGAGAACATATGATGTTTGGAGAGAGTACAAATAGAAATCAAGGGCGCTTGCATAACCAGCCTTGCAATGCTGTGTTGTTCTCCCATCTTTTGCAGTCTTCACTGCTTTGAGAGACATACCACAGAGAACTTCTCCTGGTGTACTTACTGGTTCAAGTTGCTCCCACTCACTCTTGAGAATTCATCAAAGGCCTAGCTCTTTCTGGTGGATCATGCCACCATCGCAGATTCTTGTTTGGTATCCTTTTCCTATTGAACTGGACCACTGGTATCCTGATAATGGAGATTGGAATTGCCCCCAAAGAACTACTCTTAAACAGGTTCACATCCCCTTGTCCTTTTTACCATTTTTTCTCCCCTACCTTTCAAAGGTGGGCTACAGGGTTGGGAGTTCAAACATTTGAAAACACTTATTAAAGTAGGTTTTGAAAATCTAAGCCTACAGACAAATTGGTGTCTTGTTCTGTATAAGTGATTCTAAATACAGTTCTGCCTAATTGAAGAAAGCATTTGAAGAATGAAACTAATCTGACAGTTCTTAATTGCACTAATATTTGTCAAACATCAAAATACCAAGTGTCTGTACTGTTTCTGCTAAAATAACTGAGCTTCACAATTAGCACATTTTATAACTTAAGCTTCCTAGAATAATGTTTGTATTAGACAAAATATTGAAAAATACTGTACCGCCATCCTAGAACGTATCAACCTCCACCACCTATTTTCCTGTGTATTACATTATACTTTTTTTTTAATGGATAAGTAGTTTTCAGTGAGAGAGTTTATACTGTTGGAATTACAGTAAAATGATATTAACCTGTGACATCTGAATGTTGTTCTCATTGAAAAAGAGTTTGTGTACCAGCCAAACATTAGGCAGAACTTGGAAAATCCTGCCAAAGAGGAGTAGAAAAAATTGTTGGAGACAAATGGGTCAAGGACACCACAATAAGACATAGAAAATCAACTTATCTGGGCCCACACATTCTTATAGAGGCTGAACCACCAACCAGGGAGCTTGCTTGAGACTGACCTAGGTCCTCTGCATATATAATACAGTTGTGTAGCTTTGTCTTCAGGTGTAACTCCAGAAGCAGGAGAAGGGGCTGTCTCTCACTCTGATGTCTGATTCTGAAACCCTTACCCCTTTTGGGCTGTCTCATCTAGCCTCAGTAAGACAGGATTGCCTTGTCTACTGAAACTTGCTATGCCAGAGCTGGTTTGAGTTCTTATCTTTTCTGAAGAGAAAAGGAGAAGGAATGGATGTAGTTGGAGGGGAGTTGTGAGTAAGAATAGGGAGGAGAGGAGGGACAGGAAACTACAGACAGAATGTAAACTAAATACATTAATTCATAAAGAGTGTTCAGTTATCTAAATGTTACTGTTTATCTCCTCTAGAACACATAGGTGGAAGCTTGTCATATTGGGGTCATTGCATATTTACTGAAGTAGAATCTTAGTTCAAAATCCTTGAACACTACAGGGTCACATCCACAGTCAGATTTCCCACTACTGCTTTGATACTTGCTACTGAAGTTCAAGCTTGGATCTCAAGGTAAAACTTCAAATCACCCAGCAAATCTTCATGCAGTGAGAACACCTGTTACCCATGTTCAATCCTATCTTTATAATTAGCAAAAAATATATCCAAAATATCTCTGACTTGTGAATAAGAGCATCATCAAGATAAATATATTCTCCTCCTGTATTATGTATAACTAAAATACTTAATGCACATGTATAAATACACATATATGCAGAAGCACTCAAAAATCAGAATATTTATAGGTACACATATACATAAATGTATATAGGTATATTTTGTGTATCTTAATCATGCATATACACATCAATTGCATCTAGATTTTATAATTTGTTGGCCTACAGTTACTAAAAATACCCACTAATTGAGTTGATCTGCTTTATATTCAACTTGGCATAACTTAGACTCACCAGAGAAAAGTAACTTAATTAAATCACCTAGATTAGATTAGCCTGCAGCCTTGTCTATAATGATTTGCCCTTTCTGCCAATGTAGTGGTACCCAGACCACTGTGATTGGTTCTATCTCTAGGAAGGTGGTCTTTGGCTGTACCAAAAAGGTGGCTGATCATCTCCTCGAGGGAAAGCTAGAGAGGCAGTATTCCTACATGTTCCTGAAGTCCAGATATCTATCTCCATGTTTCTGCCTCTGGGTTCCTGCCCTGAATTTCTGCCCTGCCTTTCCTCATTGATAGACTGTGACCTAGAAGTGTAAGTTAAAATAACCTGTATTGCCCATAAGTTATTTTTGGCCAAAGTGATCATTACAACAACAAAAAAGTGATTAGAATCCTAGTAACATGATATATTTATATGGATTTTAGGTCTGCTTTTCCTTATTTGAACATTTTTGACTTGTCTAGATTAAAAAATTGTTAGTTAAACTTGTATATCTCCTAAGTCTTTTTTCATGTGTTTCTCCTCTGATCTTTGATATATCTTTCTTGGTGATATGTTGGCCTTGCTTTAACATTTCTGTTCTAAAATCATGAAGTGCATTGTTAGGTTAGTTATCTAAAAGTCGATCTAGGTGTTGATACAGGTGTGTATTAGATAAGCTCTTCTTTGTTGTACTCATGGTAAATCTCAAGGATTTTGTATCCTGTGTTTTTCTGTTTGTGAAAAACAATATTTTATTCTTACTTTTGGTTTATATAATAACAATTTATTAGCATGATTTTCATTCTCCAAGTATTTTTCACAAAAAAGTACAGTATATAGTATACTATATTTAACTCTGTGTGTGTGTTCTCTTGAATCTCAGTGGTGTTTCTCCATCATCCTCTTGAGTTCTCCATGGACTACTGTTATTTCTTTCCCTCTGAGATCTATCATGGAGAATTACTGTACATGACAGTGTTCTTTTGATGGTTTCTGCAGCTTAATCAACAGTATTGGCTAGATGTGCCTGGTGATGTTGACTGGGAAACTGGGGAAATCAGATCCTCTAGTGGCCCAGCCAGAATAGAGTACAGGCAGTTGAGCTGGAGAGCAGTTTTGTGTCTTAAGGCAATATTACTGAAAGGAGCAGGAAGATGGAGGTAGCGGGCACTCTACATAGTGGCTTCATGAAGGGGTGGGGTTAGAATATGTTAGACTCAAATTAAGTCACAGGCAAGGTTTTGGCAGCCATAACCCATGATAGTGGGAAGCTTCAGGAGTGAGCTTGTTCTTCACAGGCACATAGATTTTAGTGTACAAAAATACATGCATATTTTCTCATAAGACAAACAGTTAAAATTTTCAAATTAAAATCAGGCATAGAGGTGAAAATTTATAATCCAGCTACATGAGAGGCTGAGGAAGGAGGGTCACAAGTTTGAAGCCAGCCTCGGAAGTATACTGAGACCATATTTAACAGAGAAAGGCCCAAGCTTTCTACCTTTTAATAGTATGACCTTGGATAAGTTAGTTAGCTTCTTTCAGTGAACTTCATTCATCTGTGAAATTCAATTATGTAAAGTAATAATCACATAGAAGTGACTTCCTGAACAAGTAGCTGTGGCATAAAAGATACTCAACTGTCCTATAAAATTACAGTTGACTATTTTCTCAACCCTAGATCCCTTATGTTCAAAGTTATGGCTGAAACACTGATTTGAAATCACACAAAAATGCAATGACCAAACTGTAAAATGTCATCAAAAATGAACAGAAACTTTTATATTTTTCAGAGAGCAGGTCAACTATCAGAAAAGAGCTCAGTGGCATTAATAGCATCCAAAGAAAGATCTTAACATCATTAGGAACTGCATTACAAACATGGAAATTCATTACTCACTGCTTTGTCTTTATAGTCTTCATAGTTTGTTTGGATCATGACCTTGGACAAGTCATCCAACTCATTAGCCAGAATTATCTGCTCAAATCAGAGACATTATACAAAGCTGATAAAAAAAATGATAGGATGTTCTTAGTTAATGAGAACATGTTTACAGGAATCTTTGAACTGTTAGACATGGGGGCCCCAATGGTTCATGGGCCACACATTATACATTATTTTTTTAAATATATATGTCTGGATACACAGAGTAATACACCATATATATATATATATATATATATACAGTTCAAATACAATGAATGTGAGGATATAAAACAAATTTTTTCTAGGTCAACAAATGCAGGGAGGAACACAAGACTGGCTTTTTTCCATAAAACTTGACTTTTCTAGCATGAAAATATTTTTTGCTGATGGTCACATATGTGAAAGCAGGCTGAGCCTGTTATATAGCTTTGTTCTTGAACTTTTATCCAGAAAGCCTTATGGGACCCCAAGAATGTCCTGTCCCACATTCCATGGAAATTTATGGGTACTCAAAAAATAACTAGATTGGAACCATATTCAGTCAGTCTCATTCCCGTCAGACATACCTGCCACACTAGTTGGTCTTCAGTTTGCAGAGGTGAGTTGCACTCAGTTCCCTGAGTCACACTGCTCTGAAGGTCCAGGCTAGCTCTTCAGTCTGGAGGATACTTGAGGAAAACCAAGAATGTCATGCTCCCCCCTGCCAATACAAGTAATATTATTTATATCACGAGGAAATTCATCCCTAAATCTCAAGTAGTTAATTATGGTAAGCTTCACCTTTTCAATGTAGTGCTAGGATATTTGCTCCCCCTCTCCCTACCATGTGTGTGTGTATATGTGTGTCTTGTCTGTCTGTCTCCATGTCTATCTCTGTCTCTGTGTGTTAGAAAGATAGGGAGAAGGAAATAGAGCAAGAGAGGAAGAGACTTCCTGTGTTTCTAGTATGTATAGTGGCCTCAAGTTTGTTCCTCGAGAGCTGCATTTTTTGTTTCTCTGACAAAGAGCGTCCCTCTGGATCTCGAAGTTCATGAATTCTGCTACACTGGCTGAATATTAAGTATCTGAGAACTATGAATATGTGGCCACATGCTCAGATTTTTATAACATGTGTTTTAGAAATCAAACTTGGATCTACATTCTTTCAAGACCATCCCTTTACTGATATTGATCTTCCCTGCCCTCTGGTAAGTAATATTTATAGGAAGATGATGTTTAATCATGGTTAGACTAAAGTGATCTTACTCGGAGAAAGATCTTTGGAGGGCACTCACTAAAGGAATGAGTCTTAAAATCTGAAAGTCTCTGTGGAGTAGTAGGCTGAGCAAGTGATTTCTGAAATCCATAGGTAAGAAGAGGAACATGAACAGTGTATTCAGTAATGAAATAATACAATCATGTGTGTAAATCAGGTCATTGTGAAGATAAATGTCTTCATTGCTTGTTAGACTGTTGTACTAACTCATGAGTACGGTAGAGATTCTTACTCAAAATACCCTAAGTCTTTACTTGACTTCTGATGAAATTTGGTCTTCTGTCTCCCTGGGGGTCTACAGAACTTTCTAGTTTGTTCTAAAGTACACAAATATATTTCAGTATTGGTCATTAGAAAATGATTCTCATGGCCTCACCTCTTTTATGATGTTGCTTTGCACTCAAATGACTTCAATTATTTTATTTTGTTATTTGTTTGTTTGTTTGTTTTTATTTTTGATAGCTTGTCAGAAATGCTGTAAGATTGATAGGCATAGAATAATTTTGTTGTTATCCTAATTTCTAGGGGTCTTTGATTATGTTCTTAATGTTCAAATAAACCATTATTAAATTTTAACACTTAAATTTATTACCTTTAAATTAGGTTTCCATTTTCTCTGTGGATTTTGATGTGTTGACTTTACCAACTACATGTGCACATGTATACTTTAATATTTTTGAAAATACTATTTACATTTGATCTGTGTTGTCATCCATTTTATTCTTGATTTCTCTGTAGGAAACTATCTTACAATTCCATTTTATTGTATATTAGCTTAATCATTATCTTTATGATTACATTTTTATGAATATAAAGATGTAGACTAATTCAGCTTCAATGAGGCAAAAGATGTTTGTTTTGTAATTTGTCACAGAGCCTCTTCAGACAGTATTAGGAATTTTTGTAGGTTAGAAAACTCAACTATAAAACT
This sequence comes from Arvicanthis niloticus, assembly GCF_011762505.2. Taxonomy (NCBI): domain Eukaryota; kingdom Metazoa; phylum Chordata; class Mammalia; order Rodentia; family Muridae; genus Arvicanthis; species Arvicanthis niloticus. Next base: position 25,317,435 of record NC_047658.1, on the reverse strand, counting down.
CCTACCTAGGTTTTGTGTAATATCTCATACATTTACCACAACTTATGTTGAAGTTCCTAGAATACATTTTGTTTCACCGGACACTCTTTTGTTGTTTTTTTTTTTTTTAATTTATTTTATTACTCTAAACTTCTGGATCCTTTGGCTTACATTCTAGTCAGCTTTCTTTTCTCAGGGTCTCCTATCAATATTCTTTCATACAAAAATATTAACAATGCCCCTGTATATTTTTGTATTATTTTTTAGTCACTTAAAAAATCTGACTTCTTATCAGTGTTCTGCTATTGTATGTAGATATAGTCTTCACTCATAAAAATTTACTTAATAAAGGGACAAGTTTCTGTACACTGGCAGTTGTGAAGAGTTCAGTTCTTTGACATTCTTGATTTCTAAACATTATGTGTTTAAGGTCACACACAGTGATGCCTGAGAGATCACTTTCCAGTATTTCAACTGTCTATCACAGTCTCCTAGAGGATCTGTTACAAGTCTAGAGAGATTGCTCAGTGGTTAGGAAAGTGGAACCTACTTTCAGAGAATCAACTGTTTGTGATACTCCAGCTTGAAGGGATACAGTATCTCTGGTCTCCTGCATTTTCATTTACATCCACAAACTCACACACAGACCACACACATGTACACCTAGTTAAAAGTTACAGTTATAAAATAGTAATGGAAATAAGTTTATGATTGGAGGTTACAACATGAGAATCTGTATTAAGGTTCACAGCACTAGGAAGGTTGAGAACCAACACCTAAGAAGTGAGCACTCTTAAAGGCTGAGACAATGCTCTTGGATTTTATTTGTTTTAAATACTACAAATATGACATCTTTTCTTAGCTAACCAACTAGAGAATAACATCTAAACATTGTTCAACAAATAACATTGAGAGAAAAACAAATAAAATTGTTCTCATGATATTAAGTACAGACTTCTTGTTGAGTTCTCATGAACATGACCATAATATAAGTTATTCTTGTGAATATTTCACTTCAGGTTATACTTTCAAAAATTCATAAATGAAGGAAAAGGAAACTGAAGCAGGTTGTAAGGGAGAAAATGCAAAGTGTCCTGGATGCCATATGGACCATTGGTTACTCCAGCTGTGGAATTTCCTTCAAAGAAACCAGGTGACTTCAGAATTAAATCCTAGAATGAAAGCCCAATAAACATACAATTAGTGACTTTTCTTGAAAACTCTTCACTTCTATTTGGATGACTTTTAATTTTCCAATTAAACAACTTGACATAAAACTCAATAAATAAATCCAAGAATCTAGGAGTTGGTGTAGATGTACACAGTAATAAACCTACAAATTTATTTGAGGTTACTGGTTTTAGTGGAGCAATATTAACATGAAATAAAGTTGAGTTTTGTAGCATATTTTAATAAACACATAATGTTGAAGGGCAATTATTTGGCTTACAAAATAGTTTCTCTGAGAAATGAAATGACAATGGGTTTGGACGAGTTTTGTGAATATAAAACAAAAATGGCAGGTGATAGAAAGCACACTTAGGTTAAAATAAAACACAACTCAACATTTTCACAGGTAATACAAGTAGTCAAGGAACAAGCAATACAATAAACACAAATAGTCAAAGAACAAGCAAGGCAATAAAACAAAATTCCATGAACAATTCTGTGATCACTGTTTCTAAGGGCTTATTAGGGTGACTAAAATATCTGAGCCAACTTTCCTGTCCTAGCCCAAAGTCATTTTCATGTCTGAAGCCTACTTTCTTCTTCCAGCCTAAAATTCAGATTCCTGTCTGAAATTACTTCTTTGTTCTAGCCTAATATTTGGGTTCCTGCCTGAGATTACTTCTTTGATCTAGCCTAAGATTTAGATTCCTACCTGAAATTACTTATTTTTTTCTAGCCTAATGTCTGATACCTGCCTGAAGCCTACTTTCTTGTCCTTGGCCAATGTCATATTCCTGCCAAGCAGCCCATTTCTTTGTTCTTTGCCCATGTCAGATTCTTGCCCAGCAGCCCCATGTTCCTTGACTATTTGCATCTATTGTATTGTTAGGCCATCAACCTAAAACTTATCTTAATACATGAATGTAATCAAAATGGTATAAAAGCATAAAGAAGGAGGGGAGATGGGATAGCGGGTTCTAGGGAAGGGAAATGAGGAAAGGACATGACATCTGTATTGTAAATAAATAAAATATCTAATAAAAATGTAGTGCATGGGAAATTTTCTCCAGGTCATATTTATTTATGTCACTATTCTTTAATATCAAACTGTACTTTTTGTAGTTCTAGTTCAAACCACTGACCTAATGCATGCATTGAAAGTGTTACACTACTAATCTTTGCTTAATGTTCAGAAATGTATTTCAAGCTAAAGATGTATACATAAAAGGCCATCTACAAGGGAAATGATGGGCTGTATGGATTGGAGTTTGTTTTCTAATTGCAACAAGCAACAGCTGCATCAATTTCCATGTTAGAGGAACACTTATGTTTCTTGGCAACTAGAAGGTACAGAAAAAGGATATACAGCAAAGAGTATGAATTTCAGTATTCTAGCAAACTGACTTACAGATGGTAAAACAAAAGGAGAAGAGGAAGGAAATGAATGAAGAAGAGAAAAGAAAAGAGGGACTAGGAAAAGAGACACAATGATTGTGTAATTGAAATTACAAAAAAAAAAAAAGCATAAAAGAAAGAGGGAGGAAAAACCCAAACTCCTTCCTGAGTTACAACATTAGTCTCATTTGGTCTCTGTGTCTCACTGCAGACAATCCCAGCCTTTAAGTGACTGGTACCTGGCTTTCTGTGTGCCTAAAGGTTTCAACATCTGCTCACAAGAATCCAGAGACAACAAGAAACTTGGAACCCTGGGATGAAAATGTCCACCTGGGATAGAATGAGTGCTTAAGAAGTCAGCAGATATTTTATATTTGCATTAGGTCACTGTCTGAGTCAGAGTCTTTCAAGGAGAACCTGAGAAAACAGAAGGTGTTAATACTTTTCAAGAGCTTCTGGGATTAGCAAATGCCTCAAAGACATGTGCGTCAATCCCTTTGTTTCATGAGGTTAATGAATAAACAGCTTTTAGAAAGAAGCTAGGATTCCACATGACTCCCTAGAGTATACTTGCCAAGGCATTAAAGCCCTTCAGTTTTACACTAGCTACTAGCACAGCCATCACTTCCCCATCCCCACTCTTTAGACTCTTTTTTTTTTTTTTTTTTTTTTTTTTTTTTTTTTGCTGTAACAACATGAGGTTTAATGATACTGGTGTACCAGGGCTCCCTTGCATTATAGGCAAGAGAACCCTGAGTTGAGGTTAAGAGCAGTTTTTATACAGTTTAAGGGGTGTACTACAGAAACAGCGACTAGGCACAATATTATTGGCATAACAGCATGACTTTTAAACTGATTGGTTTTGGGGGAATGAAGTAGCAAGGACCTCCCTTGGTCCATCCTACAGAATGTGTCTACATGCACTGGGCAATCCCCACATGCTGGTGGGTTCTCTTCCCTGTGGTCTGAGGAATGTTAATCCCTTCTTCCTCTGGATGTTAATCCAGCAGGGTAATCCTGTAGATGTCCTTGGACTAAAAAAATGTGCTCTTCCCAGGATGTGTCCTGGGGCAGTTAATGTTTAAGTTTAACCAAATTCTTAGCATCCCCCCCTTTTCTTTGTGGCTGATTCCAATCTTGGAATCACAAGCTATCATCTTGGTATACACTGTGATATTGTTGTCTAATCATAAGCTCTTGTATGGTATTAACACAATCTTCAACAAATGTAACTAAGTGATTTAGAGTGTAGGGGCCAAAGGTGAGCAATAGAACCAAGATTATAAGGGCTCCCGTTATGGCCAAAACCAACGTAGTAAACCAGGGAGATTTATTGTGCCAAGGCTCAAACCACCTTAGATTTTGTTCTCTTTCTCTTTGTCTCTTAGTGGCCTTTTTTGGACCTTGGCCATGGAATCTTTTATTACTCCTGACTGATCTATATTAAAACAACATTTTCCTTTCAAGGCTGTACATGACCCGCCTTGTTGGAGGAAAAGGAGTTTTAATCCCCTTCTGTTCTTCATGACTACTTCAGAAAGAGAAGCCAAGGACTCCTGGAATTTAGAGATTGAATTGTCTATAGCCTGAATATCTACATCTATAGCTGCATTAAGTTTCCAGTAGTACTCAGGCTGTAGAGCTAGGGCAGTTTCTCCAGTAGCTGTGTCTGCAGCTACTCCCAAACCTAAGAGGACTGTGGGGGTTGTGCTAATGGGTTCTCTTTTGGACCCCTGAAGTCTTCCCTCTCAGGCATCTAGGAGATCATTTTCAGCATGGTATATTAGCCTAGGAACCAGCCGAATCATGACACAGAAGTCTTGGGCTTGGTTTAGCACCCTGGAATTAACACAGGGGGTAAGCCCTGTTCTACATGTCTACAAACTATCTTCAGGGGGCAGTAAGTAACTAACACTGTCTTCCTGTGCTACATGGACGGTTGTATTCCACAGCTGAGAGTGAGTATGTGGGACCTTTCCCAGGCAGAGCCCTCATTCAGAGACCACTGTTAGCATGATCTTAGCACCTCGAGAGATCCAGTGGCAGCTTGAGGGTGAGGCAGAGGTTGAGTAATTACCTATGAGCCCCACAGTAAGGCTCACTAACTTTGGATAGTAAGGAGTAGCTACATCATAACAGAGCCAGAAAGCCCTAGTAGCCTCTGGATTAGTAGAATCTAAAACCTGAAAAGGCCACTCTATTATTTGGACCAGCCTGAGTTTTTACCCATCCAAATTTGGCTGAGTCTCATCTGATACTGCTTTCTGGGTCAGAAAGTACTGTGGGCTGAGGAGACCTGGTAGGCATCAACTTTTGGGGGCATGAGAGTTATCCCCAAGGGCTAGTCTAGGCCTTCCCACCAGGAATGGGATGATGGTCCAGACCATGAATACCTCAGGTGGAATCATGTTAGTCAGCATTAGTCTGCCTCTGGATCCTTATCATGAGTGGGCTTTGAGTGCACCGGACTATCCAATTGGGCGATGATCCCTCTGGAGCTGGTTTCACAATGGTAGGAGTGGTCAACAACACCAGGAACAGTCCCTTTCAGTGGGGTGTAGACTGTGTCTCCAACCTGAAAACTATGGGATGTCTCCAGGGTCCCCAGTTCATAGGCATGGACCAAAAGGGTCCACACTTCTTCCTGTATCACCTGAAGTCCCTTTAAACTGCTCGAGCAAAAACCACTGATCCTTGAAAGAGCATATCTCGGTGGGACCTTCAAAATATTGGACTGTAAAATCCAAAACCGGGGATGTGCTACCCCAGAAACTCACACGGACAGGATTCACTATAACAACATGAGGTTTAATGATACTGATGCACCAGGGCTCTCTTGCATTGTAGGCAAGAGAACCTACTCTTCAGACTCTTAGTTATTCTCCAGCTGTGTAATGAAATTCACTTATACAAACACTACAATGGAGAAGGGTTTGTTTTGGGTCACTGTTACAGGACACTACAATCTATCATGGCAGGGCATTCGTGGCAGCAGGTGCTGGAGGCAGCTCTGACATTACATCCAAAGTTAGTGAGCAAAGCAGAAATAATGGAAACAGGCAACTTCAGGAGGTCGAAGGTAGGGGAGACCCTCTGCAATGTACCAGAGACCTAGGAGGTGAAAGACTCTCAGAACTCAAAGTGAGGGTCCTTGGATGAAGTGCTCTACAGTGGGGAGGGGAAAATTGTAAAGTCCACCTCCAGTGAAGGCATAGGATGTCAAGTGGAGGGATGGGGTTGCCATCCCACAGTCAAAAGCTCAGAGTCAGAATTGTTCCTGTTTGAAAAAACTACAGGGACAAAAACCGGAGAAGAGCATGAAGGAGAAGAGGCTCAGTGACAGGCCCAAATTGGAATCTAGGGCCCTCGGCTTAAGGGGATGCCAAGGGCCCTGAGACTGTTACTGATGCTGCGGTGTGCTTGCACACAGGAGACTAGCATGGTTGCCCTCTGAGATGCCCAACAAGCAGCTAAAGGTGTCAGACTAACCTGAACCTCAGAGATCTCTCAAACACTGATCCACCAACCAGGCAACATATACCAGCAGATATGGAGCCCCAGACACATACAGAGCAGAGGACTGGCTGCTGGCCTCAGTGAGAGAAGATGCACCTAACTCTCAAGATATTTGAGGCCCCAGGCAATGGGGAGGCCTGGTAGGGTGAGGGGGGGCATACTCTTGGAGACAAGGGAGAGTAGAGGAGGTATGGGATGGAGAGCAGCCGAGGGGCCGGAGGGGGTTAGACCAAGAGGGGAATAAAGCCTGAACTGTAAAAAAAGAATTAAAGAATTTTTAAAAATGAAAAAAAAAAAAAAGAAATGCTTTCATAGACAGTGAGGTAATGTACTTGTGCAGAAGAAGTAATTGAAAGTAGCTGGGAGTGGTTACCACTACCAAATGGTTATTCAATTTGTATTACCACTAGTGCTGTTTAAATAAGAAGGCTCAATGCTGGAACACAAAGGGATTTCTGTAGATTTGTAGGAGCAACATCTCAAATAAAAAGTGTATTATAATTTCCCTGTTTTTAAAAACAAAACAAAAAATCAAAAAAACAAAAAAACAACAGCTGGTGTCATCTCAATTTCTCCTTTCAATCACTTTAGGACCTTGGCCTCATGGGATGGTGATACCCACTTTGGGTAAAATATATCCTCACCTCAGTCATTCTAATTTAGATTATTTTTTCCAGGCATGTTTCCTAGGTGATTCTATCACCTGCCAAGTAGAGAGTATTAACCATAGAAATTCCTTTATGATCTCTGGTTACAATATGCCAGTCAATGTCAGAGGCTAACAACAGTGAAGATCTTTCAACTTGATAATTCCAAGAACTATTCCTGGTTATGGAGATGAGTACTAGCCCTTAAGTTAATTCTCACTATTTCCATTTGAGGTCACCAAACTCAGACCCTGATGGTGACCAGCATATTTAGCTTATATTCTTACTGTGTCCATAGATAAAGTTATATTAAATTGATAGTGTTACTCTAAGTAAATCAGGTAATATATTTCAAGAACTATAGATTATTTCCATTTGCAATATGTTTAAGGACAACACCAATAGACATGCTATCACGAAATTGATAAAACTCAGGGGGCCCCACCCCTAGGGCATTAATCATGGCAACTAAGGTATCTTATGAAAGAGATAATTAGTTGTCTCAAAAGATGAGTTTTCTAATTGATTATGCAATTTCAAGTGGTTATTTCTGAAATCATAAAACTACAAAGAAACTAAACAAATTCAGTGAGTTGTAGTTATAAATCTATGCATATATGAAAGAATAACAACTAAAGAAAATGAAATCCTGAAAGAGAGAGAAGCAAGAGTATTGTACATGGAAACTGTATGAAGAAGGAATGTGAAAACAGAAATGATTTCATTGTATTTAACTTTAAGTCAAAAAGAGGAAGCAGAAAAGAATAAAAGTATATTAAAAATACCAAAGGTTTGCATGTCTACCGTTTAAATATTTTCTTATAATAAAATACTTTATATAAACACATAAGGAAAGTTGACAGTTAGCATTGAACTTAAGAAACATTATTCTTACTTTAAAAGTTAGAAATAAGAATATGAAGTATAGTTTGTTTTTATATTAACATACTACATTGAAAAATATCTTTCTATAACACCACTTATGAAAGCTGTCAAAAATTCTAAGAATTTCCTAAAAATTCTTACAAAAAGATAAATATTCTGAAAACAAGTGACCTGTGATATCTTCAAATGTGTGGCTCATTTCTTCCTTATATTCATTCCAAAAGACACACATGTAATATTTAACATTAAAGGTTCTGTACCTGTGTCCTCATGAATAACTGATTTTATGGCCCTTTCAGCACAACTTCTAAGGAGTTTCTAAGTCTTATTTCTTATTTCAATAGTTAATTCTGAGTTAACAATGACTACACTAAGTAAAATTCCAGAATGTCAACATACCAACCTGTCATTAAAAACTTCATGGCAGTACAATGTGTTCTCTGGGATCAGTTTTGATAAATTATTAATGTCAATCTTACTTGGTGTCTTTGTGTTTGTTTGTGGTGGTGGTTGTTGTATCTTTCAAATTTTTTGGAAGCAGAATCTCAGCTACTCCAATCTGGTCTCCATTTCCTTATGTAGATAAGGATGACCTTGAAATTTAGGTCTCTGAAGTTAAAGAGTTGAGATTTCAGGTGTGTACCCATTACATCAGGCAAGAACAACCTTATAGTGAATCACAATATTTTCATTAGCTAAATAAAGCCGTGATTTTTTTAAAAATACTAAATACTACTGATTTTTAAGTTTATCTAAAAATCTTAATTATTTAAGTGTGTGTGTGTGTGTGTGTGTGTTCTGCCAGTTGTATACATTGGACATGTAGTTGGCTGTTAAAGGGATTCCTTGAAATTCAAAAAGCCCTTTATTCAATACACAGCACTCAGAAAAACATACAAATATAGTCCATGATCACCTCTACAGCAACCAGCATTGCTCTAGGCAATCCAAGTGAGCAGTTTAAAAGAACTTGGAACCTCTTAGGGATGACACTCATCTATTAATGACTATCTAAATCAGTGTTCCAAGAATCATAGTCACTATGATAGGAAATTGTCATAATTTAATAATTTAATAGAAGTCACAGCATCATTGAAGACATATTTGGCAATTGCCTTTCTCAAATATACAATGAATTTGCTGCCTGAGTGTTTTATTAGCAGTCAATTGGTGTAGGCTACTTGCACAGATTTATTAGTTTGAAGATAAGAATATGTGTGTAAGCTCTGTTTGTATGGAGGCAACTGTTTCTACAATGATCATAGCAATTACATATGTACATCCTCTTCATTCAAGATATATGTTATACATAATTGAAATTTTATTTACCTGGCACTTTGACACTGTGCTACTTAGCAGGTGCTCTTCTTGGTTCCCTTGACAACTGCACACATAAGTACTGAACGTTGAAGACAGACTTTAAACGTCAAAGAAATGTTCTGGTTTTTTCTTCCTTTCTTCAAAATAAGAAGATATGTTCAACTAATTACTCATAGTAAATATGATACAGCTGGACAGTTTGGGGCAAATTGTGGCTAATAATTTCACTGTGATTTTGTTTGTTTGCATAACTGGTTGCATTTTTTAAACTAAAATCAAGAGCACCTTTGAGGCATTTAATGCTGGAGATAAATGATGTACAATATGATTTCAATTTCCAGCAATGCATGACCTAGAACTTCCCAGTGACTGACCTTTCAGAATATTAGTGTGAACAAAACTCATGAGTTAGAGGTCACATTTCAGGTAACTAACCTTGGAAGCAACTTAGCCAGAATGGATAAATATTCCATTCAGCAAGTCTTAATCATGAACTCCAAAGGTTGTGAAAATAATTAGCTTTAATATTTTTCATGCATCATTTAATACCACAATGTTATCAAGAATTTAAATTGCACCAATCATGTGTATGCCATACTGTGTAAATAATGTGCATTTTAGAACCAAGAGCATTTAATTTCACAACCCAATAAGACACCATAAAATAACAAATCATGTTTAAATTATATTATTGAGTCAACGCAAGAACTTTTGAGAGGAGAAAAATATTATATTCCAAGCATCTGGCATAAAATGAGTCCAAATCAGTTACCAGGATCTTAATTTAATAAAAGATAAGGCATATTAAGAGAAAAATCATAATTTAAATAAAACATTTTCATAAACCAAATTGTCTTTCTCTGATGAATAGAAAGTACTGATTAATAAGTCCTGCTGTAGATTACAGATGATATTTTTCTCTTTAAGTATACATTTAGCAAAAGTAGCTTTGCTGTGATCATATACAAATTAAATTTACTTGCCTGTGGCTTTCTGTCTATTTTCAGAAAACTAGAAATGGGTGGAAGTAATTGCTTTCAAAAGAGGGTACATGTCTATTAAATTAAAAATTCAAAATCAAATAAAGGAGAAATTGAGATGACACCAGCTGTCGTTTTTTGTTTTTTGATTTTTTGTTTTATTTTTTAAAACAGGGAAATTATAATACAATTTTTATTTGAGATGTTAGTCCTACAAATCTACAGAAATCCCTTTGTGTTTGGTTTCTCATTTACGTAGTATACAAAGCTTCATCAATTGTTTTGAAAATTATTTTATGTTATTAATTTTTGTATGTATGAGTGTGTTCCCTATTTTTTATATTTATACCATCTTCATGCCTCCTATCCATATAAATATGGATTCCAGAACAATGTGTGAGACCTTGTATACCTGGAATTACAGGTGACTGTTACATACCATGTGGGCACTGGAAAATGAACCTGAGTCCTCTGCAAGAGAATCTACTCTCTTAATTGCTGAACTATCTCCCCAGCCCTTATATCCTCTTGTAAATATTGTGACTTAATATGGTACTTCTTTTTAATCAGATTTTAAAAGATGGCATCCAACTTTATTTTTAAGAGAAAAAAGTATTTCAGAAGCTTTTAAAAGGAGGAAAATTAGAGAACAATGCATCTCCTCCTATGCTTGTATGTTGCTCTTCATTAACACCAAAGTGGGTAGTGTTGCAGAAGAGTAGAAGAAAGAATTCACAGGGTTTGTGAGAATACCCTATATGCATAAGCACACACAGATACAACAGGATCTCTTAGTCCAATGCAGAAAATTTACATAGAAATGCAAAGCTGAAAGGGTAATCTTTGAATTAGGGTTTTAATCTGTTCAGTTGAATATTAAAGTGATAAAATGACTTGTATTTGGTCCCTTCTCAACACACAAAGTGCCCTTATCTTCCTTACCTGTAGTCCATGTCTTCTGTGTTTCCCCTCCTCAATTAGTAAATTTTTTTAACTAAGTATTACTAAAACTTTTTTTCAGGAGATTTGTGGACTACCAATATATAATATTAAGTGGGGACACATTCCTAGAAAAAGAAAAGAAAAGGAAGAAAGAAAAAAAGAAAGAAAGAAAGACAGGCATATGTTATTTGTCATTTGTGGATCTTAGCCTAATATGTATATGCATGCATGTGTGCACAAACACACACACACACACACACACACACACACACACATCTATCTATCTATCTATCTATCTATCTATCTATCTAGATATATAGATATAGGTATATAGATACAGATACACACACATATGTATATATAGTCAAGTAAATGTGAATATGGTATAATTTGTAAAAAGAGAAGAAAAGGTAAATATTAGGTGATGAGGAAGGACTGAATGGAAGGAATTAATATGAATCCTACAAGAGTATATAAATTTAATTATTTTTCTAGCTCCTAATGTATGTGGGTTTTTCATTTGTTTTAGTGGACAGACACAAAAAAATACATTTTATAATGAAAGTGTAAGATTCAATATGAAGTTACATAGTTTCAAATCGACTGGTCTAATTGTACAGACATTTACTAAAATGAAAAGACTTTAGGGGAAGATAATTTTGGTACATTGAGTTTTATAACCTCAAGATGTTTTAGTTATAAAGAGTTCTACATAACAATGAACTTATAACACTCCCCATCCAATATACATGTAACATATTCCATCTTATTGTCAAAGTGATTTAAAAATATTTTTAAATGAACACGGATTACATTTGTGTGGTATGAATTACAGAGATAGCCCAGTTGTTAAAGAATCACAATCCAAAGTTGCAAATTTTCCTAGTAAAATGATTTTTGTTATGTAATTTCATACAAGACACTTTAATGTGTGATTGCACTTTCATTATTCTACAAAATGGTAGATGGAAACATTACCACCTAAAGGGAGCTTTTACCTTTACATAAAATTATAATTACTGTCAGCTAGAGTTTCTCATTATATCTGCTCATCTAGAAGTCTATTTACTCCTCCCAAGTGCAGAAAAGCTCAGAAAACAAATATTTCAATTGTGTCATAGTAAACTTTTGAATATATACATTTATTTGATACCCTTCCCTTTCATAGTCACTTGAAATTGACATTTCACATTATCTGAATGTTAGAGTTCAGGAGAAAAAGTCAACAGCAAAATGACATTTTATATAGCATCAAATTTTGGTAGCCTTAAGGTAGCCAATTATATCACATTGGCCCAAGTTTTATTCTTAGAATTGAGTAGTCATACTTCCTCAGTTCCTTACTTCATCTTTCTTCATTTTAATAGAACAACATTATCCATGACACCAAATGAGTTAATTCTTGATTTATATATCAGAACATTTGGACTTGATTGGCTCAAGCTAAAACACTGATGTTTTAAAAGTATTTTGTTTGTGCTGTGTTGTCTCCTTGTGGTTCTCAGTTGTATGAGTGTATTTGTATGTCTGTATGGGTGTAAGTGTATGTGTGTGTGTGTTGTTTGTTTTATAGGTTTTATAGGTATTGATTTAGACTCGAGGTCTTTTGTGGATTCTGCATTTTACTTTGGCTGACTGAGCTGCAGGTAATCTGTCCTATAATAAAACATTTCACCATGTCCTGTTTGTCAAACATCATATGTTGAATGATATACTATATGTCATTTGTTGCCAAGCTCTATTATTTTATGTAATGATGAAGGGTGTAGAGACATCATGGGAAAATAAGTGAGCTCATTTTTGGAAAGACATTTTCCTGCAGACATTGCAGCAGCAGTATTGCTTCTCTGGGGATTCATTGCTGAATATTATGTGTCCAGTAGGTTCATACTATAATTTTCCAAGCATCCTTTTTGAGAAAACATTCCTTTGCCTTTACAAGGAACTATCATTTACCTTTGAGCAGCACTTTTTGAAGACTGAAAAATCTGTTTTCAAGGATAAAAACAATTATATTCATACTACATTACCAATCTATAATAACATCCTCATCCTTAGTTGTCCTTGAAAATCAAAGACTTTTAGCTATGAAATGTAATTTACTCACAGTTTCTGGAGAGCAGATAAGAAATCATTAGGATATTGTCACTTTGACAGAATTCAAGTACCCCATTTAATAAATGAGAAAATATGGAAGAAGCCAAGGGATAGTGATGGTATTTATCTTAGTATTTCTTCCCCTAATATCTTGGTTGGATCCACAAATTGGTCTCTAGCTCTGGTAGGATAATTCAGGCCAATTGAGATCATACTGATGGGAATCTATTCCATTAATGTAATTTCCAGAAAAAGCAAGAAAATAAAGGACAAAAGGGTGAAGGACAGTGGACTAGAGGACAGGAAGGCTTGTTATTTTAATTTTGTAAGTGCAGAAGAATGAACACTTTAGAGTGTTTTATGAATATGCTTTTTTCCTTAGATGCTTCATTTGTTCATTTTAATGTGTTTGATGCTCTTAAACCTTAGCAACTTTAATTATTGAGCATCAATATGTACAATAAAAATAATTTATTTTTCAATGAAAGGCATAAAAACTATTTTACTGGCATTGTTTTTGAGTCTCTTTCTCCCCACATCATTTTTGTTCTGGAAAGAAGTACTTTAAAAAAATAACTGAAGACATTTTTTTCTGAATATACCCCAGGAATGGGATTTCCCCATCCTGTATGTTGTGCAGGTACCCTCAGTATAACACTTACAGTAGTTAGATAATTTCATTATTGATACTTTTTATGTTCTCACTTGAAAGTTCCACAGAACCACTGTGCAGGAAGAATATCTGTAAAAATACTGGCCAATTATCTATCCTTTGTTTTCCATAGATTGTGCTAAATTCTCATCAGATTTTACGCACAACTGAACTACCATGAATAGTTACCATACAATCTAGGACCTACTTTTGTGTTCATATCCAAGCACTGAGAAGAGGACCTTTATCAGCTAGTTGTACCTGTGATCATTTCTACTATACAGACTATCCATGAAGTTCATCAATCTACATAAGATTTAACACAATAAAGTTAACACACAAAGAGTAGTATCAATATTGCAGTGAAAGGAATAACAGGGAAAAATGAAGAAAATGAAATCAAATGAACCCACATTTCTCCATTCTAACATGTAAGTGTCTATGTATGTCAGAACTTTATGCAGCTCTATAGAAAAACATAATCATAAAATTTGCAGGAAAATGGATAGGATTAGAATATAAAATATTAAGTGAAATCATACAATCTCAGAAAGAAAAAGAATAAAACAAATGATCTCTCTCATATACAAAACCTGGACAAATATATATATATATATATATATATATATATATATATATATATATACAAATATATATATATTTGTATATATATACAAATATACACATAAGTATGACATGAGGAGAGAGAACAAGAAAGTCTAAACTTTAGATCACAAGGAAGAACTGAACACACGTAATGGACACAGGTTATGCAAGAGTATATAAACCTTACTTATTTTTCTAGGTCTAACTCTGTCATGGATTTTTTTACTTACTGTGTCTAATTAGTGAAGGAAAATGCATTCTATGGGGAAAGTGTGAGATCAAATGTGAAGCTCCATGTCTTCCATTCCTAGTGGCTCCTTTAACTCTGTAGCCGCTTATTGAACTGCATAGTCTCTAGGTGTAGTTAATGTCAGTGAATTTTTTTATTGAATATTTTATTTACAGTTCAGATGTGATCCCCTTTCCCATCTCCCCAATGCTTCTATGAGGATGTGACTCCACATATACCCCTACTCCCAACTCCCCCCTCACAAATTCCCCCATAGTGGGGCATCCAGCCTTCACTGGACCAAGGACATCCTCTCCCACCTATGCCCAACAAGGCCATCGTCCCCTTCATATACAGCTGGAGTCATGGGTCCCTCTCTATGTGCTCCTAGGCTGTTAGTTTAGACCCTGGTGAGCTCTGGTTGGTTGGTATTGTTGGTCTCCTCATGGGACCACCAACCCTTTCAGCTCCTTCAGTCTTCTCTCTAACTTCTCCATTGGGAACCCTTGATCAGATCAATGGTTAGTTGTGAGTATCTGCCTGTGGGTATATCAGATTCTAGGGACCTCTAGAGAGACAGCTATATCAGGCTCCTTTCAGCATGCACTTCCTGGTCTCCACATCAGCATCTACCATTGGTGACTGCACATAGGATGAATATCCACGTGGAGCAGTCCCTGGACGGCCCCTCCTTCAGTTTATATTCCACACTTTGCCTCCATATTTGTTCCCATGAGTATTTTGTTATTCTTTCTAATAAGGACCAAAGTACCCACACTTTGGTCTTCCTTCTTCATGAGCTTCATGTGATCTGTGAGTTGTATCTTGGGTATTGTGAACTTTTAGGCTAACATCAAATTATCAGTGAGTGAATACCATGTGTGTTCTTTTGTGACTGGTTATGTCACTCAGGATGATATTTTCTAGTTCCATCCATTTGCCTAAGAATTTCATGAATTTATTTTTTTAATAGATGAGTAATATTCTATTGTGTGAATGTACCATATTTTCTGTATCCATTCCTTGGTTTAAGGACATCTGGGTTCTTTCCAGCTTCTGACTATTATAAATAAGGCTGCTATGAACATAGCAGAGCACGTGTCCTTGTTATATGTTGAAGCATCTTCTGGGTATATGCCCAGGAGTGGTATAGCTGGGTCCTTGGGTAATGCTATGTCCAATTTTCTGAGGAACTGCAAGACTGATTTTCAGAGTGGTTGTATTAACTTGCAATCCCACCAACAATGGAGGAGTGTTCCTCTTTTGCCACATCCTCACTAGCATCTGCTATCACCTGAGTTTTTTTTATATTAGCCATTCTGACTGGTATGAGGTGGAATCTCAGGGTTGTTTTGATTTTCATTTTCCTGGTGACTAAAGATGTTGAACATTTCTTTAGGTGCTTCTCGGCTGTTCGAGTTTCCTCAGTTGAGAATGCTTTGTTTAGCTCTGTACCCCATTTACAATAATTTTAAACAAAGTTTGAAATAAAACAGTTATGAAGAGGTAAATAACAGCAAATCATGATATCATTGGGCTCAAATATCTCCAGAATGTTTTTCTATGTTATTTACTTGTACTCTTATCACTGAGGTTGAACCTTCATCCATGTTAGCAATGATGTCTCATGTATGTCTGTGATTAGAAAGGACTGTTGGCCACAGTAATGTTTAATCTGATTTGTGAAGGAGTGTTGTGAAATGTACTTCCATCTAGGATCCATGGCTGTATTCCAGGTCGCTACTCCTCCTCCTAACTCTAGCCCTTGAAATTTCTCACAATGTGCTCTCTCAATCTCTTCCTCCCTTTTTCCTCCCTCTCACTCTCTCTTCCTTCCTCTCACCCTTCCTTTCTCCCTTCTTTCCAGGCTGTGTGCTATAACTTTGAGTCTGCTCTTAGACTATCTCCAGTAATGGGCTGGAGAATTTTCTCAGTAGTAAGCCACCTGACGTGGTTGGTAGAAACTGATCTTGAATCCTCTGAAAAAGCAGTCAGCCAACTTAATCACTTGGTCATCTCTTCAACTCTAGATAATACATTTTGAGATGATTTGGGCTGCTCTCCCTGTCTAACTCAAAAAAACGATCATCTATAGGCTTGTCATGAAAACTTTTCAGAGCTCTCATTTCCTAGTGCCCCAAAAGGTAAGTCGCATAACTTGGCAGATAAAGTGAAGATAGACCATGTTTCACTCTAAGAAGTCAGGTTAACAACATGCTTTGTGGATTTAAATTGGTTGGGATTTAGTATCTCAGTTCAGCCATTTATTTAATTGGTAACTTTGGGAACTTTTCTTACCTCCCTGCTCATTATGTTTTTCTATCTATGAAAGGAGTTAACAATTACTATGATAATATATTTTAAATTCCAGGATCTACTTGCCTTTACTTCTATTTGGGTTTGTACATGGTTTCATGATTACCTAACAATATCAAAACAATGACTGAGTATTATATGTAACATTTTATTGAAATAGACTTTGTGTGCTTGATGCTAGATTAGGATATATATATATATATATATATATATATGTATATAAATAGAAATATATATAAATATAATTATATATATTTATTTTATAATATATTTATTTACATATATATATATGTAAATATATATATATATATATAGTATAAATCTTTTGATTGGAATAGCAACAAATAGAAAAACATGATGCTGGAATTTCATTAACTTTATATGGATATATATGAGAATTCATTTGCATTAAACAGGAAAAATTTTTTAATAGGCTGTATTGAACTGATGATTTCAGAAACAGCACCAAAATTGTGACTAGTAATAGGTTTAAAGACATCAGAGGAGGCTTGAGGGACAGTGTGAGTTGTAATGGTATGCTACCAGTGACTGCAGCAAAACAATTTTTTTTTCAAATGTAGCAGTGTTGAAAGGGTTTGTGGACACTGATGACATCTTTGGAGAAGAAAACTACTTTGAATGTTATAGTACTGCCCAATAGAGACACAGGCACCTGGAAACAGATAATTTCTATTTCTCCTGTCACATGTTTAATTCAGTTTCAGTTACACACTTTAATATGTGGGTCAACAATTCACAATATATTGATATTATAAATTTTAATATATTTTTCTTATATTTATTTATATAGATATGTGTATGTATAATCTCTATGTGTATTCAAGCAGGCACATATGTTCAGGTACTCACAGAGGCCAGAAGGGAGTATAGATTTCATGAAGCTAGAGCTATGGGTGGTTATGTACTACTCAACATGAGTTCTGAGAATTGCTCTTGGGTCCATTGAAAGCACTAAGACCTATTAACTACTGGGTCATCCCCCTAGAACTTACATAAATTGTAATATAGTTTGAAAAGTTTTAAGCAATAAGAGAACTCACCTGCTTTGGACTCTGTACTCTTGATGTTCTTTCTTCCCTTCATTAAAGACATGCTTTACCTGGTATTTGTTTCTTCCTCTGGTGTGTTTGTTATTGTGAAGGTTTTGTGGAAAGCAATGCTAGACAAAGCTGCATTTCCCACTGGTTCCCAGGCTTTTCCCAGTTGGAGTAAGTCCCTCACATATGTGAGGAACTTATAAGTAGTAGAAGGGAAACTTTTCTAACACCAGAGCCAAAACTCACACGAGTCTGTCACAGTCCTACTAGGAGATCAGATGTATTCAGTGCCAGTGAGTCCAGACTGACTGAAAGTAGTAAGAGGTGTGAGATTTAAAAAGTAACCACAAGTTCCAACAAAACATCAAACTAAGACTTTCATGGGGACAGAATTTCCTTGTCCTGAGTATTTCATCATTAAAACACGTAACTGTTAAATAAGTGACTGCTTACATATTGTCTTTCCTTTGAGGTAAGAAATTATTTCACTGTGCTTTAGAAATGTTATTACAATTTCCAACACAAGTGCTAAATTCTCAATGAAGAAACAATTTCTACACCTGTATAAACAATACTATGAGAAGGTTCTGTCTTCTACTGGCAGCACTGAGGTAAATTCCCCTAGCTGCTGCTTCTCTGGAGTGTCCTGTTCAGGCAAATGTAGCTCACTCCCTCAAAACCATCTCTCTGTGCCTTTTCAGAGACTGTGACTCCTTGATCTCTTCTTGATAGATTTGGGTGATGGGTGGCTTGATCATGTGAAATAAAGTGTGGAATAGAAATATGTGATCCATTGTTCAGAGAGGAATGGTTTTGTTATGTCAGGGTTCATTTTATGGTTTAACAGGCCATAAGAAGCCATTAAACTTCATTACAAAAATGGAAAGTGCCAGAATAGAATGAGGGATTGCAGATTAGGTAGTCAATACATTCTGTACAAAGGCAAAATAACTAACAATGATCCATCAAGAGAATATTTGTTTTCATTTAAGTTGGGGCAACAGAAATTCTCTGTCTGTTCCTCCTACTCTTGCTAATAGAACTAAAATATTTGACATAATCAAACTATCTACACCAAGGACAGATGAACTACTTTAATAAACACTTTTCCCCCTGAAAACTCAGGTTTAAGTTGTCTTTGTTCAAAGATCTTTTAGAATTCTTAGGGTTACTTTTAAATATCCCATAAGATGATTGCATGTTTCTAATACAATATTCTGAAAATTTTAGTCTGGTCACTATTTCTGATCATTCATATTGACTGTCAGCTTGAAAGAATCTAGAATAGTCTAGGAGATAAGCCAGTGGGAAAGTATGTAAGGGAAATCTTAGATTAGCTTAATTGAGGTGAGATGTACCCTAATAAAGATGATGTCATCTCCTGGGCTGAGGTCCTGACTAAATAAAGGGGGAAAATAAAACTGACCACCAGAATTTCCCTTTCTCCCTCTGCTTCCTGACTGTAGGTACCACGTGACCAGCTGCTTTGTATTCCTGCTTGCCGTGCTGACTTCTCTCCTCCATGCTAGACTATACCCTCAAACTATGAGCAAACAAATGAACTTTCCTTCCTTAAGTTGAGTTTGTCATACACTTTTTCATAGCAATGAGGAAAGTAATACTGCCTTTAATTTAAACCAACAATGAACATTGTTCGGCAATATAACAAAAATTTAATTAATGACTTCATTGTTCCTTTTAAAATGGGAAAAAATGAAAATTACAACACATTTGGCTCTCAAATTGTGTGTATAATTACTTGATTTGAAGAAACAACCACTGCTCAGAACTAAGTGTTTTAGTTAGGAGACATGACAGAGGTTCTGGTTAGTCAACAAAATGATGGACTGGGTATTAGGACTATCTTGTACCTCACTGGTACAAATTGGTATAATTATGCTCTAATTGTATATTGAGAGAAAAATTTTATTTTAACAGGAATGGTGATATGTAGGAGGAGCTAAGGTGAGAGGAAGAGAAGGAGTAAGGAGAGGAGGAGAAGAAGAAGAGGAGAAGTTAGGTGATGAGAGAGAGAAAAAGAGAGAAGGGGGGGGACATGGAGGCAGATGTTCACATGTTTCCACCAGTCAAAGATAGTTGATATATCTAGGTCGGGTATTGGGTTATACTTCGGATTGAGCATTATCAAACTTATAAAGCCTTTGATTAACATTTTTAAAAAAAATTGTATAAAAGCAAAAAGGAAAAGGGGACATGGGATAGGGGTTTTCTAGGGAGGGGAATTGGGGAAAGGGGATGGCATCTGAAATTTAAATAAAATATCCCCAAAAAAAGAATAAACCACTACAAGCCTGTAATTTCATTCAACTTGGGAAAAAAATTCTATACCGACATTGTCCTTAGCAAGGCAGGCTTTTCAAAGACAGATTCACTTTCAGAGCAGCTGGGCAGAACAGACTGCTTCTGGAAAGCATATTGCTGTAGGTTCATTTTAAACATGAGAGCAATGCTATAAGTAGTGACACACATTTCAGATCACAGAAATGTCAACAAGCAATAAAGTCTTCATGCTTATCTCTGATTAGAAAGGCCATTGATCCACAGTTCTTTTATTGAATTTGTGAATGAGTGTTGAGAAATATACTTCCTACTGGGATTCAAGGCTAAATCTCAGACCAGTGACGGTGCAGAGTTCAAAGTTATATGATGTGGAAGGACAGGAGCCTGTCCAGGAGACATTGTTTGAACATATAATGACAGATGGATAGAGACAAAGAGACTAAAATAAGAAATAGGAAACACGTGAGAGAGAAACAACAAATCATGGCTATACATGGTCTAATCCTGAAGATGCAAAAATGTCTGAAGATGAAGGAAGCCGGTGGGTGCTGACTGGGAGCAGTTGGGGAAGGTATTTAGTATCGCTTTCATATTGTTTTGCCCTTCTGTAATTTTACAGTGTCCATCTGCAAGAAAATGCAGCCTCTGAGGCCCTTGTCTAAAGGTCTTGATAGACCTTTCCACAGACATATAGCTTCAATGTTTAATCATGGCTTCATTTTCATCACTTTGCTTGGCAATGCTATCATTAATTTTGAGACATGGTATCACTATCCTCCTAGGATAGTCTCAAACTTGGGCTTTTCTACCTGCTTCAGTCTTCTGAGAACCAGTGTAAAAACCAGGTCCCACCACACAAAGTTTCTTTTCTTAATCTTCTTTTTCACATTTGATTATGAAATCTGATTTCCAATAAACTTAGAGATTATATAAAGTAGAAAATTGTTTTACTTAACAAGCTCAAGTTTTATATGAATATTTCCCAATAAGGGTAATATCTTGTCAAAAATAGCAAACATGGATTATATGACTAATCAATTAATCTAGCCAGTCTCATACTATGTAACACAATTGTGAGATAAGGTCATTTTTTTTACAATTTGGGCAACAAAGATATTTATTCTTATAGCAGGCCATATGATTGCTATATATGTGCAGCTTCTTTTCTTATGATGTTGGAGACATCTAAAGTAGAGTATCATGGAAAGATGCTTGTATGGCATGTCACTGAAGAACATGCTGCAAGCCTCTACGAAATCAAGTCCTGCCAAGAAGCACAGTAGTAAACTTAGATTTTACAGCTACAATCAAGCCTCAGGATGAGTGAAGACATGCAGACATACTGCTATCACTGCCTTTATCTCCTCAATATCTCTATGCCTCAGAACTACTGACATATTGCTAGGCTTCTAAACTGAACGGAAATCAATAATTAAGGCTCAAAGATGCTAAGTGTCTCAGTAAGTTAATACACTGTATTTTTAACAGAACCATTACATGTCCATTATAGGATCAAGTGAGCCATATACCTATGTTTATCTGTGCATTAACTCTCTAATAGAATCCTTGTTTTCTTTGCCTATAATTCTGATACTTTTTATTACCAAATATCATTCATTCTTTCAGCTTAAAAGACCCATTTTGAATTAACTAATAGTGGTAGGTATGACGGTATGCATCTATAAGCCCAGCATATGAAAAGTAGGTCAGAAGAATTAAGAATTCAAGGCAAGACTCTATATAGTAAATTTAGGGTCTTCCTGGCCTGCAACAGCAGAACTAATCAAAACTACATAACTTTGGTATTTTAAACCTTTCCAGAAATTTAGAATATATAGTATATTTAGCATAATTCCATGTTCCTTAGTCCTGGAACTCCAGCAATTCATGATTTCCCTAAGAATCATGGGAAAAAATATATGGAGCTGAGACAGCAAAAACTTGGCAAGCTCATATGAGAAAAATAGTTGAATATATTATTTGAAGGTTTTCTATTGCATTCCATTTAGGACTTTGGAAATCTCAAGTTTCAAAACAAAACTGAAAGAAAATGTCTGACTTCAAAATGAGAAATATTGTTCCTGAATGCTATTGTAAAACACACTGTGTACTTATTGGTGGGAATCACTAATAACACAGAAGTATGTAGAGACAAATCTGAAGGGTTCACTGTGATGAAAAAGACATAAGAATACAGAAATAATCACTCATTTCTTGTAAATATTGAACAGCATATGAACAGTGTCTTAGGCATGACAACCTAATCCTGTAATCGATTGCCAGAGGCAAAGACAGAAACTTAAGTGTGACCAGCTAGGTATTGGGGCCAATGTAGCAAGCTCAATTTATAAGATAAAGAGCTTTCAAGGAAAATAGCCATGTCAATCTCAGGCCTTCCCACACATTCACCAGTATGTACCATGAATACTATTACACCCATCCATATCTAAAACAATGCTAACTCAAGTCATGCTAAGTATAGTTAACACCAGAAATCAGATTGCTTCACTACTGGAACAGGCCCTTTAAAAACAAGAGAAGAATTATGGACAAACCAATACACTTTCTCTTACTGCTTTTCATTAACATGTAGGAAGATTTACAGGGAAAGTTAGCAATTCTGTTTTTCTGTATGCGTTGGTTTCACACACCCAATGCCTATTACATTCTACCTGAACAAAGATTTGGATTTGTGATATACAGGGGCAGGTATATTTTCTGGACAGCAAACTCACTGATCTTCACCCTTCCATCCACACAACCTTGGAATCTGCCCTGTCGCAGGCACAGCTCCTCTATTTGCTTCAGGGCAAAGCCATCTGGATCAGTGCTTTAGCCTCTGGTCTTTTACCATATTACAGAGCTCAAGAAAATAGCTCAAAGTAGGAACAGAAGCCTCAGGTCAGTGAAGGGTTGTTCAGTCTGATTCTCAAAGGCTTCTTTGTAATACGTTTATTTTTCATTGTTAAAGAATATGATTCTCTTCATTTGTGAGGCCATATTATAGTATCTTGAAAATGTGTTCACACAAATCCAAGCCTGAGGCAATCATTATGATATACTAACCATAATTTCTCACTTCACCTTAGAAATTGCATATCACTGTCCCTGAAGTTTTAGGAGCTGCAAGGATAATGAACATGTGTTTGGGGTCATGAATTTATTATGAGAGATTAATATATCTGTAATGTCACACTCTGCTTGACTGTATTAGATAATGCATTTACCAGTGCATATTCCAGATCCACTTAATATGCAGATTTATTTTAATTTCTGAGATAAAAATTCTACACACTCTAGCTTTCTTGGTGTCTTCATCTCTCTCTACTTCTCTTTTTTCTTAGACTAGAGCACAGTCCTTTACTAGAAGAGTTAGCATAACTTTGCATCTATGGTGTTCCAATTTTCTTAGTTCTGCTATGAGACATAGTTTTAAGCAATGGGGAGCATTTTGCTCTTATCAAAGGAAGCAAGGAGAACTGGTACTATAATTCAGTTGGCAAATTACTTGCTTAACATGCACATAGTCTTGAACTCCATCCGCAGTAGTGCATAAAACTTGCTTGGTGGTATAAGCTCGCAATCTCAGTATGCAGATATGGTGGACAGAAGAGCAGAAATCCTGGATCATCTTATATTACTTAATATGTTACCCCGTACTACAGGGATTCTTGTCCAAACAGACAAACAATTCGCTATTCTAATATTAATGTTTATAAACAGATTATCTTGACCATAGAGCCAAGTGAAGTGAATATGTCTCTTTTGCAGGTTAAAAACCTGTATGACAGCTTTCTAGACATGCAAACTGCAGTAACAGAAAAGTGAATAAAATTTGCATGCTCTGAGACATTGCAGACTCACATTTTGTTCTGATGTCAAATGTATTCCCTCACCTACTCTCCTTGAAGTTGCTAGTTCCTTCTACTGGAATATCCAGACACTACCTGTTAACCTGTATCATATATTATGCACTTCATTGTTGGTGAGGGACTAGGTTTATTTCACTTTTCTATAATTAATATAGCATAGGAAACAATGGGAAAAAGTAAAAGAGGCTTTCTGCTTCTTGATTAGTCTATTGCAAACAGACATATTTCCTTGTCTATAATCATGACACACCCTTTTATCACTTGTGTTTAATCCAGAGATCATTTTCATAAAATGCAATGACATATTGCTTAAGTGACCTGACTTTAGAAACAAAATTACAGTGTCTGGTGGTCCCTGTATCACTTCCAAATCACTTTCTGTTCTAGCATAATGAAAAAAAAATATCAAGTTGTGTTTGATAGAGGTTCTTCTGAAACTGTGAGCTAGATAAACCTGACTGGCATTCAGTTGGTTATACCTTACATTTATTTATACTTGTGGACATTTTAATTTGTAATTAATATTATGAAATAGAAATCATAAATTCTTGATTAAAACATTATAAAATATCTATTCATGTGTCTGTGCTAAACTAAAATACATTTTTATGACTTATTTTGCATCTTGAACTGTCTTTGATAAAATTAGTTGAAAGCAGTAAAATCATTTTTTAAGTTTCACTTTTTGAACTTAGATTTTTAATAGTGTCTTGGGGTAGTATGATAGAATCATATTCACTGGACAATATTCTACAATTCTTTATTTTGGTAAAGAGCAGAGTAAGGAAGGAGTCTGTATTATAGTAGAAGCCACTAAGCTAAGACATTCACTCTCTTGATGTTACCCTCACTGTATACCTTCTATGAAGAAAATTACGGAGTTAAAACAAAAATCTTTTTTGTCACCTCAGCAGTACAACCATGTAAATCTTGGTCTCCTTTTTTTTTAAAATGTATTTTTTATTGGATATTCTACTTAATTAACATTTCAGATGTTATCCCCTTTCCCCATTCCAACTCCCAGGAACTCCCTATCCCGTCTCCCCTACTGCTGCATCAAGAGGGTGTTCCCCCATCCATCCACCCACTCCCCACTGCCTGCACACAAATTCCCTCACACTGGGGCATTCCGCCTTCACAGGACCAAGGACCATCTCTCCCACCAATGCCTGACAAGGCTATCCATGGCATATACAGCTGGAACCATGGGTCCCTCCATGCGTGTTCCCAGGCTGGCGGTTTAGACCCTGGAAGCTTTCGGTCTCCTTCTATGAGATAATTGGGGTAGAAGTATGGAATTAATATATGAGCTTAGAAACTTTGAATGATAAATGGACTTATAAATTAGATCTCTACCCTGCTGCATTCTAGATCCATTTGTTTATTCATAAATCTACAGGATATGATCTTTAGGACCGTATGTAATTCTGCAACGAGGAATTTCTCTTTTTGCTGTGATATTTCCCCTTGTCAGATGTCCTTAAGTATAAACCAATGTCTGGTTTGTGTGAGTATATGATAGATAGATAGATAGATAGATAGATAGATAGATAGATAGATAGACAAATAGAGAGATGGATGAAAGAACAAAGTTTAAAAGGTTATAGATAATATTGATTAAATTAGTGATGTGTTAGTAGACTACTAGAAATTTATACTACAGATAGATTGAGAGATAATAAAATTGGTAGAAGTAACAATTTGGCACGGTAACATCATGCTGTTTTTTTTTTTCTATACTGATACTATTCAGTTTTAATTCTTTAAGAATTATTTGATTCACAACAGATTTCTGCACAAGTGACTTCATTTTGTAAACTATTTTATGTAACACAGTTTGTAACAATAGAAACATATTAAGTTGTGCTTGCTATAGACTTGAATCTCCTTGCTTCGTGAAATCTTATGTTAACTCTTGAGGAGTCAAGTGCCATACAGAGAAGTCAAAAGCCCAACATAGGCCACATGCAGGACAACCTTGTCCTGAAAGGACCCTCTGTAATCTGGGTTCCTCTTTCTCCATATCCTCACCAACATGTGCTTTCCATGAGTTTTAGATCTTAGCCAATCTGATTGGTGTAAGGTGGAATCTCGGGGTCATTTTGATTTGCATTTCCCTGAAGATTAACAACCTTGACAGTTTCTTTCAGTGCTTCTTGGCCCTTCAAGATGCCTCTTGTTAATTCTGTTTAGTTCTATACTTTATATTTTTATTGGGTTGTTTGGTGGTTTTGGAGATTAGTTTCTTGAGTTCTTTACATACTTTGGGTGTTAGCCCTCTCTCAAATATGGCGATAGTGAAGATTTTTTCCAATCTGTAGGTTGCTGATTTGTCCTGTTGACTATGTCCTTTGCCTTACAGATGTTTTTCAGTTTCATGAGGTCCCATTTATCAATTCTTGATCTTAGAGCCTGGGCAATTGAGAGTTCTGTTTAGGAAATTTCCTCTATGGCTATGAGTTTGAGGATCTTTACCAATTTCTCTTCTATTTGATTCAATTTATATGGTTTTATGTTGACGTCCTCAATCAATTTGGGATTGAGCTGTGTGCAAGGCGACAAATATGTATCTATTTTCATTTTTCTACATACAAACTGCTAGTTAGACCAGCACCATTTCTTGAAGGTGCCTTCTTTATTTCATTGTATATTTTTGGCTTCTTTGTTAAAGATCAAGTGCCCATAAATGTGTGGTTTTATTTCTGTGTCTTCACTTCTGTTCCATTGATCAGCTTGTCTGTCTCTGTACCAATACCATGCACTATTGCTCTGTAGTATGTCTTGAAGTCAGAGATGGTGATTATTCCAGAAGGTGCCACAATGGAAGAATGAATTCAGAAAATGTGGTTCATTTACACAATGGAATATTATTCAGTTATAAAAACACTATAAAAACAAGGACATCATGAATTTTGTAGGCAAATGGATGTTACTAGAAAACATCACCCTGAGTGTGGTAACCAAGACCCAAAAGAACATGCATGGTATGTAATCACTTATAAGTTATAAGTGGATATTAGCCATAAATGTGTAGAACAATCACACTATAATAAAAAGGCCCCAAGAACCAAAATAACAAGACAGGCCCAAGTGAGGATGTCTTTCTCAGAGGGGAAATAAAATAGATATAGGAAGAAGATGGAGGTAGGGAAACAGAAAGGAGAAGGGATGAGGAATGTAGCAAGGTAGGGTGGAGGTAATCAGATGTTGGGAGAGCAGGGGAGAAAGAAGGCAGATCTGGGGTGGTAAGGACAATCTCCAGGATGTGCCCACCACCTGGTAATGGGAGGAAGTCCAAGGGGATCTATAGGGAAGAGTACCTGAGGCTCCTAGAAGTGGAGAATATGGATTATGGAGTGGCTACTTCTTGTAGCCAGGTAAGACTCCTAGTGAAAGGATAAGAACAACCTACCCATGAAACTTTCAACCTAAAATTTTTCCTGGCTATAAGATGTACAGAGCAAAGAGCAGAGACGGGGAAATGGCCAACCAATGACTGAACCAAATTGAGAACATCCCATGGACAAGAACCAATCCCTGACACTATTAATGATGCTCTGTTATGCTTGCAGACAGGAGCCTAGTATTACTATACTTTGACAGTTTACACCCAGCAGCCAATAGAAACAGATGCAGAGATCCACAGTCAAATATTAGATGGAGCTCTGGCATTTTTGTTGAAAGAGTTGTAAGAAGGATTGAAGGATCCAAAGAGGAGAGGGTCTCCACAAAAAGACCAACAGTGTCAACTAACCTGGACTTTTGGGGCTCCCACAGATTGAATCACCAAAGAACAAGCATAAGCTATACCTAGGTCCCTTTCATAATATATATATACACACACACACACACACACACATTAGGTGAGCAGCTTGGACTTTATGCAGCTCCCACAACAACAGGGCAGGAGTGGGGCTACCCTGATTCTGTTTCCTTCCTGCCTATTTATCCCATTCCTCTAAATGTGCCACCTTGTCTGGCCTCAGTGGAAGAGGATTTTCCTAGATCTGCAGGGACTTGATGTGCTGGGATGGGGGTATTAGTGGTTCTAGTGGTGGGGGATGGGGGTGATACCCTCTTCACAAAAGAGAAAGAAAGAGAGAAATGAGACAATTTGGGTGAGGGGGTGGTAGAAGGAAAAAGGGAGCTGATATACAGATGTAAGGTGAATAAATAAATAGATATATTTAATAAAATTTATGAGATATATTATTACATATACAGCATGAGATGAATATAAAATGTTTAATTTAATATTATACATTAAATATAGTATGTCATATTACATGTACAAAATACTACATATACATGATATATTATGATTTATATATGTTATAAATTATATATGTAATATATATTATAATAAATATAATATATTATGTATTATATAATTCATGTTATATGTCTTGTGTCATATATAACATTATATATTATATACTATAAATATAATTATATATTTATATTTAAGTTATATTAAGATTATGTATGTATTTTAAATAAGGTATTTATATTTAAATTACTAAATATAAAATAAGGTATTGTGTATAATACATATATAATATATATGTATATATATATGATAAGGAGGAAATAGTTATCCAAGATACCTCTATGGTTTTAATTATTGATTCTGTTATTCATGTAGTGTTACTAAAATATATTTTGCCATTTTTATAACATGTCATAATTACCCACATATACACACACACATATATATATGTATATATATACAAATATAACTATTGTTGTGATATATTAACATACAATAGCATATGTACCAAGCAAGTACTTCCAAGGATTCAGAGTGCAGTGACTCCAAATGGTCAGTTTCCTTAGTAATGTACCATAGAAGCTGAAGGTGTCTAGCTTGGACTTGTCCTCCTCTGATCTTTCTCATGATACATGTTTCTCCTCCTTCTGTTTTGACCCCACATACTGAGTGTTTTTCTGTATATGCTGCAGTATGTCTGGATAAGCGTGACCATTCTTACAGGCTTTATGGTTCTTGAAACTCCATCTTGCAATCAAGGTGTCTATCATAAGAACATGTGGTCTGATATAATTGTCTCCTGAGAGGCTCTGCTAGAGCCTGACAAATACAGAGGCAGATGCTTGCAGCCAACCATTGGACTGAGCACAGGGTTCCCAAAGGAGGAGTAAAAGAAAGGACTGAAGGAGCTGAAGAGGTTTGCATCCCCATAAGAAGAACAACAATATCAACCAACCAGACCCCCGAGCTCCCAGGGACTAAATCACCAACCAAGGAGTACACATAGAGGGACCCACATGTATCAGAGGATGGCCTTGTTGGGCAACAAGACCATCATGGACGGAGAAGCTCTTGGTCTTGTGAAGGCTCGGTGCCCCAATGTAGGGAAATTTGAGGGTGGAAAGGTGGGAATAGTTGGGTAGGGGAACACACTCATAGAAGTAGGGCAATGGGGGATGGAATAAGGGGTTCCTAGGGGAAAACCAGGAAAGGGGAAAATATTTGAAATGTAAATAAAGAAAATATCTGATAAAAATAGTTTAAAAATATGAAATTTTGAATCCCTAATACAAGTCAATGATTTTACATGTACATAAAGCTCAGAGACAATTTTTTTGTGTTGTTATGAATATTTTTACAGTAAATACTATTAGGCGTGTGCTATGTGACATTTCTGGGAAAGGGGTGACATTCTTTTGCCCTGAACTATGGTGTTGGTGAAACATCAAAAACACAATTTTAGCCAAGCCCAGGATGCTGAACTAGAATATCTGAGAGTTCCTTACATGAGTATTAGTGAGCACTAACTGAGTAGCCACATCTGTGACAGATCATATAAGTTGTGTTTTGGGAACACACTGCACAGCTTGCAGGCAGCTAAACTGAATAGTCTTACCTTTCACAACTATTTTCTGTTAATATATCCTCCAAGAATGCCTGATGATTCACATAAATTTCTTCACAGTTCATGTAACTTCTAATACTACCCCATTTATGAGGAAATGCTTCAGTAAGGAAAGACATAGCTACACAGAAACCCTAAATGGTGGTTATAAACTAGATGACAAATACATGTGAATAAAAATCTCAACATTATTTTGAAAAATATGACATATGACAGGAAAATATATGAATAAGTAAATATGTCAAACAGGATGAAAAATAGTTGGAGGAGTTGAGGACATTAGAGAATGCTATTCGTCACTATGCACCAAACCAGAAGTACACATTGAAGTTCTAAACATAATGGTAAGAAATGTAAGTCACAAAAATATTTAAAATTATTCCTTTATCTTTAAAAGATACTATTTATGAGATGTGTGATTTGTTGGCAGACAGAGAGAATATATAAGAATAAATCAAGAATGGAGGATAAATAGTGAATGACAAATAATGCTTAAGTTTGGTAGGGGTACTGAAGTCAGGTTTAAATGAGATAATATAGCAGAGATCTCAACTTGTGCGTCCTGAATGTTATGGTGTGTCTAAGATTTAAATGTATCTTTTGTTTGACAGATATAATTGTCAATTCAGAGACATACTGTTGAATAAATACTGTTGCCTTGCTCTTTCGGAACTTTTACTGTTTGGGCCAACTCAGCTCTTCTGGCCTAATCTCCACTCAAGCAGACAGATTCAAACTGGATTCTCCTGGCTTCTGACTGAACTGTTCTGTTTAGCCTCAAACTAACTCTGGCAATCTGTTCTAATTTTATGGCTCCTTCTCATTCCCTGGATTATTCTGTCTTCCTGTATTTTTCTTTCTCTCTCTGCCATTTGTCTGTGTAAAACTATCCATCTAACACATGCACACACACACACACACACACACACACACACACACACACACACTCCCTATGCTGCCCTAAAGTAGCTGGTTTTTCATGTCTGTTCTTAAGAGAGTTAAGTGTATCTTATCTCTGACTTAGTCTGTCAACTCTTTATCTGATTCATCATCACTTTGTCTATACCACAATTAGAAGTCACTTTCAAACATGCCTGTTTCCTTCTATAAACTAACATTATCCTTATTGTTAGAGATTAAAATTATACACTAAAGACACTATATTCCTACCAGATCACATAGATCTTGAAGGTCTTTGGCTATGATCCCTTGCCACAGCAGCCATGACCCTGGAATAAAATACCTTTACATTATAAGAACACTTTCACAGGAGTTGCCCAAGACAATTGGAACACACAGATATTTACACTAAAATTCATATCAGTTGCAAAATTGCTGTTATAAAGTAGCAACAAATAGTTTTATGGCAGTGGTGGGGTGTCACCACATCATTAGGAATTGTATTAAAGGATCACTACATTAGGAAGGTTGAGAACCACTGAAATATGGAATTGATAGTCTGTCATACTTTACATCACCTATTCTTAATTAATTTTATCATTGACTATGTCTATCTGTGTCCATGTGTGTCTGTATGTGGTGTATGTGAAGTAAGATATAAACTAATAGCATTTTTAAAAGTTTTGCACAATTGATTTATATTACTATTTTTATTCCCTAGCCAGAACATGGTAACTTGTCTTTTTAGTCAAGTGTACCTTAACAGAGTAGAGGCAGAACAAAGATCAACTCTAGTACTGCCATCTGCTCTTACACACAAATTATGTTAAGCCAGTTTATAAATTTTGCTTATTCTTATAATAAGAATGCTGAAATGTACTTGCACTTACCTGTTTATATGCTTGATTACTTCTCAAATAAAATATAAATTCTTTGATAAAAGGAACTCTGGCTACACTGTCTGTACAGTATCTACACTAGATAGATACCTAAAGATATAGTGTATGCACTTGAATGACATTTGAGTGAATGGCAATAGAATAGAACATTTGAGTGTTCTGTCTTTTTAAAATTAAACACTCTACTTATTTTTATTCAGTTATTTATATGTGCTTGATTTATTTATGGTATGAAGGTGGTCAGTAATCCTTAGCAAGGGATTTAATTATCTAGTATAATTATATTGATTAGTATTGTGTGAACAAATACTTATAGAATTGCGAATGATAATGTATCAGAACCTATACTTTTATTTAAATGATTCAATGTCATTAGAATTTAAATTTACATAATTCCATAGCTTTGATTAAAAATAGAAAATCCTAGTCTTTGGTGTCTCTGAGTACATTTCTTAAAGTACTTTCATCAGATTTTCCTACATGTGTAAAGGAGAGGTATGCATCATTGGAGTGTCTGTTAACTTACCCTAGACATGGAGTCAATATGCTTGAGATAATGACACCATTTGCTTAGTTTAAGAGGTACATTTCTGCAATGAAGTACAGAAATGAGAGTATTAAATCCTGAGTATTTCACCATGCAGAAATCATATCCTTGAACTCCATCCAATTTCAGGAGACCTCAAGAGCCAATCTTGTTTATGCACTTAATGGTGAAGTGGTCTGCATTGGCTTTCTGCAAATAGTCCTTCTCTAAGAAGAAGTATAAAACGCTTGATAAACTAAAGCATCAGCTGTAAACATGTGCAAATACAAATACAGGTATCCAGAGAAAAACATAACAGCGTGAAACTTAGTGAAGCTAAGTTTGAAGGCATCTCCTAGACCTAAAACTCAGGCCTCAGATGGGGTATGAGCAAGTGGAGTCATGGAAGAACCTATGAGAGGAACAGAATCTAGGCCATCTTTCCTAGGCATAATGAGTTATTAGTGATCAAAGAAACCAACACATATTACATTACATTCTGCAAGCACTAGCTATTTTAATATTTAGTAATATACGTTTCAATACCTGCAAGGAATGCTATAGCAGTCAGAAAGACTTCTCAGGTAATGCTCAGTTTCAGACTCAACAGTATTGCATGTCTCTTGAGAGTAGATTCTCTTTCAGGAGACACTAGTTAAGTATGTGTATGGTGGGGTACATTCAAGCACCACGATCGAAAATCTAGAATTTGACCAAGTGTTTTAGTTTTCTTACAGATTTAAACACGATAATACTTTAGGAAAATATTTCCATGTGACAATTATCAGAACAACATGCTTTAAGGCATCGCTACAAAGAAATTCTCTTGTAAAGTACATCTCTTTAATAAAGCACCTGAGACTTTTTAGAATGGGTTCTTATTCACAGAGAAACAGTGTTCATGGTAAGGAGGTGAGGAGGAAGAATTTATAGCAAGCATAAGAATGGGTTCTTCTATCTATTGAGAATGCAAAGTACATGGGACCATTTTCATAAAGATGGGGTCTATTCACTGAGATACACAGTTAAGGATTAGGGAATAAACGTTGCTGAGGACTTGAGGGGATTCAAGTGAAGATTGGCTCCATAGAAAAGCAAAGCTGACCAGGTTATTAGATAACATCTACTCCTACATTCCTGGAGAATAGGGGTCAGTCATTTGCTTCTCTTGAAAAAAGAAAAAGTCCATGTTTAACAATTCTAGATTTCCTAACGCTCTCTGTGAGCCATGCCTTCTATCTTCTTTGATATATGATGTCCATATCATATATATTTATACATCTATGTACCATATACAGATTTTACTGTGAAGTACTATATATTCACATTAAATTCATCAATTAGAAAATAAACTTACCTTTTCTAATTTACTAAAGGATGACTTATACTTGAGGGTAAAAAAAGATAAGAAATTAATATCTGTCTTTTAAATTTTTTATTATCAACAAACTCATTGTCAATTAATTAATGATTGAAAATATCAATTCCTTTTATTTATAAACTGAATTTTATTTTTCCTTTTATATTTCAATTATATTGAAAATATAATTCTTTTATTTATGGCTATATGATTTGACAGGGTAAGGATATAGGATTGATTGAGTTCCATAAACACACATTCTGTCACAAGAATACGCCAGAACTAAGTTTTATAAATGATTTATTTAATCTCAAGAGTTCACTGAATAAATCAGAAATGCATTCTTACTCTTCATTCACTTTTCTATTTTTAAAACTTTGTTATGACCTGACTAATGAGATGAGACTTGGTTAATCCCTTCAGTGTGACTGTTTTGATGCAAAACTATTTGTGTTATTATTAGTATTGTATTGATTGCATTCAGAAGCTTATCTTGGGCTCTTCTATACTGTTTACAATTTACAATTAGTGGCTGTAGAAGTAATCATGACTTTATACGAAGAGTCAAGATAAAGAAGGACAAACTATACATGCACACCTGAATGTGCTTGTGACCATGAACTTATTGGTGTGTGATAGACACATGCTTTTATTTAAATGTTTAGTAGTTGGCTAATGTTCCCTCTAAGCTTTATTTGAGATCACTCTCCTCTGCTGTCTCTGCCTCACTTTCATGGCTGTAACCCATCTCACTCTGAAGCTTCCTGCAGTGAAGGATACTGTGCCTGTTATTCTTTGCTCATATTGTTTGTTCTGCTGTTATTTTCTCTTTCATTGTTTTGGTTTTGCACAGTATGGCAATGTTTTTTTGATTTTTAATCCTCCCTTCTTGATGCCCCTGTTCTATTGTCATTGCAAAATATTCCTGACTTTTTATGAGGCTGCATCTTTAAGTTCTTACCTGCTCTCCCTTTCCTCCCTTTGTCACCCTTCTCTTTTAACATTTTTATTTATAGCCATTTTCCTCCCAAAATGCATCCTTTTGCTAATTTTCCTTTTGTGATTATTATTGATGCTAGAAATTTTCATGTTTTTTTTCTCTCTTACTATCTATGTGTGTGTGTGCATGTATATGTGATTTGTGTGGGCGTGTGCATGGGCATGTGTGTATTCGATATAATGTCTTTAACATGGTTAATAGTGAAGAGACCAAGCTTTTTCTCTTTTGTCTGTTTCCCTGAGGTGACTTATTTTTGAAAAGAAGGACAAGAAGACAAAGAAAACACTAATGAACTCATGACTGAATGTTTGGTGTTTAATTGCTAACTCTTTGGGATATGGAATTGAGAAAGCTGAATACAAGTCAAGTAATCCATAAAATGCCTTTTATTTACAAATCTCCCCAATCAAGGGTCTATTTTACACATTACAAAGGATACATGATCTCCTGGGATGAAATGGGAGCTGAACTTTTTCCTGAATTAAGAACAACATATGTCTAGAGATTTTTCAGTTTCTTCAGTTTTGCACCAACAGAGTCTTCAATACATTTGCTTATTTGTTTACTAAAAATATAATTTATTTTTATGATTTTCATAAGTTCGAGCTCCTGTTATATAAAGCAAGTGCCTACATCATATTTCTCTTTTGTATATTAATTCCAATGTACTGTGTAAATCCAGAACATTTGATTTT
Source organism: Arvicanthis niloticus (assembly GCF_011762505.2). Taxonomy (NCBI): domain Eukaryota; kingdom Metazoa; phylum Chordata; class Mammalia; order Rodentia; family Muridae; genus Arvicanthis; species Arvicanthis niloticus. The sequence goes on along the minus strand of NC_047658.1, from coordinate 25,282,196 downwards.
ATAAATTTTCTCATATTTTACAGTGATTTTGTGTTTCCGTTAGAAACCTTTGTGTTACTATGGTGAATATCAGATAGAAACACTTATTTTGACTCATGGTCACAAATAAAGTGAAAATAAAGTTATGTTATGGAAGACAGTGTGTGGCACAGCAGACAAGAAGCTGACAGAAGCCATGTTTCAGGGTTTAGGGGAAGACAGAGCACAAGGACACATCCTTAGTGACCCATTTCCTCCAAAGTGACATCCCCTCTCACCCTGTCTTCACCATGCCATCAAAAGATTCACTACACCCTATCCTTTTTCTAATTATACCCAGTGACATCACTATGGGCACACCAAGAGGCTTGCACTCTCAACATTTAGTAATTGGATCAAGTTGACAGTCACATTAACCTTCACAATACTCTGCATGAATTATATTCCTAGTGACTCTTAAGATAAGTTTTCTTTAGAACCATCAGGAGTACTGGAAAAAGGTCACTGATTTTCTGTTCCACATTCATATTTGAGTGAACTGCAAAAGTTTGAGTACCCAGAGCATGGTTTATCTTCCCTTCCTGAATAGCTTCCAGATGCCACTGTGGTTTGAAAGTCCTATTTTCCTGTGAAATGTGCATTGTAGACCCCACGTGAGCTTCCTTTAAGGTTAGAGTCCCTAATTTTTTCTACTGTTCTCAACAGAACTCTTGAATGAAGAGACCTAGAGAGAAGGATTGTCATCTTCAACAGATAGATATCACACTGCAGCCACCGTTCAGAGGCAGCTTCCATTGTTTGATCCTAAGTTTAAACAAGGCCAGTGTTTAAATGTGGCCACCTTGGCACAGCAGGTCTGCAAATTAAACATTGCAATCCTGTCAGAAAATCACTTCCTGGGCTCCTTCTGCATGAAGATACAGGAGGAGAAAGATTAGACCAGTCTCCTAGACATAGACATGAAGAGGGATCAGTTGAAGGAAAGGATGAAGAAAGAGCAAATCATCAGAAAAGCACAGTTTGAACTTTTCTTCTGGAAGGTACCAGCTCCTTTCAGAGAAAAGTGAGATCTCCTCCCAGATTAACAGAGCACACCAGGAGAAATCACACACACACAAAAAAAAAAAAAATCACAGAAGAGAATTTTGCATTTTGTTACCTTACATGATATTCAGTATTATGTGAAACAGTATTAGGTGAAAAAAAAATCACAGAAGAGAATTTTGGAATTTTGCATTTTGTTACCTTACATGATACTCAGTATTATGTGAAACAGTATTATGTGAAAAAAAAATCACAGAAGAGAATTTTGCATTTTGTTACCTTACATGGTACTCAGTATTATGTGAAACTAATTCTTTAAATTGGTTTTTTTTTTCTTTTTTTAATGCCATTTTTCAATATAAATTCTTAAATGTAAAATAATGAGAAAAAGTGGACACATTAATTCTGAGTCTTCCCTTAATAAATTGCACATAGCATCTCGAATACCTGAACTGTAATCATTTTGTCTGGATACAACTCCTAGCACTCAGAGAGCAGGTCACAATTCTCCCTAAATCCAATTGTTCCAAAGATTCTGTAAGACATTTTTACCTCCGGAATAACAAGAAGACATCTTGTACACAGATATACATGCAGACAAAATATTCATACACATGAAATAATGAAATAATAGTTTAAAAATCATTTCTATTTCGACATAAGGAAAATATTGATTTTTTATTGTTTTAGAAATATATGAATGTCTTTATTTTTCACAATATGTTAAATCTTTAGTTCATTTTCTGTGGTTTTAAGCTTAAAGTTATTTTTACATGATATATATCTATTCTGTTTTCAAAATATTTGCAGAAGTTTTAATAGTCAATAATATTTTTGATGCTACCATAAAACTTAAATGTAATAAATTTACCAGTTTTTTCTTTGTATTGGATCTGATGGTTTACTATTTTATAATTATTTCCTTTACTTTTGAAATTTTAATATAATTACATCATTTCTCTTCTTCTATTTCTACCTTCCAAACCTTCCTATGTAACCTTCTTGCTCTGTTTCAAAACCAGGGCCTCATTTTCTTTAATTATTAATACATGCATATATGTTTTTTTTTCCTTAAAATAACCTGCTAAGTCTCCACAGAAAACGACAGCCAATCAAAATGCAGAGCAGAGCTCTGGCATCTAAAACAACTCCAACATCTAAGGCTCAAGGCTCATGGGTGGAAAGATTGTATGAAGCAGAGGAATAAGGAGTTTGGAGTGAGATTGTGTCACCTAGTACTGTGAGAAGGGTCACCCATAAAATCTCACCAACATGACTGCCAACATGGGGTCAACAAGATTAACAAGAAACACACCAAAGTAGAAAAAGGAGAGCCCAGGAGGTCCCAATATTACACATATACAATGAAGTACAGGCAAACAAGAAATGCAGGGGGTGGATGCAACATTCTTCTCCAGGAAGAGCACAATGTCAAATGGTCAGCCCCTGAAATATTAATATGAACAA